>NC_138777.1:209702450-209977450 GCF_965119305.1 Pelophylax lessonae | reverse complement strand
AGCAGATCCCCTGCTCAGTACTACCTCAGCTCTGCTGAAGCCCCACTCAGTAGTAACCACTAGGTCTGCTGATTCCACACTCAGTAGAAACCCCCCAACTCTGCTGTACCCCCACTCTGTAGTAACCTCCAGCTCTGCTGATCCCCCACTCAGTATTAACCCCCAGCTCTGCTGATCCTCCTTTCAGCAGTAACCCCCAGCTCTGCCGATTCCCCACTCAGCAGTAACCTCCAGCTCTGCTGATTCCACACTCAGCAGTAACCCTCAGCTCTGCTGATCCCCCCACTCAGCAGTAACCCCCAGCTCTGCTGATCCCCCACTCAGTAGTAACCCCCAGCTCTGCTGATCCCCCACTAAGCAGTAACCCCCAGCTCTGCTGATCCCCCACTAAGCAGTAACCCCCAGCTCTGCTGTTTCTCAGGTTTGTGGATCCTTCTTTTTCTCAGATTCCCGCTCACCTCCTCTATTATGCTCCCACGCTGTGCATTCCATGTGATATTTCTAGTTTCTCCTGCTCTGGTCCTCTAGCTGCTCTGCGGATCCTCTGCCACTCAGTCCTCTCTCTCCAGTCCCTGCTTACCTTCAGCTATAGTACTCCTATGTTGCACACAACGTGTGCAATCTGCTAGTTTCTCTGCTCCAGTCCAAACCCCGCTCACCTTGCTGATGCTCCACGCTGCACACCAGAGGTGATTTTTGCACCAGACACTCCCAGAATATATACACATGAGCCGGAAGTGACTGCTGATTTCTTTCCGGTTAGCTTGTTGGTTTCCCATCCTGGGATATCTCATACCTGAAATACCCCCAAAACAAAGCAAAGCTAAAGCGGAATAAAAGCCTCTCACAAGCTGCAGGTGCGGTTAGTGAGCTTTGCCATAGACTTGTATGGAGGCTTTGAAGATGCTTTGAAGCACCAAGTAAGTGACATGGGATATTATTTTTGAAGCAAAGCATTGCAAATGCAGCGCTTGAACAGGAGTGTGAGCTTACCATTTTATTTAGTGATAGGGGCTTTGATTGTCATGCAAAGTGCTTTTAAAAAATAAGTGTCCAATGCCACATTTTTAAGCAAGTGTAAAAACAAGTCCTTTTAAAGTTAACCAAGTTACTCAAGTGAGGAGTACACTGGAGCTCCCCTCTGTAGGCCATGAAACTGTCGCTCCATCAATTGTATAGAAATAAGTAACAGCACTCAATGTAAGCTGTAAAGTCTCCCTTCGCTCCAATTGTCTGGGTGAATATTTAAAAAAATGCCATAAAATGCAGGACTGTGCGTCAGGCGGGTTCCAGCGGGCGATAACAGGCAGCTGTTCAGCTGACACAGATGGCCCTTGGTGACGCTTTCTTGGTGCAATTAACCGCCACAGATGACAGCGCAGGTAGTAAAGCACCAGCCGAATAGGACCTGAGCAGACGCGATCTCGGAGGAGCAGCGAAAAGGCCAATTAGAGGAAGAATGTCAACATGTTTATAAAGATTATTTTATGGAGGTGATTAAAGTTATATTATCATAATTATTTTGTATTTATACCGGAAAAAGGTCACCCAGTTAATGAGATAGAGCAGAGGGTTATAAAGAGGGTTGGAGGGCCTCACTGCAGCAAACTATAACCGCAATGCACAAAATGCCGACCTATGGGGGGTATGACCATTCCATCGTGACGCAGGAAGGAGACTCTAGTTGAGGGGGGGGGGGGGGGGGGATTGCTGAAAGATAAAGGTTGCCGTTTGCTCAAAGTTCTGAGCTGCAAAAAAAAGTATAATGGAATTGTCCTTAAAGGCATAGGCTACCTTCTGGACCAGGTTTAATGTTACACCTGTATTTTAGATTTTAACATCAAACATAGGGGTTTACAGTGTCTTGAAAAAAGTATTCATACCCCTTGAAATTTTCCACTTTTTGTCAAGTTACAACCAAAAACAAATATGTTTTATTGGGATTTTATGTGATAGACCAACACAAAGTGACACATAATTGTGAAGTGGAAGGAAAATGATAAATGGTTTTCAAATTTTTTTAAACAAATAAATATGTGAAAAGTGTGGCGTGCATTTGTATTCAGCCCCCCTGAGTCAATACTTTGTAGAACCGCCTTTCATTGCAGTTACAGCTGCAAGTCTTTTTGGGGGATGTCTCTACCAGCTTTGCACATCTAGAGACACGTTTGCCCATTCTTCTTTGCATAATAGCTCAAGCTCTGTCAGATTGGATGGAGAGCATCTAAACAGCAATTTTCAAGTCTTGCCACAGATTCTCAATTGGATTTAGGTCTGGACTTTGACTGGGCCATTCTAACACATGAATATGCTCTGATCTAAACCATTCCACTGTAGCTCTGGCTGTATGTTTAGGGTCGTTGTCCTGCTGGAAGGTGAACCTCCACCCCAGTCTCAAGTCTTTTGCAGACTAACAGGTTTTCTTCTAAGATTGCCCTGTATTTGGCTCCATCCATCTTCCTATCACCTCTGACCAGCTTCCCTGTCCCTGCTGAAGAAAAGCATCCCCACAACATGATGCTGCCACCACCATGTTTCACGGTGGGGATGGTATGTTCAGGGTGATGTGCAGTGTTAGTTTTCAGCCACATATAGAATTTTGCTTTTAGGCCAAAACGTTCAATGTTGGTCTCATCTGACCAGAGAGAGCACTTTCTTCCACATATTTGCTGTGTCCCCCACATGGCTTCTCACAAACTGAAAAACGGGACTTCTTTCAACAATGGCTTTCTTCTTGCCACTCTTCCATAAAGGCCAGATTTGTGGAGTGCACCCCTAATAGTTTTCCTGTGGATCACTGCAGCTCCTCCAGAGTTACCATGGGCCTCTTGGCTGCTGCTCTGGTTAATTCTCTCCTTGCCCGGCCATGTCTTGGTAGGGCTGCAGTTGTGCCATACTCTTTCCATTTTCGGAAGGCGGATTGAACAGTGCTCCGTGAGATGTTCAAAGCTTGAGATATTTTTTCATAACCTAACCCTGCTTTAAACATCTCCACAACTTTATCCTTGACCCATCTGGTGTGTTCTTTTGCCTTCATGATGCTGTTTCTTCACCAAGGCTCCTTTCACACAGGCTGTCCGATCCCGTCTGCATGTCAGTTTTTCAGGAGGACCTGATTAGACTTTGCAGTCTCCCCTACAGAGTGGCCAGTGTCAGCGGACATATGTCTAATGACACCTGCCGCTATCTGATCCTGCCTGCAAAATTCAGACAGATGCTGGTACTATTGTCCATCAGTCTGGTAGATAGGATCAGATGAAAACAGACAGGCGGTCCATTTTTAACCCGATTTTCCCCATAGAGAAGTGCGGGACTCTGTCCGTGTCCACTCTGCACAGAATAGCAGATAGGACATGTCATCCACCTGCTCAGTGGGGATCAGCAGAGCGATCCCCCGCTGAGCCAACGGATTCTGTTAAGTGTAGGCTCCCGTGTGAAAGTGGCCTAAGGTTCTCTAACAAACCTCTGAATGCTTCACAGAACAGCTGTATTTATATGGGAGTTTAAATTACACACAGGTGGACTCTATTTACTAATTAGTTGACTTTTGAAGGCAATTGGTTCCACTACATTTTAGTTAGGGGTATCAGAATAAAGGGGTCTGAATACAAATGCATGCCACACTTTTCAGGTATCCGTAAAAAAAATAAAAAAAAACATTTATCATTTTTCTTCCACTTCGCAATTATGTGACCCTTTGTGTTGGTCTATAACATAAAATCTGAATAAAATACATTTACGTTTTTGGTTGTAACATAATAGAATGTGGAAAATGTCAAGGGGTATGAATACTTTTTCAAGGCACTGTATTTACTAAAGGCAAATAGACTGCCTTTAGACTGAAAGTGCAGTTGCTCCAGAGCTTACAGAGCTCACTTTTACATCCAGTGTGCCAACACTGATGGTACCATAGACCCCATTTTGTATCTATGGCAGAACTCCCAACATCCAGCCTACCTCTCCATTGGAAGTACTAAAATATTCTCCTTGTTGAAATATTTCTTTTTTCCTCATTTAGAGTAATACTCGAAAAGCAAACTGAACATTTTGCTGTAAAAAAGCTCAACTGGGTGCGGCCTACTGAAAAGATTGGATGCACTGGTGTTTAGGCAAGCTGGCCAATTGGTGGACGACGACCTTGGAGAGTAGGAAGATGTTAAAGTGTATGTAAAGTCAAAACATATACAAGTAGTACCATCATTAAGTATATCGCCCCTTTATCTACGGTCACGTGATCACTTGATTCCCTCTTCTCCCTGCAGCTTCAGGTGGGGGTGAAGGTTGCAAAAGCTGCTCAGCGGCCAGGGGTAGTAGTCACTCAAACTTTGGAGGTCTGGGTGGGGGAGTGGCAGCTGTAAATGCTAAGCAGAAGCCACTGTCGCTCAAACTGTGGAAGGCTGGATAGGAGAGTGGCTACTGTATTGCTGAGCAGGAGCCACTGTCATTCAAGCTGTGGAGGGTTGGATAGAGGAGTGGCAGCTGTACTGCTGAGCAGAAACCACTTTCATTCAAGCTGTGGAGGGCTGGATATGCGAGTGGCAGCTGTATTGCTGAGCAGGAGACACTTTCATTCAAGCTGTGGAGAGCTGGATAGGGGGGGAGTGGCAGCTGTACTAATGAGCAGAAGCCACCGTCATTCAAGCAGGGGAGAGCTGGATAGGGGTGCAGCACCTTTAATGCTAAGTAGGAGCCACTGTCACTCAAACTGTGGAGGGCTGGATAGAGGAGTGGCAGCTGTACTGCTGAGCAGAAACCACTTTCATTCAAGCTGTGGAGGGCTGGATAGGGGTGCAGCACCTGTAATGCTAAGCAGTAGACACTGTCGCTCAAACTGTGGAGGGCTAGATAGGGGAGTGGCTGCTGTATTGCTGAGCAGGAGCCACTGTCGCTCAAACTGTGGAGGGCTGGATAGAGGAATGGCAGCTGTACTACTGAGCAGAAACCACTTTCGATCAAGCTGTGGAGGGCTGGATAGGGGTGCAGCACCTGTAATGCTAAGCAGGAGCCACTGTCGCTCAAACTCTGGAGGGCTGGATAGCCGAGTGGCAGCTGTATTGCTGAGCAGGAGCCACTGTCATTCAAGAGCTGTGGAGAGCTGAATAGGGGGGGGAGTGGCAGCTGTACTAATGAGCAGAAGCCACTGTCATTCAAGCAGGGGAGAGCTGGATAGGGGTGCAGCACCTTTAATGCTAAGTAGGAGCCACTGTCGCTCAAACTGTGGAGGACTGGATAGGAGAGTGGCAGCTGTACTGCTGAGCAGGAGCCACTGTCGCTCAAACTGTGGAGGGCTGGATAGGGGAGAGGCAGCTGTACTAATGAGCAGAAGCCACTGTCATTCAAGCAGGGGAGGGCTGGATAGGGGCACAGCATCTGTAATGCTAAGCAGGAGCCACTGTCGCTCAAACTGTGGAGGGATGGATAGGGGAGAGGCAGCTGTACCAATGAGCAGAAGCCACTGTCATTTAAGCAGGGGAGGGCTGGATAGGGGTGCAGCACCTGTAATGCTAAGCAGGAGCCACTGTCGCTCAAACTGTGGAGGGATGGATAGGGGAGTGGCAGCTGTACTGCTGAGCAGGAGCCACAGTCTTTCAAATTGCGGAGGGCTGGATGACGGCGTGGCCGCTGTAATGCTGAGTATGCACCTCGATCTTTCAAACTGTTGAAGATGGGGAGTGTGGCATCTGTAACGCTGAGCAGGATCCGCTGTCACTCAAATTGTAGAGAGTTGAACAGGGGTGTGGAAGCTGTAATGCTGAGCGGGAGATGCTGTCAATCAAACTGCTGAAGCCTGGATGGGGGCATAGAAAGTGTAATTCTGAGCAGGAGCCACTGTCATTCAAACCAGAGAGAGCTACATAGGGGAATAGCAGTTCTAATCTGATTTTGGGATTGCAGGCACTGCATCCTGAAGTCAGAAGATGCAAACTGACCATATAAGGACAGATATGCTTCCATGCTTAGCATGGTCAATAAAAGAGGAAGGGGCTTCTCTGCTAACGGGAATGGCAGGATCACCAGGTTTTTCATGGCTTTCCAAGGTTTCATACACAGTTTTCTTTACAGAAGGGAAAGGCCAAGAAGTCCCCCAACCTTTTTATTTTGCTTTACATACACTTTAATCTTTTCCGCAGTCCTCCAACATAACTGGATCAAGGCCATGTTGGACAACACCGTTCCCCCCCCCCCCCTTCCCTTTACAGTATTATCCTCCACCCACAAAATAATCAGATAGAGGTGGCAACCAGCCAAGGCCCAATGCTATTCAGCTCCGAACAATCCTCTCCTGCAGCTCTTCAATTAAAATGTGTTGACAAACTTTCATGGATGTCATTTCCCAGCCACCGCCCCTCATCACAGATGGTGTTTCCCCAGAGCGAGCCGCCAGCGATAAGACTGAAAATTACAACAAGTCACTTCCCCCAGCAGCTGGTAAGTGAAATGACTCTGAGTTTTATAGTTTACGCTCCCCCCCAGGGCTACTCCGTGATACGGCCTCCTGATAGAACTGAAGTGGGGGGGGGGGGACTCGCTTTGCACTCTATTTCTTCATTTATTTTTGCTGTTCTCACCTGGTCGTGGGCGATCGCTTCCGTCTCTCGCAATGCACAGCATCAAAAAACGCTGCGTTCCAGAACCTGAGCGTGTGCCTATCATAAATAGCAAACAGCACAGGTCAGAATACATACAGGACTTCCATTTATTAAAGACCAGCTCCACTAAAACATGAACATTTTGGGGTATATTCCTAAAGATTTTATTGCACATGAATATTCCTGGTGTTTGTGCTATAAATTGTTTCATTATCAGTGAATGTTCTGTGAAAATCACACTCTGTGTCATAAATATGTTCCTTTGGGTTGCGAGGAGTTGGGATTTAATGGTCTTATAAAATGTCTGTGTTCTCATTTTATTTCATCTGTGCTACACGTTATTGTTCTATACTTATTGGAGAATTAGAGATCTCTTTCTTATTAGTCCTGGCACCAGTGGAGTCGGGAGGGGACGGGGGGCCCCCAAAAAGCCCCAGGTCTCGGATTGCTCATGAGAACTTATTAGACCCGAAGCCCATGGTCTGGGGTTGGCCGGGACCTCGAGGCTATTGTATGCAATTTGAACATCAGAATTGGTTGCTAGGACCACCTAGCAACCAATCACCCTGCTGGTTAACTGCATACTATAGACCCAAGTTCCCGGCCAATCCCAGGCCTTGGGACTCGGGGCTGATCTGTTAACTCGGAAAGTCAACTCCGGCAGCTCCCACCTCCCGCTGTCTTTTCAGCGCTGGCACTGATGTTTGTCTCCCCAGCTCTGCCTCTGTCCTGATCGGTTCCGCTCCTGTGTCTCCCCCTCTGTATGCCCCAATAATCTAGGAAGGGGCAGAGCTGCAGGGGGGGCTGTGTAATGCAAAGGCAAAACGAGTCCAGAGGTGTGAGGGTGGGGATGGGGGCTGTGTATTGCAAAAGAGGTCCAGAGATGCGTGGTGGGCTGTGTAATGCAAAAGGGGTCAAGATGTGTGTGTGTGGGGGGGGGGGCTGTTTAATGTAAAACAGGTCCAGAGGTGTGGTGGGGGGCTGTGTAATGCAAAAGGGATCCAGAGGTGTGGTGGGGGGCTGTGTAATGCAAAAGGGATCCAGAGGTGTGGGGGGGGGGGGGGCTGTGTAATGCAAAAGGGATCAAGAGGTACAGGGGCTGTGTAATGTAAAGGGGTGCAGAGATACAGGGGCTGTGTAATGTAAAGGGGTGCAGAGGTACAGGGGCTGTGTAATGTAAAGGGGTGCAGAGGTACAGGGGCTATGCAATGTAAAGGGGTGCAGAGGTACACAGGGTGTGCAATGTAAAGGGGTGCAGAGGTACAGGGGCTGTGTAATGTAAAGGGGTGCAGAGGTACAGGGGCTTTGTAATGTAAAGGGGTGCAGAGGTACAGGGTCTGTGTAATGTAAAGGGGTGCAGAGGTACAGGGGCTGTGTAATGTAAAGGGGTGCAGAGGTACAGGGGCTGTGTAATGTAAAGGGGTGCAGAGGTACAGGGGCTGTGTAATGTAAAGGGATGCAGAGGTACAGGGGCTGTGTAATGTAAAGGGATGCAGAGGTACAGGGGCTGTGCAATGTAAAGGGATGCAGAGGTACAGGGGCTGTGCAATGTAAAGGGGTGCAGAGGTACAGGAGCTGTGTAATGTAAAGGGGTCCCGAGGTACAGGGGCTGTGTAATGTAAAGGGGTCCCGAGGTACAGGGGCTGTGTAATGTAAAGGGGTCCAAAGGTACAGGGGCTGTGTAACGTAAAGGGGTACAGGGGCTGTGTAACGTAAAGGGTACAGGGGCTGTGTAATGTAAAGGGTTTCGGACCCTGGTGCTGATCTTCACACCCCCCTTCTGATGTCGGAAGGGGGCATCGTGGGTTTAAATTTACCCTTAAGCTGAAGCCCCTTTTTACCACCTACTAACACCCCTGCCAGGCACCCCTTTCCAGTCCGTAGATGTGGTAGCAGGATTAGTTTTATTTTTTCAGGCTTTTTTCTCCCCTTTGTCACCTGATGATCCCGGCAAGAACACTTCCTGTCCTAGGGTGACAACCCTTGGGAGTGGGGGAGGGGTTAGGGGTAGTTGGGGGAGGGGTTAGGGGTGGTGGGAGGTCAGGTTATGGAGATCCGGTGCATAACAAGAGGATGGATGGGATTACAACGAGGAGGTGGGGGATGCTCAGGTAGGAGGGTACATTGAGTGGATGAGAAAGCCAGACACACATCGGAAGGCTCAGGTAAGGCACTGATTTTCCTACTATGTAATTTTTATATATATATATATATATATATATATATATATATATATATATTATTTTTCTGGTGGGACAGAGGGAGTTCTAGCAGTCCACAGGTCAGGGGGCGTAATACTTACCTTGTCCTAGGGACTTGCAACCTATGCTACACCACTGCTTGTTATCCTAGCTTTGTGAATAAAACCTTAGTTTTTGAGGGATCGTGGCTCTGACTGACAGCTACGGTGGTAAATATCAATTTTTTTTCTTCTTTATAGTGTCTCCCACACCTCTAATAGTTGGAGATAAGTGGAAGACGTCACAAAGTTGGAACCTCTCTGCTATGATGTTTGAAGACATTTTCCTGGTCCTGACTAGCTGTACTGCCAACCAGACAGATGTAACGTTTTTAGTGGGGTTAACTGCGGTGGTGTACAGACAATAGGCCGAGGGGTAGGCAGAAGTGGTGGCTGCTTTGGGAACTTTAGCAGGAGGGGAGACAAAAAGGGGCAAAGCCTGCAGCCTATGCAGAGGAATTAGGAGGGAGGAGAGGGGTAAATTTTGGCCTTGGGTTCCAAACGATCTTGTCCTGGCACGGTGCACAGTTCCTTTTCCCCCATTAAAAGGACAGAACCATGGTACACCCTGCATGAAGTATGCATGTTCTCCCTGTGCGGGTTTTTTACGGGTACTCTCCCACACTCCAAAGGCATGCTGGTGGGTTAATTGGTTCCGGTCTAACTTGGCCCCTAGTATCTATGAATGTGAGTTAGGGACCTTAGATTGTAAGCTCCATGAGGGCAGGGACTGATGTGAATGTACAATATATATGTAAGGTGCTGTATAAATTGTCAGCAATATAGTACCTATAATAAAGACATATACAATGTAAATATCCTGATTATTGTAAATTCCACTTTAAGCCTCCATTCACATGGGCTTTGAAATCGATCTACTTCAGCGCCATTTTAAAGCGATTTGCACTGTCGATTTCATTGCAGCTTGCAACTTCATTTAATGGAGGTCTTTGCAAGTTGCAACAAATTTGGTAAAAAGTAGTACAGGAACCTTTTATAAAATATATTCGGTTTCATTGCTGGCAATGGGGTGCGACTTGTCATGCGATTTGGAACTGTCAAATCACATGACAAGTTGTACCGGTGTTAATGGGGGGGTAAATAGTTTAGCAGTCGTTGTCCCACCCCACAGCGGTCGGCTCTGCAGGACGCTCATTACTGACCTCACTCCCTTTTCCTTCCTCTTACCAGATTGGTTGTTGTTTCAGATGTGAGTACAGGTAAATCTTCTCCCCCTTCTTGTCATCAGGACTCTGCAGGGGAACTGAACACAAAGAACAGCAGGTGAGAACACATGGTGGGCCCAGAGAGATGACGCAACACACCCGCACAAGATACAATGATGGGAAGGGACCCACTTACTGTCATTGGACGGCTTCTCTCTTGGAGAGTCTTCGGGTTGGCTGGAAGAAAAGAGATTTAAATTTACTACCCTAGGTTTTTAAAGTGAACCCGTCATGTTATATTTAAATGTTCTAAACCATGGGTGTCCAACCTTTTGGTTTCTCTGGGCCACATTGAGTGTATAGAAATTTTCTCGGGCCGCATATAAAATATATACTATAGTTAAGGTATATAAGTAATAAAATGCAGCCGCGCCCTTCCCATGCCGCCGTGCCCAACACACTAATTTAGCACAACTAGAGGATGATCAAATGAGATGGAATCAGTATACAGAGGTTTACTTTTTCTGAGAGATAATAAAGGAAAACTCTAACCACCATGACCACTTCAGTGATTTGAAGTGGTCATGGTGGTAGGAGTCAGAAACACTGCACATTCTCGACTCCCCCCCTCCCCTCCGAGGCAGCCTCTGCCTACCGTTAGTTGGAAGCCGCTGTGGCCATGCCCCCGACCTGACTTCCTTCCTCCCCAGCAAAAAAAAAAAAAAATGTCAGGGGGCAGTGGGCCGCATTGCCTGGGGTTCCGGGCCGCATGTGGCCCCCGGGCCGCAGGTTGGACATGCCTGGTCTAAACTCTTAACAATGAACCATGAAAATATGTCCTCCTTCACTGACTTACACCTTATTGTGTTTCTTTAGGACTCTGGTCTTTTTCCCCTTGTATGTTCTCCTTCCCCCAAGTTATTCTGCTCTTCCCCCTTCTACGAAGGTATAATAGTCACCTTAGTGCCTGAATAACTAGTTGACACTTATGTTACCCTAGGTATAGTTACACGTACAATACTATGTTAGAATCAATAATATTACACTTACTTTAATGGAAAGGTGGCCGCGTTGCCCCCTGGTCCTTGACACAGTTTATTCCCAAATGGGGTGTCTAGGCGGAGGGGCTAGCGCCGCTAAAGCCCCTTTTACACTTGTGTGACTTGTCCTGCGATTTGGGACTGCAAAATCGCATGACAAGTCATACTCCGTGATTTGCAATGAGTACTATTCATATCTGTGCAACTTCAAGTCGCAACGACTTCAAAGCAGACCCTGCACTACTTTGGGCCGATTTTAATGTGTTTTGAGGTCCAAAGACGTAGGCATTGCTTCAAATCCAGTCCAAATCACTGTAAAATCGTAATAAAATCGTGGCAACAAAATTATGGTAAAATCGTGCAACTTTTAGGTCGCATAAGTGTGAAAGGGACCTAACGTATGATTGCTACTCTTTGTTAAACATCAGACACAACTCTTGTTTGTTGATGTACTCCTATAAACTACCTTTTGTGGTAAGAGTTGGTGTAATATCCAAAGGCACTGCTGCTTGCTCGTTATAATAGAACGCTTTATCGTTCTTTGCTTTCTTTGTACGTTAAATTATATAATTCAATCAAATCAATTGCAGCGATCAGATAATAGTCCGAAGTCCTCCAGTGAAGTGAGACATATATATGTGATAAAGGAAAAATGGGTCCACCACCAAGGGGAAGAAACACACTGTCTCTCTTACCAGATTCAGGGGACTGCTGGGTTTAGAAGCAGTCAAAAAGCTCTCTTGTATGATCAACTGATCAGTGAGTCCAGATTTCTTGGATACATGGGGAAAGACTCCAACAATGTGTAGGTATAAAAATAAAAAGATCATTGCGCAAGTATCGCTAAAAAACAGTTTTTATTAATAAGAAAATGAAGCTAAACACAGGGTACTCACAATGTTTCCACAACAACGAGCATGGTCTCACAAAGGTAGTAGCTATGACTTGTTTCCAACCACTAACATGGCCGACCTCTAGTTTTTCTGTCTGCAGCGCGTGGCTAGGCTCCTCCCGAAGCGTTTCGTCATATGTGACATCATACGCCCCTGATGATGTCACATATGACGAAACGCGTCTACACATTGTTGGAGTCTTTACCCATGTATCCAAGGAATCTGTCCTCATTGATCAGTTGATCATACAAGAGCGCATTTTGACTGCTGCTAAACCCAGCAGTCACCTGAATCTGGTGTGTTTCTTCCCCTTGGTGGTGGACCCATTTTTCCTTTATCACATATATATTGGCACTTTTCCACTGCAAGTACCGGTTCGGCTCTACTCGGCCCTGTTTGGTTTTCCACTGCATGGTACCGCATGGTACGGTGTTGGAATGGTTCGGTACGGTTTGGTATGGTTTGCTTTTCCACTAAAGTAGTACTAAAGTAAGTGGGTGGGATAACAATGATTCTCTGACCAATCAGTGGCTAGTAGTGATAAACAGTCAAGGCTGCACGCAAAGGATTGTGGGATATGGTACCGGTACGGCCCTGTTGGAACCACAACTGAGGTGGTACTGTTTAAGCGAGCCGTACCGTTCGGTTCCATGTAGTGGAAAAGCGCCGCCGTACCGTACCGAACTGTTCCTACACCGTACCATGCGGTACCAGTAGTGGAAAAGCACAAAAGCGAGCCGAACCGTTCGGTTCCATGCAGTGGAAAAGCGCCATTAGTCTCACTTCACTGGAAGACTTCGGAATAATATATGAGCGCTGCTATTGATTTGGTTGAATTGCCTACCATCCGTTACCAATAGGATTATGTGCTAGCTGCTTGGGACTGTTTAATTACCATACATTTATTACATTTATTTCTTTTTTTTCAGATATGTTATTTTTGGAAAATTATTCTTGCATATTATCTTAGTGCAATATTTGAATACATTTATTACATTTATTATTATTTTTTTTATTATTCTTTTTCAGATATGCTATTTTTGGAAAATGATTCTTGCATATTATCTTAGTGCAATATTCGAATATTATTTTAATCTTAAATTATATAAACTCAATAAAAATGATTGAAATAGAAACATGCTGAAAAAGGTGTCTGCAGGCAGCAGATGTGCGTTTGCTCTGTTCACAGCCAGGAGTACACGGATGTTCTTGAGAACCTGAAATGCAAGCTTTTCGCCTAATTTTAGTGGGTGTAACTCAATCACTAAAATCTCAAAGGAGCTTTAATGTGTTAAGGCGAAACATGAAATTACTTCTATTTTGCCTTCTCCCTCATCAACATTCTAAGAGCTCCTTGGAGGAAAGGGCTGGATAATGCTAAGCATCTTCCAGCCAGGAAATGAGGCGGGCTTTGTCTGACTTGCTGCTGCAGCTTCTAATGCACATTATGAGAAGCTCACAGTGTGCAGTGAAATCAGAATAAGCCATTTCAGTCAAGGAGAGGAGCTGCTACAACTGTGCAAGAGTGAGGGGAAGGCCAGAGCTCTGATTTAATAACATTTCAAAAGAGGTTTCCAATCGTTGAAAATCTGCAATTTTCATTAATAGATCACCTGGTGATCCTGCCATTTTCAGGGACTTCCTGTTATAGGGGGACAATGCTCTTTCCCTATCTCCAAAATATATTCCAGAATTATCACCCAGCTTCATTCTCCTCTGGTAGAGACTACCAATGGCCGTGCAGATGCACACTGCTCAGGCATGGTACACTGTTGTCACTTTCAGGAAGCTGGGCCTTAGCATTGCCATGTGGAGGACACTGGAGCGAGTGCATGTAGAAAAAAAGTGGCTGCAGGAGATTCGCAGCAACAAATTGGACAAGGGATCAAAAAAGGTGAGAAGAGCTTTTATGGGGATACAGTACATGGCAATTTTATAGGCTACACAGTGCACAGAGCAAATTAAAGGTCATCCAGCTATGGGGTACATCTACTTTAACCCCTTCCCGCCCAGCGTTCCTTTAAAACTTCTGAATGCCCGGGATGGATTGGTGATTATGTGACTACTGTCCGGCTGGCTATAGATCATTAGTTCTGACCGAGAGCCGTCTTTGCGAGTTCAGTCTCTGTGCTGGGAGTGCATAGTAAACACATATTCGCAGTGTATGGGAGCTAAAGCCCACCCTTTTACCGCTGTACGCATTTTACACGGGCGACAACAGGTTGGAGAGGACTGCAGAGATCTCATCACTGACATGCTGCTACAATGTTTCAAATGTATCCTTTTACTTCTCAGAAGTAATCCTGTGATCTGGTCAGTGTCCACACAGTACATAAAATACCCAATATAGGACTGGAAAAATGGAGAAGATAAACGCTGGATTGGCGGTCCGAGCAGTATATCCAGCTCCTGATTGGTTGCTGTAGGTTATTGCCCTTAGCACAGCTTTATTCACATTTGGATATTTTGCCCACCTCTAAAAATCTCTCTTACCCATTTCTTTTGGCGGGCGGACCCTTAAGTTTGCTTTCCAGCCCCCCGAAAAAGCCCTTCATGTTCTCGGTGGTGACGGAGGTGGTCCTCAGCAGCCGCTCCACGTTGTCCTTCTTCTCAGAAAACCAGCTGTTGGCAGACTTTAGATAGGCGTCAATGCTGCCAGTGCTCACAGGCTTCTCCCGCGACTCTGTGGGCGACACGTGAGGCTTACCTGCAGATTAAAAGGAGATGATCATCCAAAAAGGCACGTACTGCAAGGGTTAATTTTAGGCCATAGGAGGGATTGGGGGGGGGGGGGGGAGGATAAAGGCAATAGAGGCAGCTGACTAGGTCACCAGAAAGAGAAGGGGCATGGATCACATAAAATAAAATAAAATACAAAAAAAACTACTACTGTAAAAAGTGTACAAAAAGCTAGAAACAGAATGGAAGTACAGACAAGCAAATGTTCTGAGGAAAAGAGCGATGTGTATTATAAAGATAAGAAAAAAAAAAGATATATATATATATATATATATATATATATATATATATATATATATATATATATATATATATATATATATATATATATATATATATATATATATATATATATATATATATATATATATATATATATATATATATATATGGGATAGACCGATATGTTTTTTTCAGGGCAGATACCGATAACGATATTTTGGTCACAACGTATCGGTATCGGCCGATATTTTGTACATTTAAAGTTTTGGAGCTATGTCATCTGCTGCTATTGGTCCACTGTGTTTTATCAAGTCCAAAGTCAGTGCAGCCCTCTACCAGGAAATTCTAGAGCTCTTCATGCTTCCCTCTGCTGACCAGCTTTATGGAGATGCTGATTTCATTTTCCAGAAGGATTTGGCACCTGCCCACACTGCCAAAACTACCAATACCTGGTTTACTGATCATGGTATAACTGTGCTTGATAGGACAGCAAACTCGCCTGACCTAAACCCCATAGAGAATCTGTGGGGTATTATCAAGAGGAAGATGAGAGGCACCAGACGTAACAATGCAGATGAGCTGAAGGCCACTTTTAAAGAAACCTGGGCTTCCATAACACCTCAGCAGTGCCACAGGCTGATCGCCTCCATGCCACACCGCATTGATGCAGTAATTCATGCAAAAAGGAGCCCTGACCAAGTATTGTGTGCATCTTATACTGTACATGGACATACTTTTCAGCAAGCTAACATTTCTGTATTAAAAATCCTTTTTTTATTTTTTTTTTTTTTTTATTGGTCTTATGTAATATTCTAATTTTCTGAGATACTGAATTTTGGGTTGTCACTAGCTGTAAGCTGTAATCATCAAAATAAAACAAAGAAATGCTTGAAATATCTCATCTGTGTGTAATGAATCTACGTAATATAGGAGTTTCACTTTTGAAGTGAATTACTGAAATAAATTAACTTTTGGATGATGTTCTAAAGTTTTTTAGATGTGTGTGTATATATATATATATATATATATATATATATATATATATATATAGCACAGACCAAAAGTTTGGACACACCTCATTCAAGGAGTTTTCTTTATTTTCATGACTATGAAAATTGTAGAGTCACCTGAAATGGTTTTCGCTTCACAGGTGTGCCCTGTCAGGTTTAATAAGTCTGATTTCTTGCCTTCTAAATGGGGTTGGGACCATCGGTTGTGTTGTGCAGAAGTCAGGTGGATACACAGCTGATAGTCCTACTGAATAGACTGTTAGCTGCTTTTTTCTTGCCATAATACAAATTCTAAGTACAGGAAAACGAGTGGCCATCATTACTTTAAGAAATTAAGGTCAGTCAGTCCGAAAAATTGGGAAAACTTTGAAAGTGTCCCCAAGTGCAGTCACAAAAACCATCAAGCACTAAAAGAAACTGGCTCACATGCGGACCGCCCCAGGAAAGGAAGACCAAGAGTCACCTCTGCTGCGGAGGATAAGTTCATCCGAGTCGCCAGCCTCAGAAATCGCAGGTTAACAGCAGCTCAGATTAGAGACCAGGTCAATGGCACACGGAGTTCTAGCAGCAGACACATCTCTAGCACAACTGATAAGAGGAGACTGTGTGAATCCGGCCTTCATGGTAGAATATCTGCTAGGAAACCACTGCTAAAGAAAGGCAACAAGCAGAAGAGACTTGTTTGGGCTAAAGAACCCAAGGAATGGACAGTAGACCAGTGGAAATCTGTGCTTTGGTCTGATGAGCCCAAACTTGAGATCTTTGGTTCCAACAACAGTGTCTTTGTGCGACGCAGAAAAGGTGAATGGATGGACTCTACATGCCTGGTTCCCACCGTGAAGCATGGAGGAGGAGGTGTGATGGCGTGGGGGTGCTTTGCTGGTGACACTGTTGGGGATTTTTTCAAAATTGAAGGCATACTGAACCAGCATGGCTACCAAAGCATCTTGCAGCGGCATTTTATTCCACCCGGTTTGCGTTTAGTTGGACCATCATTTATTTTTCAACAGGACAATGACCCCAAACACACCTCCAGGCTGTGTAAGGGCTATTTGACCAAGAAGGAGAGTGATGGGGTGCTGTGCCAGATGACCTGGCCTTCACAGTCACCGGACCTGAACCCAATTGAGATGGTTTGGGGTGAGCTGGACCGCAGAGTGCAGGCAAAAGGGCCAAAAAGTGCTAAGCATCTCTGGGAACTCCTTCAAGACTGTTGGAAGACCATTTCAGGTGACGACCTCTTGAAGCTCATCAAGAGAATGCCAAGAGTGTGCAAAGCAGTAATCAAAGCAAAAGGTGGCTACTTTGAAGAACCTAGAATATGACATTTTCAGTTGTTTTACACTTTTTGTTATATATATATATATATATATATATATATATATATATATATATATATATATATATATAATTCCACATGTGTTAATTCATAGTTTTGATGCCTTCAGTGTGAATCTACAATTTTCAAAGCCATGAAAATAAAGAAAACTCTTTGAATGAGAAGGTGTGTCCAAACTTTTGGTCTGTACTGTATATATATATATATTTTTTTTTTTTTCATCTCTCCTGGTCAATAATCGTGAAAGTTATAATAAACAAATTCCTGGGTGCCGAGTGAGCCTGTCCCACCACTGTTTGTTACAATGCCTCCAGTGTTTTTTGTTCTTTTGTCACTATGGATGGGACATTTCTATTCTCGGTATAGGGCGTCTATTACTGAAGTGAACATTTTTTTGGCTAGCAGTAAAAACTGAAGTGTACTTTTTATGTATATATGAGGAGTTTTGGTTTAAAAGTTTAGTGTTAGTGGGGGAGGGGAGATATTGGTTTGGTACATTTCAGAACACAATAGAATATAAAATATAATGGTTTTGATAAGCAATATACATAATTTGAAATGTAACCTTTTGTAGAAACACTGAATACATTGTAAAGTGAAGGTCCCTTCTGAACCCCCCAAACCATGGCCTGGCCCTTGTAACAAATTGCTAGTCCTGAGTGCTTCATACGTTTAAAAGGTAATTTCCTCTTTCTGGGCAAAATGCGTTAACCAAAACTGCACTGTCCAAGTATCAGAAATGTGTAAATTCATCTACTATGCAAAAAATAGGTGCGCTAGATGTGAACAGTGTATTGGCGCTTTTCCACTGCATGGAACTGAACGGTTCGGCTCACTTTTGTGCTTTTCCACTGCTGGTACCGCATGGTACGGTGTAGCAACGGTTCGGTACGGCGGCGCTTTTCCACTGCATGGAACCGAACAGTATGGCTCTCAAAAACAGTACCACCTCAACTGTGGTTCAAAGAGATACCATACCCGGTACCATATCCCACAATCCTTTGCATGCAGTCACTACTAGCCACTGATTGGTCAGAGAATCCCACCCACCCCCTTGTTATCCCACCCACTTAACTTTAGTATTACTTTAGTGGAAAAGCAAACCGTACCGAACCGTTCCAACACCGTACCATGCGGTACCAGCAGTGGAAAAGCAAACCGGGCCAAGCAGGGCCGAGTAGAGCCGAGCCGGTACTTGCAGTGGAAAAGTGCCATATGTTATCCAAAAAGAAAACACTGTGATTACATTGGGTTGCCTGATAAATTGGTACATAATACAAAAATTATGACAAACAGTTCACAAACGTATATGTGATATAAACAATAAAATTGATGAGTCCAAACAAAAGGAAGGCTGTGGTCTTCTCAAAGGTGAAAAGTGAAAAAGAGGATGTGCAAACACAGGATCCCTCTTCGCACCCACGTGTAGAAGGTAGAGAGGTAATGCCCTTACCAACTTCAAAGATGTCAAACTTGAATAGATGACAACAGCCAGTGTGATAAACAGAAAAAGATCCCAACCTTTCACTCTTCCACCCGATGTGAAGTAAATAGAGACTCTTACCAGAGGGAGTGATGTTGTTCTCCAAAATTTCAGGCAGTATGCTTCCTTGAAAATTCTGCAAATCCTGCTCTGACGCTTGCTACTGTGGGGAGGTGTAATTCTTCCTTAAACTCCTCACACCCAGCCGCAGACAAATATCCACATAGGAGAGTAATAAACAGGCAATAGTGCATTACCTCTTAAAACAGCTTTATTTAAAAGGTAGAACACTTACATTAAAGTAGAATTTGAAAGGCGAATACAATCTCAGTCGTGGCCGCTCTGCAGCGCGGACCACGGGTGGTGACAGCGCAGGCTTCTCCCCCCCCCCCCCCGACGCGTTTCCCCTGATAAGGCATCCACTGGGAATGGAGATCCTATGTGGATATTTGTCTGCGGCTGGGTGTGAGGAGTTTAACCACTTAAGCCCCGGAAGATTTTACCCCCTTCCTGACCAGGGCCTATTTTGCGATTCGGCACTGCGTGACTTTAACGGACAATTGCGCTGTCGTGCGACGCTGTACCTAAACGAATTTGAGGTCCTTTTTTTCCCACAAACAGAGCTTTCTTTTGGTGGTATGTGATCACCTGTGCGATTTTTTGTTCATGCGCTATAAACAAAAAAAGAGCGACAATTTTGCAAAAATAACAATATTTTTCCCTTTTTGTTTATATGAAATTACCCCAAAAAAAATGTAAAAATCTAAATTTTTTTTACATTTTTGGCCAATTTGTTTTCTGCTACACATGCTTGGTATAAAAAAAAAAATCACAATAAGCGTATTTTGATTGGTTTGCGCAAAAGTTATTGCGTTTATTAAGGGAAAGATTTTTGTCATTTTTTTTTTTTTTTAACGAGTAATGGCGGCGATCTGCGATTTTTTTTGCGGGACTGCGACATTGCGGATGACAGATCAGACCCTTGACTGACATTTTTGACACTTTTGGGGTTACCAGTGACATTACTACAGTAATCAGTGCTATACATATGCACTGTTACTGTACAAATGACACTGTCAGGGAAGGGGTTAACTTTATTGGGGAAGGAGGGGTTAAGTATGTGCCTAGGGGCGTGTTTCTAACTGTGATTGGACATGGCTACTGGTGTAAGAACAGAGATCAACGGTCCTACATAGTAGAACCGTGTGATCTCCATTTTTACACAGGGAAGAATGACAGGCGGCCTTGTTTACATTAGCCGCCCGCCTTTCTCCCTTCACGGCGGACGTTCGCGAGTGACCGGCGGACATCGGGTCCGCCGGTCACATGCGCGGACTCGTTAGGGAACGATCCAGGACGGGAGCGTGCCTTCAGTGGCGCGCGCTCGCCCGCTATTGGCTCACAGGCTAGTGACGTACCGATACGTCACTTTGCCTGGCTGGGGCTGACCGCCGTAGTATATGTACTTGCGGCGGTCGGCAAGCGGTTAAGGAAGAAGTACACCTCCCCACAGTAGCAAGAGTCAGAGCAGGATTTGCAAGGAAGCACACTGCCTGAAATTTTGGAGAACAACATCACTCCCCATCTGATTTGTGATATACTTACCTCTGGTAAGAGTCTCTATTTACTTCACATTGGGTGGAAGAGTGAAAGGTTGGGATTATCACACTGGCTGTTGTCATCTATTCAAGTTTATGACATCTTTGAAGTTGGTAAGGGCATTACCTCTCTACCTTCTACACGTGGGTGCTAAGAGGGATCCTGTGTTTGCACATCCGCTTTTCACTTTTCACCTTAGAGAAGACCACAGCCTTCCTTTTTTTTGGACTCATCAATTTTATTGTTTATATCACATCAGGGGCGTAACTACAGGGGTTGCAGGGGTTGCAATCGCTACCGGGCCCCATGCTCCAGGGGGCCCGGTAGCAAACCAGTGGGTGAACTTCCAGGATCGCAAAGGTCACACTTGCGACCGGACCCTGGCATTGCACCACTGTGGGGAGGCCCCAAGATTGCAGGAAGGGGGCCCACAAGATTGCAGGAAGGGGGCCCACTGCAGAACTTGTGAAAGAATCCTGCTGCGGGACCGTAATAAAAGGCCATGCAACGAGTGTAAAGAGCCCCAGGATTAGTGGGAAGAGCCCTGGGCTTGAAGGTAAGGGCCCCGGCCAGGGGTCTGGGGGGCCCTTCATGGTTTCTTGCATCAGGGCCCTGAAGGTTCTAGTTACGCCTCTGTATCACATATACGTTTGCATTGTGCACTGTTTATCATAATTTTTGTATTCTGTACCAATTTATCAGGTAACACAATGTAATCACAGTGTTTTCTTTTTGGTTCACATACACTGTTCACACCTAGTGCCCCTTTTTTTTGCATTTTCACACTCTCACTCTACCTAGGTTAGAGTTTTGGTTGCTGCTGGAGACTCTTTTTGTTTGTTTGCGCACCTTATTTTTCAAACACAATTCATCTACTATACCTACACGATTATTCAACAGGCTCTTTTCTGTATAATGTAAGGCATAAAATTATTTGCATATTTGGGGGTAGAGTTAAAGACTGTAGGACAGGGGTGTCAAACTCCATTTCATCACGGGCCAAATCAGGATTATGGTTGCCCTCAAAGGGCCAGATGTATCTGTAAGACTGGATGTCCAGAGCATCCCTCTCCACCATTAGAAGTCAAGAGTCCCTCACCCTCCCTTACATGACAGTGCACCCCTGAGTCTAGAGGAGGACCAGAGGAGGGCTGGAGACCACTGAATGCTAAGACCAGGGGAAGTGGAGAGGAGAGGGTGCTATGGCTGCAAAGAGAGGCACAGGATCTCTAGGAGGAGATCTATCTTCCGCTCTGTTGCGGACTGCTGAGACGGTAAAGGGGGGGTAAGGGAGGGGGGGGGGGTAAATTCAAGCCTCTCTTTGGCTGCATGGAGAAGTGCAGGATCTGGAGTTTTGTCCTTCTCTCTGCTGCTGACTGCTGAGACAAGGTGGGGGCAACAATGAAGGGGTTGCAGCAGCTGCAGGAGAGGTGTGAGGGCCACATGAAATGGCTTGGAGGGCCGGATTCGGCCCTGGGGCCTTGTGTTTGACACGTGTGCTGTAGGAGGAGCATGACTGGAAGATGAGGATGGTGGGCAGCGGTATCACATGGCAGGAAAGAACTACTGGCTGATGCTGGTGATTGGCTAATACGGGATTCAATAGCAATGGGCTCGGGTGTGTTTGGATAGAACCCGCTAGGAAGCCGGCACTGCACACCGCCAATCATAGGCAGCATGCACATGTGCAGCTTCCAGTCGGGAAATGCCTCACTGCCTATGATAGGCGGTCTCTATCAGAGCACGCCCAAGCCCATCACGATTTATCAATATCTCACCGATGTAGTAATACGTGAAGCACATGGTCATCAGGTTCTTGGCTGGACCAAAATCATCCATCTGGTGACATCTACAGGAAGAAAGAAAGGGGGAGTCAGCCGGGGAACATAGTTATCATAACAGCGAGCCCCCGCATAACTGACACACTTACTCAAAGAGGACCACCGCGAAGGATTGCACCAGCCGGTAGAAGGTCTGCTCCGAGACGCACTTTGAATTGCAGCGCTGGGGAGGTGGAGAAAGCAGAGGTGGATTACAATTCCATAACGGCCAGAAACAGATAAAAAGCTTCCAACCACCAATCCTACAGAAGAACTCCAACTTCTAACTAAACACACAACCTAGTGACACTGTACAGAGCGAAACACAAAGAGATCTTCATCTAGGCATACACGTGTGAAGGAATTCACAATGTCAGAACCTGTGTGTGGTCACTCCTCTTCAATATGGGACAGCTGAGCAGTACTGAACAAGTTAAAAAAAAAAACACAAGTACCGCCTCTACCGGTCCAATGTGTGTCAGTGTTTGTACAGTGCCTTTATATAAAAGTATTCATACCCCTTGAAATTTTCCACATTTTGTCATGTTACAACCAAAAACATAAATGTATTTTATTGGGATTTTATGTGATAGACCGACACAAAGTGGCACATAATTGTGAAGTAGAAGGAAAATGATAAAATGGTTTTAAACATTTTTTTACAGATATGTGAAAAGTGTGGCGTGCATTTGTATTCACCCCCCTGAGTCAATACTTTGTAGAACCGCCTTTCAATGCAATTACAGCTGCAAGTCTTTTTGGGGATGTCTCTACCAGCTTTGCACATCTAGAGAGGGACATATTTGCCCATTCTTCTTTGCAAAATATCTCAAGCTCTGTCAGATTGGATGGAGAGCGTCTGTGAACAGCAATTTTCAAATCCTGACACAGATTCTCAATTGGATTTAGGTCTGGACTTTGACTGGGCCATTAGAACACAAGCATATGCTTTGATCTAAACCATTCCATTGTAGCTCTGGCTGTATGTTTAGGGTCGTTGTCCTGCTGGAAGGTGAACCTCCACCCCAGTTTTAAGTCTTTTGCAGACTCTAACAGGTTTTCGTCTAAGAGTGCCCTGTATTTGGCTCCATCCATCTTCCCATCAACTCTGACCAGCTTCCCTGTCCCTGCTGAAGAAAAGCATTCCCACAACATGATGCTGCCACCACCATGTTTCACGGTGGGGATGGTGTGTTAAGGGTGATGTGCAGTGTTAGTTCCCCCCCCCCCCACCCCAAGTTTTGATTTTAGGCCTAGAAGTTCAATTTTGGTCTCATCTGACCAGAGCACCTTCTTCCACATGTTTGCTGTCCCCCACATAGCTTCTCACAAACTGCAAACGGGACTTCTTATGACTTTCTTGCCACTCTTCCATAAAGGCCAGATTTGTGGAGTCCACAATTAATAGTTGTCCTGTGGACAGATTCTTCCACCTGAGCTGTGGATCTCTGCAGCTCCTCCAGAGTTACCATGGGCCCCTTGGCTGCTTCTCTGATTAATGCTCTACTTGCCCAGCCTGTCAGTTTAGGTGGACGGCCATGTCTTGGTAGGTTTGCAGTTGTGCCATACTCTTTCCATTTTCAGACGATGGATTGAACAGCGCTCCGTGGGATGTTCAAAGCTTGGCATATTTTTTTTTAGAACCTAACCCTGCTTTAAACTTCTCAACAACTTTTGCTCTGACTTGTCTGGTGTGTTCCTTGGCCTTCATGATGCTGTTTCTTCACTAAGGTTCTCTAACAAACCTCTGATCTAAATCGCTGTATTTATACTGAGATTAAATTACACACAGGTGGACTCTGATTACTAATTAGGTAACTTCTGAAGGCAATTTGTTCCACTAGATTTTAGTTAGGGGTATCAGAGTAAAGGGGGCTGAATACAAATACACGCTACAATTTTCACATATTTAGTTGTAAAAAATTTGGAAAACCATTTATCATTTTCCTTTCACTTCACAATTATGTGCTACTTTATGTTGGTTTACCACATAAAAACCCAATAAAATACATTTACGTTTTTGGTTGTAACATGCCAAAATGTGGAAAATGTCAAGGGGTATGAATACTTTTTCAAGGTGCTGTATGTGGCGGCCCCAGCTCGCACCATTCCTCAAACCACTCCAAGTGACGCATTTCACCCCGCCTATCGGAGCTTAGTCATAGAGAGACCTTTATGACTAAGCCCCAATGGCTGGGTGAAATGCATCAGTAGACGTGGTTTGTGGAGCGGTGCGAGCTGAGGCCGCCACATAGTTTGTGAGGTTGAAAAAAAGACATCAGTCCATCCAGTTTAACCCATAATGTGTGTGTTTGCTGCTAACCGTACATTGTATACCCCTTTATGTATATTGACATACATACTGACAAAGAATGGACCAGGAGAGGGGCGGTATTTGTTTGTATGATACACCCTACTGGATGGTTACTAATCACGCCAGCACCCCATTCCTGAGACCAGCAGGATAATATACACCCCTCCTTTCCTAGCTTTGAGTGGCACTACAAGTAAAAAAAAAAAAGTGTGGGGAAAAAAAAGCAGTTCTGTGCCCATGATGCAGCGGGAACTTTCCGATGTAGAGGAGTCTAAGGTTAATTTATGAAGTACTGGGCTTATACCTGAGCCCCCCCCCCAAGAGAAGGTCATTCCCATTCCATACTTGAGCTCCAGACTGTGATTTTTACTAGGCTGAGATGATGTCCTCTGTCTGCTGCAGGCAGAAGGAAGCATTTCTTCAGTCTCCCCTCACCAGTGATCACAAGGCAAGAGGCTGCAGCTGATTTGTGTCAGATGTTTGTGTGAACATAGCCATGAACTGCACAGGTACCAGGACTCACATGGCGGCTATATCATCTCTGAGCTGGCATCTCAGTCCAGGAAGCAGAAGGTGACCATAGATGATGCCTGAATAAAGATGGTGCCGTCCTAGGCGGGACTTACAGGACATCCTCACATTGATGCTATATATAACACACCGTTACCTGAGCGCTGACAAAGCGGGCAAACCATTCTCTTCCCTTCCCATTCTCGGAGCTGCAGAGCTCGCCAAACCGTGCCTTCTCCTCCTGGTCCATGTCCTCCCTGGAAGGAGAGTAGAAAAGAAAAGCTTAGCTCACTGAGGTGGCTGTGAGCTGTACTGTGCGTCAACTGTAGATGGAGCCGAAACCAGGCCATGGCAACCAGTACAAAGTAAGAAAAAGTGGGCAGGGCCACACACCATATGGAAATGAGCTGCCATATACTTTTTTTCCCTCTAAAGCTACAACTTATAATTGGGAGTACAGGAGCAGAAGCAACCAATCAGCATCTCCTTCCATCTTTCAGACTAAGGCAATCTAAGATTGGCTGCTGATTGTTACTTCCATGTGCTGATCCACTGTTGAATAACAGTTTCACATCCTGTGGGATACAAGCATTCGTGCCATCTCACACTGCAGCTCAGCAGGCATTCGTGCCATCTCACACTGCAGCTCAGCAGGCATTCGTGCCATCGCACACTGCAGCTCAGCAGACATTCGTGCCATCACACACTGTAGCTCAGCAGGCATTCGTGCCATCACATACTGTAGCTCAGCAGACATTCGTGCCATCACACACTGCAGCTCAGCAGGCATTCGTGCCATCACACACTGTAGCTCAGCAGGCATTCGTGCCATCACACACTGCAGCTCAGCAGGCATTCGTGCCATCACACACTGCAGCTCAGCAGGCATTCATGCCATCACACAACGTAGCTCAGAAGCATTCATGCCAGCACACACTGCAGCTCAGCAGGCATTCGTGCCATCACACACTGTAGCTCAGCAGGCATTCGTGCCATCACACACTGTAGCTCAGCAGGCATTCGTGCCATCACACACTGCAGCTCAGCAGGCATTCGTGCCATCACATACTGTAGCTCAGCAGGCATTCGTGCCATCACACACTGCAGCTCAGCAGGCATTCATGCCATCACATACTGTAGCTCAGCAGGCATTCATGCCATCACATACTGTAGCTCAGCAGGCATTCATGCCACCACACATGGTAGCTCAGCCTACTAAAGTGGTGGCAGTGGAAGTATCAAGGCTGCAGAAAACAACAACAAGTAGATACCTGATAGTTTATGCACATTGTCTCCTTACATCAGGGGTGGGGAAACTTTTTTCTGCCAAGGGCCATTTGGGTATTTATAAAATCATTCGGGGGCTGTACAAAATTATCAACTTAAATATGTGCCTATTGAATCTGGTCAAACATTTAATTAACTCACCCCTAATGTGATGGCTGCAACTGCTTCTCTTTGGGAAGGTGTGTGAGGTTAGCTGGTATGGATGATGTTGCTATTGGCAACTGATTTTCCAGGTTTGCGTCGGCCAGTCTGGAGCGTAGTTGACTCTTTGTGGTGGTAAGTTTTGAAAAGAACTGCTGGTACTGCAGGTGGGTACAGCTGGCTGGTACTGCTGGCAGGAAATGCTGTGGGTACTGCTGGCTCAGGCTGGTACTGTGCTGTGGGTACTGCTGGCTGGTACTGCTGTGGGTACTGCTGTGGGTACTGCTGGTTCAGGCTGGTACTGCTGTGGGTACTGCTGGCTCAGGCTGGTACTGCTGGCTAATTTTGCTGCGGGTACTGTTGGCTCAGGCTGGTACTGCTGGCTGGTACTGTGCTGTATGTACTGCTGGCTGGTACTGCTGTGGGCACTGCTGACTCTGGCTGGTACTGATGTGGGTACTGCTGATTCTATGGTGGGTACTGATGGCTCTGGCTGGTACTGCTGTGGGTACTGCTGGTTCTGCTGTGGGTACTGCTGGATCTTAGTGCCCCCTTAATGCAGAGTGATTAGTGCCCCCATCAATGCAGAGTGATTAGTGCCCCCATCAACGCAGAGTGATTAGTGCCCCCATCAACGTAGAGTGATTAGTGCCCCCATCAACGTAGAGTGATTAGTGCCCCCATCAACGCAGAGTGATTAGTGCCCCCATCAATGCAGAGTGATTCGTGCCCCCATCAATGCAGAGTGATTAGTGCCCCCCCTAATGCAGAATGATTAGTGCCCCCCTTAATGCAGAGTGATTAGTGCCCCCATCAATGCAGAATGATTAGTGCCCCCCTTAATGCAGAGTGATTAGTGTCCCCTTAATGCAGAGTGATTAGTGCCTCCCTTGATTCTCTGATTTTATCTCAGCAGTCTGCAAAGTTACAGGAAGTGTTCCAATAATGACAATGTGACAATTCCCCAATCAGGTGATACAATGTAACAATTGTGGGATTCCTGCGCAGTAAAACGGAATTTCGACCATCAATAACATGCCGTGTTTTGCATCCATTTTACAGAAATAATTTCAGGCCAATTATTCCATATGCCGCAATTCTCAGATTTATCAATAATTCAGCTTTTTGCTGAGTGAGGCCCCCCCACCCCCCAGCCTTGGCCTGAACCGTGGCAGCATGGCGGATTCTCATCCTGGCGTCCTGATATCCCTCTTCCCCAGGGCGCCATTCTGCTTGGTTTGAAGTCATTAGCTGCGCATGAATGGACGCAGAGTTCAAAACACAAGAGTCGGCATATTTTGCAGAGCCAGGGTCATCCTCTGTCATCTGCGTCCTTATTTTCCCGCTGCGTATACGTTTAGCGAGGAGCAACGTGGTACGGGGTCAGCGAAGACTTACTGAAGGTTACTGTAGAGTTTGCTGGAATTTCATATCTATCTTTTTCTGACCTGATCTTTTTTTTTTCTATACATGGAAATAATTGCATCACTGTGTCCTATAGTTTATTAGGCCATCTTTCTCCCTCTAAACAAGAAATGAGGTTATAGGCAGAGGCTTGGTCATAATACCTAATATGCAAGAAACATAGTTAAAAGGTATACATTTATTGGAAGTCCAATTACGTCCAAGGCACTAGGGCAGGCTTCTTGGTGGAGGTTCTTTTTGCCCAGAGACGTATAAAATTCCAACAGCTCACACATCTAGTGCAGATTATCTCACAAGAAATTATTGATTTTGGGTCATCTATCCCTATCTCCTGGCTAGATACCCTCAAAAAGAACACCAAGCACCAAGAGAACTTAATAAAGATAAAATTAGAGAATTTTAGAAGAGACCTGTATGCTTATAACAATCAAATATTTTCATGGAAAAAATCTCACACTCACACTCCATTTTCCCACCCTACATTTGGCCTCCTGCCCCCACCTCAATTACATTCTTTCCATAGTTCCATATCTCATCCTCCTACACACCCAAGGACTCCTAGGGGCCAGACAAATCCACGCACACTCCAATCCATGAGGCCACTCCTCCCTGCCATACCACCAGGACAGCCAACCTAGCCAGCAAACGCAATTCCAAGCAAAGCCACAACCCCCAACATGATCCACCCACTGCTCAGGCATCTGTTTCGATTACTCCAAAACAATAAGGTGTTAACACCCTTCTCCTGCGCTTGGAATCCAAGCCCCCCGACCACACTCCCCACGGGACTCACAGCTGGCGTCTCAGATGGCTAAAGTCTTGCTGCCCAAAACGGACTGGGGTAGTCTACCGATACTAGAGGCAAAGAAAAACAAAGAAAGGGCGCACCGACCTAGCGCATTATCCTCATTAACAGGCTTTATTCATGCAACATTTAAAAATGGCTACTCACAAACATAGGTGAAAATAGATCATATAGAGCTCGGTTGCTCAAATGTTAGGAATAGTCCATAAATTCGTCCATATCCGATAAGATGACGGCTGACGCGTTTCGAGGCTTAACCTCTCTTTTAGTAGCAGATCTAAATATCTGCCTGTTCTCTCAAGGGGACCACCTATTGCAGAAACTATAGGCCTGCCTGGTGATTAATCCATACTTTTAGGTACTTTGGAAATTTTATAAAATGTTGGAATGTTATAGTCCTCAATTTTCAAGTATTCATATTCCCGTTTAGTTAAAAGTCCCACCTCCTTGGCCATCACTTCAATTCCTGGTGACAATGGGAAGGGGATTAGAGTCTGTCTATATGTAGTTTCATCTTTGCGCTGTCTCTTAACTTTATTTTCATAGTCTTTTTTATGGAGGATGACCACACTGCCTCCTTTGTCACTCCTTTTAATTATATTTTTTTGCATTTTTTTAGTTCTACTAATGCCCTTCTTTCTCCACTAGTGAGATTATCCTTGGATCCTATATCTATCTAAATCTATGGTCCTAAGATCCATGTGTGCCATCTCTAGAAATAAATGTATCCATTTGTTCTTTTTAAATGGTGGCATTTTTGTAGATTTTATTTTTAGATCTACCTCGTCTTCTTGTTTTTTCATCCTGTTCCTTACCAACTTCATTTTCTTCTAGGAGTGAGATTAAGGTCTCAAGAGCGATCTCATCATCATCCTTATTTTGGGCGACTTTTAGAGGGGGGTCTCCTTGGTCATTGAGTGTTTTTAGAAAGATTTTTCACAAAAATAATACATCTTTATATACAGTGAACTCGTCCATACTGTCAGTCTGGGAAAAGAACATTCCTTTCTTTAAGAGTTGTATATGTCTACTGTTTATTTGGAAATCAGATAAGTAAATTACTTCGTTATTGGTTTGTTTCTCCAATATTTCACCCTGATGCTTTTGATTGTGTGCTCTTGTCTGTCTGTCCGTAGATCCCCTGTCTTTCCAATTTCCCCTTCCATTTTCTGTGAGGGTTGTATTTGTCCTTGGGGTATCCTGGGGGCTCCCTGGCCCCTCTGGTTCTAAAAATGTCACTGATTCAGAGGGTAAGTCTTCTTCTGTGTCACTAGGGGTTTTATCACCCCCTGAACGAGAATTTGATCTCGATCCTCGTTTTCTGGATCTACTTCGCCCCTGTCTAATCGTTAAGTTAAAGATTTCCCCCTTGCTCCAGTCTTCTAAAACTCTAAGTTTTGATTGCTTTGTAAATTTAGGGTTACGTTGAGTACATTCAATTTCTTTAAGGAGTTTGTTATTCCTCTGTCATTTTAAATAGTTTCAAACCCTGTGTGCTTTCTTCTATTTGTTTAACTAATTCCTCCAATTGAGTTTTTTCCTCCTCCACTATTAATTGCATAATTTTAACTCCATGGTCAATACACAATGCTTTCCATTTGTTTAATAATCTCTCATTATGGAGCTGCTCCGGTGGGACTACCTTGTCTTGGAGCCCTTTAGGAATAATTTTTCGCTCTACAGTATATAGGTTTCCAAAAAGGACACATTCCATTTCCTATTCAGGTGTTTCGCCAATAGAGTTTTATGCTGTTTAAATTTTTTTAATGGATTTCCTCCTCATCTGTTAGTGATTGGGGTGTGACCCTTCGGAAAGCTTGCTCTATTTCTCTATCTATGTCTTCCCCTAAAGTGAATGCCATTCCAATTGTAAGTGTGGGATTGAAATAGATACAGTGTAAAGCTTTTAAAGGCACTTCAAAAATTCTCCTTCGAACGGATTCTATAATCCTGCATAATTATTCAACAAAACAGCCAAACAGCTTATGAAGATAAATCAATATTCACATTGTCATCCTACCATATCGCTAGTTATAGCTCCTGCCTAGTAACCAAGAATGCATATATAAAGAAAAAAGATGTATACAGCTGGAGGGTACAGCCCCCCCCCCCCCCCCCCCAAGTAGTACACAAAATGGTTAACAGAAGGCAAGAAATTGGGTGGCGATGATCAAAGTGCAACAATTTATCAAGATTTTTTGTTTTTATACGTGTTGTCCAGTTTGCAGTAATTACCTGATAGATGTGAGATATAGTGTTGGGCTTCATTAACTTGTATCACATTTGAGCCATCACTCACAGTGTTGCATGCTCTGCAATATGTGACATTTTAGCATTCTTAATAAATTGTTGCACTTTGATCACCACCACCCAATTTCTTGCCTTCTGTTAACCCCTTTGTGTACTACTGGGGGGCTGTACCCTGCAGCTGTATACATCACTTTTTCTTTATATACCGCAGACAGAAACCCCTCACCCACTGAGGTAGTGATCCGTAACTCCAGTAATGTACATTTACCCAACAATGGTTCATCCTCCATTAGCATTTCATCTAAGGCCTCTCATTTTGGTGATCGCAGTCACCTCTGCAGTACACCCTGCTTCCTCAGAGTTGGTAACCACCAACACTTCAGATCACTGTCCTGAGTCCTCATCCCAAGAACATTTTTTAGAGTACAGTCCCTGCCCAACCAACCCCCAAAAATGAAAGTACACCGAAGAGGTTGTAGGGTGGGGACAACATAGATCAAAAGTCTTACGCCAAAAACAAACTACGAAGACTATAAAAATCTATAATCTCTCCCTCCAGTTATCATTTGTCCAAAGAAGAATCAACTCTACTTGGTCGAGGACTTGGCTTTGTTCCTACTACTAAATCCTTTTATTCAAAGCCTCACTCTCAAAAGGTTTTTCAATATCCAATCCAAAAAGAAGCCCAAACCCAACCCCCTGGAAACAGACCACCCAGATCCCGATCCCCTGGATTTGGAGCTTTGTCTCCATTGTTCCCCCTACCCCACTGTTCCTTGGGCGCCATTGTTCCCCCTACCCCATGTTCCTTGGGCCCCGTTTTTCCCCTTACCCCACGTTCCTTGGGCTGTTGTTCCCCCTATCCCACGTTCCTTGGGCACCAATGGTACCCCCTACTCCATGTTCCTTGGGCACCAATGTTACCACCTACCCCACTTTGTTGGGCACCATTGTTCACCCTACTCCAAGTTGGGTGCCATTTATCCTCCTACCTCCACTGACCACTATTATTCACCCCCCAACTCACTGGGCATTATTTTCCCCATCTCCATTTGGGTGCTATTGTTACACTTGCAAAGCCCCAGTGTTCTCAACAGCTAATAAGCACTGACAACCCTCCTTTATGAATGTTGCCCCCCCACCCCACTCTTCTGACACAAATGCGTCTTTTTTTTCCCCCACTGACTACCAATGTCATGCCATTCCTAATTTTTATTAAAGACAAACAGCATTTTTCCTCCTACTTACACTCGGCATCCCCCCCCCCTCCTACAATTAACACTGGGGTATTTTATCCTCCAACTGACCAGCAAGGTAAGGGGCCCTATAATACTCCTTACTGGTGCACTCTGTACACTATGTTGTGTAGCACTGTCCTGACTGCTAAATTCTATGTGCTGTGTAATATTACATAAGTCCTGACGCCCTGCACTCTATACATTGTGTTGTGTATTAAATAGTCCTGACCCCTGCACGCTATACACTGTGTTGTATATTAGTCCTTACCCTTGCACTGCATGCACTGTGTTGTGTATTACATAGTCCTGACCCCCTACACCCTATAGGCTGTGTTGCATATTACATCGCCCTCACCCCTGCTCCCTATAGGCTGTGTTGCATATTACATAGCACTGACCCCTGCACTCTACATGCCCTGCACTCTATCAGAGTTGGTTTTCTTAAAGTGTCCCTCTCTAAAACGGCTACATGGGTACGGCACATATGACAATAAAGTGTTGGGTGCTTAGTGCCAACTGACAGTGATCACCAGCTGGGAGCTGCTGCACAAGTTTACCTAGCTAGTACACAGTAAATGGAGATCTCAGTCATTATTCTTCTTGTTTGTCAGAAATCGCTGAGATGATGTCATGCAGCCACAATGGATGCCAGTAGTCCTCCGTTAATAATTGAAGGACCTGGGACCCGGGGACATAAATTTGGGCACGGTTCCTGGCACAGCCTTGGAGTTCCATAAATATTGCACATCCTCCATTCTCTGCCACGAAGAAGCTCATGGCAGATCACAGCACTGCAATCCAGAAAGCAAAAGTATGAGGGACATCTGCTGACCAATTCACCGGCCACCCAGCTCCGCCATGCTGCCCGGTGCGCACACAGCGCCTGCATCCAATAATGCAGACTGACATTGAATATTTTGAAGAAAGTTCTGTTGTCTGGATTAAGCAGACATTGCACAGTTCCTCTGGTTGGGATTGCTGCCCTTTAACAGCACAAATGCTGTTCTTTGCAACCTCCTTCTCCCACTGCAGAGTGGGTGACGCTATGTCAGTGCCTAGACCAATGAACACACAGGTATCATTTTTGCAATCTGGAATTTAATTCAAAGGTTAAAGCTTGACCCCCAGCCATCTCTTCAGACTTGCACAGTTGTACCGACTCCTTTCCTGGACTGAAATGGCTTACTCTGATTTCACTGCACACTGTGAGCTTCTCACAATGTGCATTAGAAGCTGCAGATAGAGCCCACTTTATTTCCTGGTTGGAGGACGTCCAGCATCATCTAGGTGTTTCCTAACTAGCCTGACTGCCTCTGGCCTGCCCTTTTCATTCGATGGATTTTAGTTCTTTCATTTATGGAAGTTCAGTGTCACATGTGGGTGGTGTGCATGCAAATACAGCCTTCCAAGGAAACCACACTCCTCCTCCAGACTGACACCCACACAACAATGAGCATATGTGAAGGTGTTGGACCAACAAGTAGTCTGGTGTCCCTGGAGGTGATCCGTGAGGTGTTGCCCTTGAAGGGGTTGTGTACATGGGTGAGCATAGTTAGGGTTTTGGCTGCTGCCTCTCTGATAGAGACCGAAAATGAACTCCTCAAGACAGATTAAAATGAGTGTAGAGGAACGCTCAGTATGGAAGGTTGTCACACTTGGTTATTAAGAATGTTGAAATTCACAGTTTAGTTTAGTTAGTTTTAGTTTAGAGTAAAGCCAACGCGTTTCAGTGGAAGTACCTTTCCTTTCGTCAGGGCTGTGAAATACCCATCATTTGTATGCCTATTGGGATATTTTTTTTACCAAAACTATGTAGAAGAATACATATTGGCCTAAATCTATGAAGAAATTAATTTTTTTTTTTTTTTTATTTTATTGGATATGTTTTATAGCAGCAAGTAAAGAAAATTGTTTTGTTTTTTTTTTTTCAAAATTGTTGATCTTGGTTTGTAGCGCAAAAAAATAAAAACCGCAGAAGTGATCAAAAACAACCAAAAGAAAGCTCTATTTGTGGGGGAAAAAAGGGACATACATTTTAATAGTGTCGCACGACCACGCCATTGTCAGTTAAAATAACGCAGTGCCGTATTGCAAAAAATGGCCTGGTCATGAAGGGGGTAAAACCTTCCGGGGGGCTGAAGTGGTTAAAAACCACCCAAAAAAAAAAAACGTTCATTCCAAATTCTCCAATGACTCCAATTCTTTTAATTAAAACGCTGAACTAATGATTTTATCCAGAATCTAGGAGGAAATGAAAACATTTTTTATTGCCTAATCAGGTCGAACGTCACACAGAGAAGCTGTTTACAGATGGGGTTTTTTTCCTACGATGGATTTCCCACAATGCACCGGCAGACGCTCGCTCCCCCGGGGGGGATCCGCGGCAGCAGCAAGTGTATTGGACGAGCTCAGTTTCTGCAGTGACAGGATGAGTCGGGAAGAGCGTGGAATGTAATGTAATCTGACAGGCGGAGCACAGAGTCGGCATCACTGTCCCTTACACAGCCGCACAGTCAGCCACACATAGAGCAGCTAGGTGCGTCGGACGCTGTGCCTAACGCGCTCCTTCTCAGAGCACCTGCAGAATGCCCAGGGCGCCTTTTACCTACAAACTAAGTTCAGACCTTTGCATGTTCGGAACGTGTGCAAAAATTGTGCGCTTTTCTGACAGAGAGACGTGCTGCCTTTTAGCAGACGCGGGGCGGCGCCATGAAAGGAGTTGTAAGCTTAAATATTTTAATTGTACCCATAGGTAAGCCAATAACCAGGCCTACCTAAAAAGGTAAATAGAATAGAAGCCGCGCTAATTTGAGACATGCACATTAAAACATATACTTAAATTAACATTCAGTTAATAAATGATACAAAAATAATGCTTGAATAGACAATCAAAGGCAAATAATAAGTCAATTGATGTATATCCAAATCTTATATAAAGCAATGAATAGAGTCCAAAGAGTTGTGCAAAGTGCAGAAACAAGAATTCCTCCACCGTAATAAATAGTCCTTCAATCTGCAATAATTTAAAAGACCACGCTATGTGCTTACCACAGATCGGGTGTAAACAGGCACAGTAATAAAGGAGTGCGGTCAAGACAGGGATTCATTCACCACAGTGCTTCAAATCCGTGATGACAGGTGAATATCACACTATGCGTTTACCGCAATTTTGATGAGAAAAAGCCCATCTTAATGCTTAGAAGGTAAGCTGCTGCCCAATCCAATAGCCGTGGAATGATCCATCCAATTGATGCAGCCCAACAGAAGCGCCAATCAAATGCGAGGCTAAGGCACGGACCCTCCGGATCAATTACGCACCGGCATCAGCCACAAAAAAGAGATATGGGCCACAATAGTGAAGTACGTAGGCACAGTTTATTTAGACAAAAGGTAATCAACTTACATGTAAACAAAGAACAAAGCACTTTTCTCGGCAGGATCCGAAGATGCAGCCGCCCGACTTCCGGGTAGTACGTAGGTGACGTCAGCACGCCTTCCCGACGCGCTTCGTCATAAATGACGTCTTCCTGGGGACTACCTAAAAAGGTACTGTAAATATCTCCTAAATGTGCACCGTTTAGGCGATATTTACTGTACATGCAGCCAGTGACATCACAGCGGCTCCCCCATGCAAGCGTGGGAGTGACGGCATCGCGGCTCCAGCCAGTCACCCAGCCGGAGTCCACAGACATGGAAGGAAGACGGGTGAAGATGGAAGTGGCCTCCAGCGATGCATTATTTTCAGATAAGTTTCACATATTGTGCTAGTATGCAATGCATACTAGCACATTATGACATTACCTAGTATGCAATGCATACTAGCACAATATGACATTACCTAGTATGCAATGCATACTAGCACATTATGACAAAAAAAAAAAAAAGGCACCCAGCTGTTTACAACTGCTTTAAACCACCTGCCTACCGGCCAATGTATATGTATGTCCTAAGTTTAAATCTAAATACCGGTGTTATGGCAGCAGATAGCTGATATAACCCTGGTATTTTTTTAAACGGTGGATGGTTGGCTTTCCGATAAGGGTGGTCCCCGCGGCGGATTCCCGTGGGATCACCCTTTCAGAGGTTCCCCCCCCCCCCCTCCCGCCGCGTCCCGGTCCTTTTCCCAGCTTACTGGACCCGCCGGCAGCGGGGAAAACGATCCGGTCTCGGATCCTCAGAGACAGGATGTCGAGTGAGGGCAAGCTTGCCCTCACTCGACTCTACGGTCTTGGAGGACCGGAGCGACGGCAAACGTCGTTGCCTAGCAACCGGCTTAAAGGTCCCTTTTTTTTTTTTTCTTCATTTAATTTTTCTTTCCATCTTTAAGCCCCGGTTCACACTACTGCGTGTGCGGGGTTCGCATGTCATGTCGGAGCGCACTGCTCCGACATGACATGCGATCAGCTGTGCGGTGCGAGTTTAGCCATACAGTTTGTATGGCTAAATTCGCATCGCACCCGCAGCAAACACGCACAGGAGGCATTTTTGCTGCCGCATCAGGATCGGATCGCACAGCGGTTCACACTTGTGCGATCCGATCCTGTGCGAACTGCACGATCGCACTGCGATATGCGATCAAACTGGGGGTGTCGTTAAGATTACATTGACACCCCCAGCGGATCACATATGGCAGTGTGAACTGCCGGGGGTGCGTGTGCGATGCGGGAACAGGCTGCGAATTTGCAGCCTTCCCGCATCGCATCAGTGTGAACCGAGCCTTAGTGTACTTGTGAGATCTGAGGACTTTTTGACCCCAGATCTCACAAAAAAGAGGTCCTGTCGTGCCTATTTCTATTACAAGGAATGTTTACATTCCTTGTAATAGAAATAAAAATTATCTTTTTTTTTTTTTAAAATGGTGTAAAAATAAAAAATAATAAAATTAATAGTAAAAAAAAAATAAAAAAAATATGAAAGCGTCCTGTCCCCGTTAGCTCGCGCGCAGAAGCGAACGCATACGGAAACCCCGCCCACATATGTAAACGGTGTTCAAACCACACATGTGAGGTATCGCCGCGATCGTTAGAGCGAGATCAATAATTTGAGCCCTAGATCTTCTCTGTAACTCTAAGATGGCAACCTGTAAACATTTTTAAAATGTCGCCTATGAGGATTTTTAAGTACCAAAGTTTGTCGCCATTCCGTGAGCGTGCGTTTTGAAGCATGACATGTTGGGTATCTATTTACTCGGCGTAACATTATCTTTCACATTGTGGAAAAAAATTGGGCTAACTTTACTGGTTTCTTATTTTTTTAATTAAAAAAAGTGAATTTTTTCCAAAAAAATTGCGTTTGGAAGATCGCTGCGCAAATACGGTGTGATAAAAAATATTGCAATAATCTCCATTTTATTCTCTAGGATCTCTGCTAAAAAACAAATATATAATGTTTGGGGGTTCTAAGTTTTCTAGCAAAAACAACTGATTTTAGCTTGTAAACACCAAATGTCAAAAATAGGCCTAGTAGGCAAGTGGTTAATGCTGGGTGTACTTCTAGTGTTTTGTGAGTAGCTCATGTAACTTTTTGGCCACTGAGCTTTACATGTTTTAACTCACGCAAAAACGGCACCTGTTTGCTGTTTGGGGTGGCATTTCCACTTGCCTATTGGGCACTTTTACCCCGTTGCTGCCTAGGCCGGTTTTCAGCTTTCAGAGCTGTCGCACTTTGAATGACAATTTGCGCGGTCATGTAACACTGCACACATATGAAATTTTTATAATTTTTTAAACACAAATAGAGCTTTTGGAAGTACAGTATTTAATCACCACTGGGTTTTTTTTTTTTTTTTCCCCAATGGGGTTTTTTATTTTTTGCTAAACAAACGAAAAAAGACCGAAAAAAAAAAAAAAAAAAAAAACACACACAAAACAATGTTTCATACTTTGTTATAAAATTTGGCAAAACAGTTAATTTTTTTCCTTCATTGATGTGCACTGATGAGGCTGCACTGATAGGAGGCACTGATGGGACTACAATGAGTGTAGATGTGCCTTTAAGCTCCGGTTCACATGAGTGCAATGGCAGACATCGCATGTGATTCAGAGCGCACTGCTCTGCAAATCACACCTTTTTTGGGTCCACAGCAGAATCGGATTGCATGGTGGTTCACACCTATGCGATCCGATTCATGTCCGAACTGACAGTTTGCACTGCGATATGTGAACTGATCTGGGGGTGTAGTTAACTTGGTATTGATACCCCCAGCGATTTGCATATAGCAGTGTGAACTGCCTGCGATTTGAATGCGATGTGGGAACCAGCAGTGGATTCGCAGGGTTCCCGCATCGCATATGTGTGAACCGGCACTAACACAAGCCGGTTATCGACTCTCCTTTCCCCTCCTCACGTTGTCAGCATTAAGGAAAGCTAAGCCAATAACAGGCTTGTGTTTACATTGTAATCAGCTGTCATTGGACACAGCTGATCACATGGTAAAGGACCGCTGTGATTGGCCCTTTACCCCGATCTGTGATCAGCTGAGTCCAAAGGACTCAGCAGTCAAAGAGCACGCAGGGCACGCCGGCAAGGTGAGCATGGGAGGACGTCTATGGATGCCATCTCAGGAAAGTAACCCCATGCTGTAGCCGTCTTTTGGCTTTAGGGTGCACAGGCAGGGGTTAAATAATGTAGGGCACTGCAAGCGTGACGCGTTTCATGAACATAAGCAAAAACACGTGTTCACCAAATGCTCAAGTGTGAATGCAGCATCCTTGGTAATGGTTCCAACAAGCATCTGGAAAGGTGCATGCCAAACATTGCAGCGCTTTTTAAAAAAAAAAAAAAAAAATTTCTGAATTTATTGCGCGTAGGGCAGGCCATTGAATTAAATGGGATGCCTACATGCGACAAATACATGGAAACGCACTGTTGGTGTGAACAAAGCCTGAGGGCCTGTTTACACCATAAAAAGGTGCGTCTGAGCTTGCGCATTCCCGCATGGTGCGTTTGTGACAGCCCATTAATTTCAATGTCGCAGGCACGGTTTGTTAAAAATTCCCCAACCCAACAACCATATGATACTGCGGTACCATGCAATCTGGTGGCCACAAACGCACCCGCATTTGCCAAGATGCATAGGCATGCGTTTCCCGTGCCACAAGGGGTGTGAACCGGCCCTGAATTATGAGATTGTCACTGCAGAGTTACATTGTAACAACGGTGAATTTCGAACATGCTGGACACTGTATACTGTCCGGGTACGGAGCATTCCTTACACTCGCCTTAAGAAGCGCGAGCAGGACTGGGACTGCGCCATGAGAACTAGTCGCCTATACTCATCCTAAAGCCAAGCTTGAAGCACACAGATAAAAGCAGAAATAAAAATACACACGTGACTTGATACCTACCAAATGATTTGTATTTGTCCATCCACTCCTGAGATTAACACAGCTCTGCCGCACAGCACAGTCCTGTGTGTTAAGAGAGGAGACCTGATTTTGATCACTGCAATTATTTTAGGGCTCCTTCAGATTGGGGGACTCCGCCAGCTCAGCAGGGAATCTGTCCACTGATCCCCGCTAAGCAGGCGGATTACAGGTCCGCGTCCAGAGCAGACACAGCCCGCTTTCCTCCATGGGAGGTTGGATGAAAAATGGACCGCCTGTCCGATGTCATTAAATCCGCCAGATGGATGGGGAACAGATCCCCCAGCCGCCTGTTTTTAGCCGATAGGATCTGCTGTCAGTGGATGTAAACGGACACATATATGTTTACATCCGGCGCTCCATAGAGGGCAATGAATGGTCCGATCGGGTGAGCTAAAAAACCTGACAGGAGGACCCGAACAGTCCGTCCGTGTGAAAGAGGCCTAACACTTACAGGTCCCTCCCTCCAGCCTGTGCCAGGACACTGAAAGGAGCATCGGCAGTCTGAGGAGGTCATTCTGCTCTCTCCACAAGCTCTTTGTTGGCACATGAACTGATTGGATCCTTGTGCTACTTTTCTCTCCTCCAGTCTGAGCTCTGCTGTACAGGGATTGCCGGTGGCGGATACCAATCTGTGATGTCACAGGAATGTGTCGGCAGCACCCGCAAAAACCACAGATAGGTGTGTAGGGAACTTTGGCAGCAAGATTCCAGTGAAAAATCAAACACAGGCCCTGACCAAACGCACAGGTGATGAACAGGTCCACAATACTTCTAAGTGTCAAGCTTCTAATAACCTCAGCAACAGCTGCATTTTATCTAAACAATATCACCTGGATTACTTGCTCCGCCCACTGCCAGCCTCATTTTAAATATCAGATGGTGAGCAGGAGACAAAAGAAATGTAACATTTTCCAATAACATTATATATACATACATACATATACATATATATATATATATATATATATATATATATATACACACACACACACACACACACACACACATATATACACACACATACATATATACACACACATATATATATATATATATCTGGGTTTTTGTACTTATTGTAAAATCCTTTGATCTGAAGTTCATAGACAGACGCAGCTCCATATCTTCTTTAGACCATGTCCTATTCCTGATGGGAGGAGCAGAATCCAATGGTCTAAAGAAGATATGGAGCTGTATCCGTTGATGAATGATAGAGAATTATATATATATATATATATATATATATATATATATATATATATATATATAATATAATATATACACATACACAGCTGTCTTTAGTATTAATTGGACCCTGGGCAAATATTTTCTTGGGCCCTCCCAAATTCACTTATCAACTATTTGCAGGCAGTGCGGGCTCAAGGGGCAGCTGCTTTGGGACCCACAACAATGATTTGGCCCAGGGCAGCTGCCCCTTTTGCCCTGTGTCAAAGACGGCCAGATAGATAGATAGAATAGATAGATAGAGATAATTTGTAGGCTGAATTTAAATAATGGAGGGAACACAGCCTGCTTTATAAATGGCCCCTCCCTCACTGAAGCGACGCCCACACACACTGGAGCATGAGAGGGAGGTTGCAGAAATGCCGATCTGAATTGCTGCAGTTACACAGTATTCACATATATTTCAGGTTCACTTTCTTACATGCTGGTTCACTTACCCGCCAGTAAAGATTTTCTCGACGTATTTCCGGATGAACTCCTTTTGCTCCGCCGTTTGCTCATCCTGGGCGGACTCTGTGCTCTGATTGGATGAGAAGGACTCGGAAGAGGACCTCTGGGAGTGGTTCCAGCTGCGGCGGTTTGGTGACATCATGTCGTTCTCGCTGTCCGCAGACTCAGTGGCGTCGCTCTCGATCTCCTCCTCCCTGTCGCCATTTTCAGGCGGGTTCACTTCCAGTGACAGGATCTCGTCTGCATCCAGCGAAGAGGGGCACTCCGTTATTACAACCAGGGGTTCCGTATCCAGGTCTATCAGGTTGCCTACTGGCACGTCGGGGGTCTCCATGGTGGCCCCGCCTCAGTCTCTTCTGACGTGAAACGTTTAGTCTCCAGGGGGCCCTGGGCTATACAAGAGCCAGAATATACTGGGTTACCGTTTAAAATCCCATCTCCGACCAATAAGGGACCCTGGAAATAAAAAAGGAACAATAAGGTTTGCAGTAAATACTTTTGTTACAACAATTTAATAAAATTAAAAATGTTACGACTTAAAGTTGTTGCAAACCCTTACATACACCCAGTGAAGTGACTGGCCTCAGGTGATATACAGACGTAACAAACCCTCCTATATAGGTTGTACCTGTTTATCTGCAGTCTTCTGTTCTCTACATCAGGGTTTCTCAACTCCAGTCCTCAGGGTACACTAACAGGCCAGGTTTGCAAGAAACCTGAAATATATCACAGGTGATATAATTTGCTGCTCAGTGATTGCAGTATTCTAGTCTGCATCTCCCCAAGTTAATACTTAAAGTATCGCCTGTTAGTGTGCCCTGAGGACCAGGGTTGAGAAACACTGCTCTACATCAATTCAAAGTGCAGAATTTATAAAGCTTGTCTGAGCTGTCAGAAAAAGGGGCAGATAGCTGAAAGTACACTCTGCAGAGCTCAGTGAGGAGAGCACTGAGAGCTGATTGGAGGGAAGGAACACACCCTATTTAAAACACCACACAGGGACAAGGCTGAGGCTGTCATTCACAGGTTGTGTGCTGGAGATACTTCTTGTCCCCTTTTTCTCATGGTGTTAGGAAAACTTGTCAGAAGTGATAGCAGAGGAACGAAGAAGCAGACAGAAATGGCACTTAGTGCTCCGGATTGAGACAAGTGCACACTATAGAGGGATATGCTTTGTTCATATTTCGTGTCTGAGATTTACAACTACTTTAAAGGGTAATCCACCCAAAACTGATATTTCAGTTTATTAAGGATGGTCTCAGGGACTCTATTATTGAGTTCCCAACTCTGCACACCTGCCGTGCTTCAAGCAGGATAATGCACCATGTCACAAAGCTCCAATCATCTCACCACTGCTTTCTTCACCATGACAATGAGGTCACTGTACTCCAATGGCCTCAACACTCATCACATCTCATCCAATAGAGGACCTTTGGGATGTGGTGGAATGGGAGGTTGGCATCATGTATGTGCAGCCGACAAATCTGCAGCAACTGCGTGATGCTATCATATCACTATGGAGAAAATTCTCTGAGGAATGTTTCCAAACACCTTGTTGAATCTATGTCAAAAAGAATGAAGGCAAATCTGAAGGCAAAAGGGGGTCCAACCCGGTACTAGCCAGGTGTACCTAATAAAGTGGCCAGTGAGTGTATAATGATCCAGGTGACTCCGCCTACCAGGCACCAACTAGTACCGTACCGTTACTACACCGTACCATGCGGTACCATGCAGTGGAAAAGCACAAAAGCGAGCCGAACCGTTCGGTTCCATGCAGTGGAAAAGCCCCATAAAATATAAGGTTTGGATGGAATTATTCCTTAAGGTTTGTGCATGCTCCACACTGTACTGCCCTGAGACAGAAAGAAGAGACTCTTTAAGAACACCAAATGAATGGCACCACTATACATAATGTGTCACCCTATAACAGGAAGTGCCCCAACAGAGCCCCCTTGGGCAAGAGGACCAGTGCTGGTTTAATTGAAAGCTTAAGATTTAAAAAGGAATTACACTGACATATTAACATTTACATGAGATTTTAGCAATTGGATTTATAACTACTTTAGTTTACTAGGAGAAAACAAATATTTGCCCAGCGGCTCCAAAAAAACGGCAACATTTAAATGTCAGAATATAAAATGACATTAAACTATTTTATTCAAATAAAATTTTATTTACAGATCTGCCTGCCACAGAAGAAAACGCTATAAAGAGGAAAGGGATTTTTAATCAAAATGATAAATGTTTGGGGCTCTGTACTTCACTAGTGCTAAGGGTGTAACCATAGTCATAGCATACCATGTGACTGCTGTGGGGTCCAGAAAACACAGGGGGCCCATCGCTGAATAATGCAAGAGGTTAAATAAATCATTTGGTTGTAACAAATGTAAATAAAGTTTTGGCAGCTCTATATAATTCCTATGTGAATAACTGATACTTGGTAATACTACAGGAATTGTATTCAAGATGGAGATTACAATAAAGACACAAGGGTCCCGTACCAGTTTTGCCATGGGGCCCCTCTCACCACAGCTTATTAAATTAAACATTTATAGATCTGTCAACCGCAGGAGAGATGCTGTGAAGAATAGAGGGATTTGTGTCCAAAAGGATAGACGCTTGGGGTTTTGTACTACGCTGCTGTCAAGGGTGTGACTATAGTAATGGCAGACCATATGACTGCTGTGGGGCCCCGAAACACAAGGGGCCCAGAATTGACTGGCCGCAGGTAGTAAAAGCTTTGACAAATTCATTTGGATGCCACAAATGTAGTTAAAAAAGGTTGTCTGTTGCATTAGAAAGGATAGAAGTTTGGGGCTCTGTACTACACATCTGCCAATGGGGTGACTATAGTAATAGTAGACCATGTGACTGCTGTGGGGCTCCAAAGAACAGGGGCCCGAGCCCTGTGGCTGCAGGTGGCAATAGCTTTGATAGATTCATTTGGAAATGATGTATAACTTTGCTCATCTTTATACATTACTATATACAGTGCTCAGCATAAATAAGTACACCCCTTTTTAAAAAAAAAAAAAGATTGTAATCAATATCTCAATGAACACAAGAACAATTTCCAAAATTTTGACAAAACTGAGTTTTATTGAACATTTGTTTAGGTCATTACAGGAAAGTAAGGTTAATAATATAACTTAGATTACAAAATCTTCTGTTTTACTCAAATTAGCTGGTGTAAAAATGAATACACCCCACAACAAAAACTACTACATCTAGTATTTTGTATGACCTCCATGAATTATAAGGACAGCACCAAGTCTTCTAGGCATGGAATGAACAAGTTGGCGACATATTGCAGTGTATATATCTCTTTCCATTCTTCAAGAACGACCTCTTTTAGAGCCTGGATGCTGGATGGAGAGTGATGCTCAATTTGTCTTTTCAGAATTCCCCATAGGTGTTCCTTTGGGTTCAGATAAGGAGACATATTTAGCCACTGAATCACTTTCAACCCCGTTTTCTTTTTCAGAAATGCAACAGTGGCCTTTGATGTGTGTTTTGGATCATTGCCATGTTGGAAAAGGGCACGGAGTGATGGTAGCTTCTTCTCTTTCAATATAGAGCAGCTTATCTGTGAATTCATGATACCATCAATGAAATGCAGCTTCCCGACACCCGCACCACTCATGCAGCCCTACAGAAGGAAACTGCCACCACCATGTTTCACTGTAGGCATCATGCATTTTTCTTTGTACGTCTCATCTTTGCGACGCCATACAGTTTTGAAGCCATCAGCCCCAAAAACCTTTATCTTTGTCTCACTCCAGAGTACAAAGTCCCAGTAGTCATTTTCAGCCTGGGCCCTGGCAAATTCTAGGCGGGCTTTTTTGTGCATAGGCTTTAGGAGAGGCTTCCTTCGTGGACGACACCCATGCATGCCATTCCTCTGCAGTGTACGCCGTATTGTTTCATGGGAAACAATCATCCCAATTTGGCTTTTTACTTCTTTAGCGAACTGCAGTGAACTTGCATGGCGATTTTCTTCAACCCTTCTCATAAGAAGACGCTCCTGTTGAGGTGTTACCTTCCGTGGACGGCCTGGACGTCTCTGTAAGAAATTAGCATTTCCATCTTTCTTAAATGTTTGTATATCACATTTGCTACAGTATTCTGACTGATAAGTAAAGCTTTGCTGATCTTCTTGTAGCCTTCACCTTTGTGTAAATTATCTTTCCTAGGCCTTGTGACATTTCTCTTCCATGCGGTGCCATTGCTGATAGCATGAAACGGGAAGGGGTTTTCTTTAATTAGTAACACCCTTTTAGAATCGGCTGTCTGCTGGAGATCTGTTTAATGAATAATTACACTCACCTGAAGTTCAATTCTTGTTAATTAGGATTTTGTTGTCTAAAATTTAGCTTTGTTCCTAAAGCCTAGTACACACGCAATGATCATCGGCCGACCGATCGCCCGTCTTTTGTCCAGAGTGGTGTTTTGTTGGTTGGAATGTGCCTAGACTGCACAAGAATTTTCTCGCCCGACAAAATTCTACTTCAGAAGTGATGTCATGTGTTGGATTGCTTTCTTTGTGTTCTTTCTTCTCTGAGCATGCCTAGTCTTGCTCAGATTTTTCCCTGTCGAAATCTGTACTGACTGCATGAAAATCGGCCGTGTTTTGACGGCGGACAAAAATTTTATAGCATGCACACCAGATTTTTTTCGGCCGAAAAGTCGGAGTTGGTTGTCGGAAGCATCATACTAACAAGCCGAAAATCGGCAGATCGGTCGTCGGACGAAAATTCCCTACTGATTTTTGACGCGTGTGTATGGGGCTTAAGGCCCCTTTCACACGGGTGATCCGATGCGATCATCAGTTTTTCAGGCGGACCTGATCGGATGCTCCATGCATCCCTATGAGGCAGCGGATGTCAGCGGTGACATGTCCGCTGACACCCGCTGCTCTCCAATCCGATCCGGTCCTTGAAATCCGGATGGATGGAAACCCTATTTTCCATCTGCCTGGAGGATCGGATGAGAATGGACAGGCAGTCCGTTCTCATCCGATCTCCCCATTGAGGACAGCAGGGATCCGATAGCTCAGTCTCCGCACACAGAGTGGAGACGGAGCTGTCATCCGCCTGCTCAACTGGGATCGGTCCCCTGCTGAGCAGAGCGGACTTTGTCCCATGTGAAAGGATCCTATGGACCCTTTCACACGGGTTTTCGGATAAGGTCCGCCTGTCAGTTTTTCAGGAGGACCTAATCGGATGCTCCATGCACCCCGATGGAGCAGCGGATATCAACGGTGACATCTCCGCTGACTCCCACTGCTATCCAATCCAGACGGATGGTAACCCCATTTTCCATCCGTCTGGAGGATCGGATGAAAATAGACAGGTGGTCCATTTTCATCCAATCTCCCACAGAAGAGAGTATGGCTCTGACAGATCCATCTCTGCACAGTGAGCGGAGACAGACCTGTCATCCGCCTGCTCAGCGGTGATCAGCGGATCGATCCCCGCTGAGAAAAATGGAGTATGCCGGACGAAAAGCCTGTGTGAAAGAACCCTTAGGCCCCTTTCACACAGGTGGACCGTAAGGCAGATCTGAACAGATGCCCCATGCCTCTATAGGGCATCGGATGTCCGATCCGTCAAATCTGGACGGATGGAAACCCTATTTTCCATCCGTCCAGCGAATCGGATCGCATGGGATCGGATGAGAACGAACAGACGTCTGGTCTGTTCCCATCCGATTCCCCCATAGAGCACAGCAGGACCTGACTGCTTTGTCTCTGCACACAGCGTGGAGACAAAGCTGCCATTCGCCTGCTCAGCGGTGATCAGTGGATCGATTCCCCTCCAAGCAAAACGGAGTCTGCCTGACAAAAAGGCTGTGTAAAAGGGCCCTTAGGCTGGCCATACACTATACAATTTTCTTATTCAATTTCCTTTAGATTTACCTTAAACTATGTAGTACAAGGGCCTGCCTGATTGCATACAAATTGAAAGTTTGTAGGTTTGACCCTATATTACATGGTTTTGGTAAATCTAAAGGAAAGTTGAACAAGAAAATTGTATAGTGTATGGCCAGCCTTAGACTTTCATTGGGGTGTATTCATTTTTGCAACATGGGCTTGAATTAATTTAAGAAAAATAATTGTGTGTGCAAATGAACAAATCTTGGTTGCAATTAATGGCCCACATTTGTGGGAGTAATTTGTAGTATATTGTCCCATAGAAAATGTTTATTCTGAAAGGAAAGTAAAAGGTTTTCTGCCAAATCTGTTGGGGTGTAGTCATTTATGCTGAGCACTGTAATTGTACTTTGTAAAGGATTTGCCTTCATAGTGGAGATTAGAAAAGACTAGGAGGCCCCGTATTAGTTTTGCTATGGGGACCCATCACAGTTCTGGCCTTGGTAAGCAGTAATTTCCTCCTCTAGCAGGGAACAGAAGTGAGTCAGTGTTTTTCCTCTTGGCATCCGATCCCCCCCTGCTCCCTTTTGTTTAATAACAAGACACGGCGACACCATAAATCCTCGCCGACCAGCCACCTACGCAGCCAGATTGAATCGCCACCGCTGAGTGTGCGTCAGAGGATTCGTTGTCTGCCAGGCAGCCCTGTAATGGACCCCGATGGCTTACACTATGCTGGCCAGGGCTCATTTACTCCTACTGATGGCTGGGAGGAAGTTAGAGCTGCACAATTCTGGATAAAATGAGAATGACGATTTTTTTTGCTTACAATAAAGATCACGATTCTCAGCGTAACATCATCTTTCGCATTATACCAAAAAACTGGGCTAACTTTTCGGTTTAGTTTTTTTAAAATTCATTAGAGTGTATTTTTTTCCCAAAAAACTGTGTTTGAAAGACTTTTGCGCAAATACAGTGTGACATAAAAGATTGCAACAATTGCCATTTTATTCTCTAGGGTATCTGCTAAAAAAATATATGTATAATGTTTGGAGGTTCTAATTTTCTAGCAAAAAATCCTGATTAACTTGAAAGCAACAAGTGTCGGATAAAGGCTTATACTTTAACCACTTGCCGACCGCCGCACGACTATCTACGTCGGCGGTCAGCCCCTCACAGGCAAAGTGACGTAGGGCTACGTCACTAGCTTGTGAGGGTCTAGGGAGCAAGCGCGTGCCGCCGGAGGCACGCTCCCGCTCCCGCGTGGTCACGGACCCCCCCGCGCGTGTGACCGGCGGACCCGATGTCCGCCGGTCACTCTGCGATCCGCGGGGGAGAGGGAGAAAGTCAGGCGGCTAGTGTAAACAAGCTGCCTGTCATTCTCCCCTGTGTATGAAGGATGATCATACGGTTCTACTATGTAGAACCATTGATCACTCTTCATACATCTGAAGCCACAGCCAATCACAGTAGAAAGCACGCCCCTAGGGACACACATAACCCCTCCCTTTCAAAAAAGTTAACCCCTTCACTGCCAGTGTATTTTTACAGTAACAGTGCATATGTATAGCACTGATTACTGTAGAAATGTCACTGGTAACCCCAAAGTGGCAAAAATGTCAGTCAAGGGTCCGATCTGTCCGTCGCAATGTCGCAGTACCGCCACAAAAAAAAAAAAAAAAAAAAAAAAAAAAATCAGATCGCCGCCATTACGCTTTAAAAAAAAAAAAAAAAATGACAAAAATCTTTCCCTTTGTTAGTAAACGTGATAACTTTTGCGCAAACCAATCAAAATATGCTTTTTGTGATTTTTTTTTACCAAACATAGGTAGCATAAAACAAATTGGCTGAAAATGTTAAAAAATTTTGATTTTTACATTTTTTTTGGGGGGAATTTCATATAAAAAAATGTGAAAAATATTGCTATTTTTGCCAAATTTACGCTCTTTTTCTGTTTATAGCGCGTGATCAAAAAAACGCACAGGTGATCAAATACCACCAAAAGAAAGCTCTGTTTGTGGGGAAAAAAAGGACGCAAAATTCGTTTAGGTACAGCGTCGCACGACCGCGCAATTGTCCGTTAAAGTCACGCAGTGCCGAATCGCAAAATACCCCCTGGTCTTTTAGCAGCCAAATCCTCCGGGGCTAAAGTGGTTAAGAGGTTAAACTGCCCTCACTTACAGAGGAAGTTCATTCCTTTGATCTAAAAGAAGGAAATGATACAATGTAAAACATTGCGTTTTATAGTTATCTAGCAGCCTTAACAATGTTGATAAATATCTGTTCTCCCACAGTACACAGAACATGGAAATGCAATTATTTTAGTTAGGCTCCGTTCACATCTTGGCGTTTTGGGGCGTTTTTGGGGAGTTTTTCTGCTCTAGGATCAGCTCTCAAAACACCCAACAAGACAAATCCTATTCATTTCAATGGCCCCTGTTCACATCTGAGCGTTTTGACGCTGTAAGCAAAACGCCCAATGCTCAAAAAAGTACATGAGCTTCATGGGCAGATTACAGGCGTTTTCCATTGGTCTCTATTCAATCAAAAAACGCCTGCACAAAAAACGCCTGTAAATCGCGGTAAAAAACGTGCGAAAACGCTACGCTCAGGTGTGAATGTAGCCTAAATATAAACTGCTAAATACCTTTTCTCATCAGCTGTAAAGCAGTCTTGTGACTTCTATCAATGTCTAGTTAACCACTTGCCGACTGCCGCACGCTTATATACTGCGGCAGTCAGCCCCCTAAAGGCAAAGTGACGTAACGATACGTCGCTCACCCACGAGCCCGTAGGGGGCGAGCACGCGCCGCCGGCCCGCCCCCGTTAGCATGCCCCTGCTTGTTCCCTGCCATTCCCTGCTCCGATGTCCGCCGGCCACTCGCAATCTCCCTCAGGAGTGCAAAATATTGTTATTTTTTCAAAATGGTCGCTCTTTTTTTGTTTATAGCGCAAAAAATAAAAATCGCACAGGTGATCAAATACCACAAAAAGAAAGCCCTGTTTGTGGGAAAAAAAAGGACATCAATTTCATTTGGGTACAGAGTCGCACGACTGCACAATTGTCCGTTAAAGTCACGCAGTGCCTAATCGCAAAATAGGGCCTGGTCTTTGAGCAGCCAAATCCTCTGGGGCTTAAGTGGTTAAAGCTTGTAGGAGGAGTTTTTATTGTATTCTGACTGTCCTATGAGGCTGCAGGACCTCTGACCTTCTGTCTGGACAGTGCTGATTGGGCCTGTGCTGATCACATGCACTCTCCTAAAAAAAAAAAAAAAAAACAACTCGCCAGCAATACACACCAAACTGAGCATGTGCAAGGCTCTGCACTATTAGGAGATGGATTGGAGACAGTGGAATAAGGGGAGGATCAGAGAAGACAGGATCAAACAGCCTTTAACACAATACGGAACATTAACCACTTAGGTTCCACAATGAGTATAACAAGCGTGCTTTATTGCATATACGGACTGATTTTACTGTTGTGGGTTTAGTAACACATTGAGCGCCAAGATTATTATAATTATTATTATACAGGATTTATATAGCGCCAACAGTTTGCGCAGCGCTTTACAATGTGATGTTTTTTTTATTTATTTTTTTAACGTTAAAAGGTGAAGCTTCCCTGAAAAATGATACTGTTCCTGTCTATTGGGACATGCCAGGGATTTTATTAATGGAGAAACAAGTACATCTAGAACCTAATCAGTGGACCCCATGAGCAGATAGAGAAAGTGGAGCAGCAAAGCACAGTCCCTATGCAGCAAAACTAAGTAGGAAGCAGAGGCTGCATATGTAACTAGCACCTAGAATCATTCACTATGGGGGAGATTTACCAAAACTGGTGCACACAAAATCTGGTGCAGGTGTGCATAGTAACCAATCAGCTTCTAACTTCAGCTTGTTTAAGCGTTGACAATACAACAATACAACCTAGAAACAGATTGGTTACATCCACACTAATCTTTTAACCACTTACCGCATACTAACGTATCGGTACGTCGGTAAACTTTGCGGTAGTGTACCGGGATGATGCCTCTAGCTAGAGGCATTATCCCGGTACCGTGGTTTAGAGCCGACGGTTGGCATTCCGTCGGTAACGACCGATGGGGCTCGGGAGCCGCTCGATCGTTACCCGGGGGGGCGGGAGGGGACGTCCCCTCCCGCCGCCTTCCGTGGCTTTTATCGGGGCGCTCCCGTCCCACCGGGAGCCCCGAGCACCCAGCCGGCACATCCGCCGGCTGGATGGAGTCCCGATCAAGGCCGGAAACGGCTTCGACCGGGTCTCCGGTGACGTAACCCGGAGGCGGCGTCCATGACGTCACTTCCGGGTTACTGTGCTGCAAAAGGCGGCAGATTTAAAAAACGGCTGTATGCAAAAACGCAGTTTTCATCGTTTAGCATACAGGGAAGTGTAGTAGAGGGGTCTAGGGTCTTTTAGACCCTCGATCCCTCCATAAAGAGTACCTGTCACTACATATTGGTGTCACAAGGGATGTTTACATTGCTTGTGACAGCAATAAAAGTGATCAGATTTTATTTTTTTTTTTAAAAACTGTAATAAAGTTAAAAAAATAAATAAAATAAATGGGAAAAAAAATTAAAAATTTAGCCGCCCCCGTCACTGTTAGCTCGCGCACAAAAAAAAAACCGTATACGGAAGTCGAGCCGCAAATGAAATCGCTGTTCAAACCACAAATGTGAGGTATCGCCGCGATCGCCAGAGCTACACTCTAACTCTAAACTGGTAACCGTTAAATAAATTTAAGCGTCGCCTATTGAGATCTCTATTGACCGTAGTTTGTCGCCATCCCAAGGGTGGGCGCAATTTTAAACCGTAACATGTTGGGTATCTATTTACTCGGCGTGACATCATCTTTCACAATATACAAAAAAAATGGGCTAACTTTACTGTTTATTAATTTTTAAATGCAGTGAAATGTGATTTTTCCAAAAAAATGGCATTTTAAAGACCGCTGCGCAAATACCGCGTGACAAAAAATATTGCAATGACCGACATTTTATTCTCCAGAGTCTTTGCTAAAAAAATATATATAATGTTTGGGGGTTCTAAGTAGTTTTCTAGGAAAAAATACTGGTTTTAACTTGTGAACAAAAAGTGTTCAAAATAGGGCTGGGGCTTAAGTGGTTAAGATAGTGTTATGAGATTTCAGGTGAGGGATCCCATTTACCATGCGTCCTGTGCCCCCCTCCACCATCCTCAGTTACCCTCCCCACCCAGGACCAGGCCTAGTACAAGCCTGGACCCCTCCGCACACTTGGAGCTGCCTCAGAAGATTACGATCTGCGGTGCAGACAAGCCCGGGACCGGAGAGGGCGCCCAGGACCTCGCCAAGGCTGCCAGTCTCTCTCCCATCATCACAAGAAGACCTGTCTGAAAGGATTTGTGCCAGCCGCGGAGGAGAGCCGGGCCGATGCACTTCATTAGACTAACGGTGCCTCCAGCGCATCAATGTCCATCCGTGTGACTGAGGAGGATGTCTGCAAATCCACATCGCCATTAACCCCTGCCCTGCCAGACCGGGGGCTGTACACACCCAAGCAGAGTCATGCAGCGGCCTGTCGACTTCTAAGGTGTGTCTCAAAGAACGGAGCCAACATACACAGCTGAACTCTGGGATAAGTACATACTGCCTTAATCCATTCATCATGTGTATTCTTCTTGAATCCTGGAGTGCTTTGTGCATTTCTTAAAACGTCATCTCTGTTCAGGAGCTTCCTGTAATAAAGACCACTCACTGCTGCCCTCCCTCCTTGTGCAGGGTGACTGGTCTTGCCTCCGCCCCCTCCTATAGTTTTCTGCAAGCAGTCTATAGTGGGTGGGGCCTGCTGGCCCCTCCCATAGCTATGCACATCCCAGTTATGCTATTTTTACAAAGTAAGATCTGAATTTGATGGAACCTGGTGCCCACAAAAAGGAGTTTATATCCTAGTTTGTAGCAAGATTTAAAACTTTGCTGGAGATACATTGTACCTTTATTAATACAAAGCAAAAGATAGCCAGTGTAGCCACAAATGACAGTGTTGTGATGTCATGTGATTAGCCAGGGCCAATAGGGGAAAGAAATGTGAGGTCAGATTTATTTCCTCGGGAGTGCAGTGTGCGTTCTTCTGCCCATACACGACAATCCTAATAATTCTCATGAAGTATTTATATCGGTCATTTGCTGCCTGCGGGAAAGAAAACTTTGTAGCAAAAACTCCTTAGCTAAGCAGAGTGGTCCTCCCACGCCTTGTGCCAGGGCTAGCACTGCAGCCAAATCATTTCACAGGAGGATTTCACTTGTGTAAGAGGATTTCCCACCCACGCATTGCTGTGCTACAGGAGACAATGTTGTTTTAGGGAAAAGATGGAGGAGAACAGTGGATAAGGGACTATGGAGCATCAACAGTGGCAGATCCGAGTGGTATACAATGTCAGCAGTGAAAGATCTGGGAAGTATGGGGTGTCAGCGGTGGCAGTTCTAAATTGTATGGGATTTTAAATCGGGGGGGTATGGAGTGTCAGCGGTGGCAAATCGGGGGTTCGGAGCATCATCGGATCTTAGCATCAGTGCATCGGGAGGGGAGGGGGGGCGTCAGTGGATCTTTACGGAGCATCTGCGGATCGGAGGGCATGGAGTGCCTGCGGATCAGGGGGGCATGGAGCATCAGCGGTGGCAGATCTGGGGTATGGAGCATCAGTGGCGGCAGATCTGGGGGTATGGAGCATCAACAAGGGCAGAACCGGGGGTATGGAGCATTGGCAAATCTGGAATGTCTGCGGATAGGTGGGGTACGGAGCGTCTGCGGAGCGTGGGGCATGGAGCGTCTGCGGTTGCACATCTGGGGTATGGAGCATCAGCGGCGGCAGATCTGGGTGTATGGAGCATTGGCAAATCTCGAACGTCAGCGGTGGCAGATCAGAAGGTGGGGTGTATGGAGTGGGGCAAATCTTTTAGTATGGAGTGCAAGCGGTGACAGATCTGGGTGTATCGAGTGTCACTAGGGGCAGATCTGGTGGTGAGGGGGCAGGGTAGGGAGTGTAAGTAGTGGCAGATCTGGGGGTATGGAGTGTTAGCGGTGGCACATCTGGGGGTGAGGGGGCGAGTATGGAGTGTCAGCGGTGACAGATCTGGGGGTATGAAGTAGGGATCAACCGAATATCGGTGGGGCTGATATTCACTTTTTATGAAGTATCAGTATCGGTCACAAAGCTTACCGATATGACCGATATTGTGCATGGAGCACACGTCATTGCATATGTTGCGCCACGCGCCTCCGCGCACAGGGCTTGCACGTTCTGGCTTCTAAGGCCGCCTCCCTCGCCGGACAGTCAGTGCACACCAAAAGGGACACGCCAGCCAGAGCAGAGTGCCAGCCAGCCACCCACAGCAGCAGAGTGCAAGCCAGCCACAGTCCCTGTGCCAGCCAGCATTTTTTTTTACCCTTATTCAGTATAAACGCTCTTTCAAATTGCAATGGAGATGGATGCAGACAGAAAAAGTAAAGTGTGGTCTGGGACTAATTCTCATCTCAACCCTCCCCAGGAAAAGCAATATTGTGCAACACATGCACAAACAATGTAAGCATGGGAACCAAATGTAAGCATGGCAACTGCAAAAACCAAAAATATGTCAAATCTTTTGGCCCATCTAAGAGTTCATCATGTTGAATTATATAATGCAGCACAGAAAAAACAAACTGTATCACAAAGTGAAATCCCTACACTATCCCAGGCAACAATAACAGATATGTTTCAGAAAAAAACAGGTGGCTAAAATCTGATTGAAGATCACAACTGCTGGACAGAGTAATCACAGAGATGATGGTCACTGATAACCAACCATTTACAATGGTGTCCGACTCTGGATTTAAGCGGTCGATGTCCATTAGGGCTGGGCGATATGGCTGAAAACTGTATCACGATATCAGTGTTTCATATCGGTCGATATCGATAATTAATGATATTTTTTATTACCCATTTAAAATAAGGACCAGGAGAAAAATGTTACATTTAAACATTTTTATTTTAAACTTAACCTTCCTCTGATCATAATCCCCTCAGTTCTTAAGACAATAAAATGTCAACACAACCATACTTGCTTCGCGTCCTCTGTTTGCTTCCGACGAAGAAGAAAAAATGAAAAAAGAAGTATGCAGCGCTTGATGGAAAACACAAAAACAGGCAATCACTGATAGATTATATATATATATATACAGAGATGTATAGTAACGAAGTAGAACTACTTAAGTACTGTACTTAAGTACCGAAATGCGGTATCTGTACTTTCCTAGAGTAGAATTTTTTTCTCCTACTTCTACTTTTACTTCACTACATTTTTTCGATGATTTCGATACTTCTACTCAAGTATTTTTTTTTGTGCTGCATAGTTACTCGTTACTTTAAAAAAAATGACCACTGCCAGAACAGTAGATGGCAGGTTGCATAAAGCTCAAAAAAATGTGTATAATGTCATTTGTAAATCAGCACATACGAAAATAAAGGCTGTGTATAATAAAAGCTGCTATACCAAATCTTTCCAATAAAAAGAAAATATGAAACAAACAAATAAATTGTGCTACAGCGCTTAAAGTGCATCAAGAAACTACTAACAAACACAACTTGGCTGTGCGAATAAAGTGCAGGTGCAATCGATATAATATCATCGTTGCCCCCAGTGCCCTGCCCACACTCCACACAGTATCAAAAATAAAGTGACATGAATGTGCTAAAGCCTAAATGCAGTGAAAATAATTATTCCCACAATGTAACAATAAATTCAATTCATATAAAATATGACAATAAAATCACAATAAAATAAGTTATGAAATACGTTAGGTCAGGTGCGTGCAACAAGTTGAAGTGTGTAAACCTATCTATAACGAAAAGTCCATAAATGAATTCCAGTGTGCAAATCTAAAGTGTCACTTCACTTGTCAGATGCTTCCACCTCCTTCAGTGCTCGAGTGACCGACCAACACACTTAATGGTGGTGGCACTGGTGGATAGCGTCTGGGTGGCACTGTGGCACTAGCACTGACTGCACTGGTTCAAAAAGCCATATATATTTAATTATTTCAATTCTCAATCTCATTGGTCCTCTCCTCATAAGATATTAATAACTTAAGATTAGTTGATGAACTTCTGGCAGTGGCACTTGACTTGAGCAAAGCAAATGAGCACTACTAGTGTGAAGGACAGGTGGTGGAAGCATGTTCTGACAAGTTCTTATAATGAAAATAATATAGAAAGCTTTTTGAACCAGTGCAGTGCCAGTGCTACTAAGGTGAGAGGCAGAGAGAGCGGCTATCCAGTCCACCACTTTACTTGAGCAGATCACAGAAGAAAGGTGGAAGCATCTGACAGCAAGTGACAGCACTTCTTAGATTGCACACTGGAATTCAGTTATGGACTTTTCGTTATAAAGTTTAGTTTACACACTTAAACTTGTACCTAACTTATTCACAATCACAACTTATTTTATTGTGGTGTGGTCATATATATTTTATATGAATTACATTTACATTGTGGGAATAATTTGCACTGCATTTAGCACAGACATGTCACTTTATTTTTGATACTGTGGGCGATGATTTTGAATACAAGAAGAATATATATATAATTGCAGGCACTTTATTAGCATTTTTAGCACAGCCACTTTGTTAGTAGTTTTTGAAGCATTTTTCACTTTAAGCGTTGTAGGTTTGATGAAGCTGGCCTGGCACATCATCATCAATTGAGCGAATCAAATCAAACCGTGATTAAGAAAACTGCGCATGCTCCTGTTCTGCCTTTTGATCAGCTGAAAAGATGGACGAACCAAAAACACCACCTTCCACCCCTGGCCCTTCAATTTCAAGTGATCTGCCTGGCTGTGAGAGTGAGGAAGCTCAGGAAGGAGACCACCCCTGGCTTTAAAAGGTGGATGCTTTAAAAGGGGAAGGGAGGACATACTTTATCTGTTTTTTGTTTACAAAAAGTTACAGCCTAAGGAATTGTGATTGTCCTTTAGGTTAATCATTTGAATAAATCATTTGAAATAATAAAAAACAATATGATGTTCAAACTTTTGACTTCTTTCTTTAATAACTACATAACACAGTACTTGTACTTCTACTTTCAGTACTTGAGTAGAAATTTTTTTTCAAAACTACTGGTACTTTTTACTTTTAGTACTTAAGTAGCACATTTTTTGAAAAAACTACTTGCAATACTTAAGTAAAAAAAATGTTGAATACTTTAGTACTTCTACTTAAGTAACTTTTTCTGCGAGCACTTCCACTTCTACTCAAGTCACTTTTTGATCGAGCACTTGTACTTTTACTCAAGTAGAAATTTTGAGTACTTTATACAAGTCTGTATATATATATATATATATATATATAGATGAATTTCCACAATGTATCAAAGTGTACTGAAAAAACATTAGAAGGAGAGTCCGTGGAGAGGAAAAGGAAAAAGTCCAATAAGAAGCTCAGGTGATAAGTTGAAAAGATGTGACCTCCACATCCAGGTAAAATCCTGCGGGGATCTCTGAATGGATGGTGTGGTAGCTGCAGCCCGGTCTCCTGCGATGTAAAACAGGAGGACACTACAGGGTATACACAGGGCGGACGATCACCGGTCCCCTACCGTTTTCGTCGAAGCGTGACGTCATCAGGGGGCGTGGTTCAGGACCGCCGATCACCCCATTAAATGGCTGCAAGAGTCGGAAAGGGAGGAGCGGCGTCTGATCCAGCCAATCACCTCCCCCACCGCTAGCGCCAACCGCACATTGCTAAGGACAGAGGAAGCGTACCTCGGATGAACCGGAAATGAATCCAGGACCAATCGAAAAACGCCTCCAAAGTCCCAATGAAAATCAATCAGTACCTAACCGCTATCCAATCATAGCCTCCGAGCAAGTAGCCGGCAACTTCGAACTGTAAAAAAGAGAAAAAGCAGGAGGAATAGAAGCCGACTTGCAGCGCTAGGAGTGAGACTGCTTAAGGAAAAATATCAAACGTTTTATCGAACAATTTTTTTATTGATATCGATCACGTGTCTATCGCAATACATATCGTTATCGTTTTATCGCCCAGCCCTAATGTCCATAGCTGAGCCAAGGTACACACTGAAGAGTGTAAAGTATAAATCGAACCAAAATGCTGGGAAAGATTCACCAAAAAGGTAGCTGAGAAAGTAAAGACTACGCTGCAATCAGAGAATGCTGGCAACTCACTCTCATTCACGACTGACTGCTGGTCCGAACAAACAATCACTAATGGGTCTTACATGCCCCTTCATTGACAGCGGATGGACAAAAAGGCAATTGGTGTTGAATACAAAAGTGATGCAAGGATCCCACACTGGGGAGTACATTAGAGAAATGTTTCTAGCCATGCTTGAAGACTGGGGGATTGAACAAAGCCCGAGTAATGCTTGTGCTTCGTGACAATGGAGCAAACATGGGAAAAATGGATTGAGGCTTGCTGAAGTGTCAGACCTCAGTTGCATGGCACACACCCTCCAACTTGTGGTAAATGAAGGTCTGTCAAGCCAAAGAGCTTTGATTGATATAATTGGTATGCTGAAGAGTTATGCAGGCCATTTCCACCATTCAATCCTTGCCAAGCAGCGACTGAGGAGCATTTAGGAAGACCTTGGCCTACCCAAAAACAACTTTATTCAGGCTGTTCCAACACGATGGAACTCAACACTTCACATGCTGCAAAGAATTCTGAAAGCTCTTACAATCTATGCATGTTATTATGGAGGATATTCTAGTCCTACTGCTGATCAGTGCGCAATTGTAGCCAATATCATTGAGACCCTCCTCCCCATAGAGGAAGTGACACTAGAGGCGAGTCATTACGACTCATCTGTCATCCCATGTGTGAGGGTGCTGAAGATGCTTCTTCAAGAGAATGAAGGACCCAACACACGTGGCATTAAAACATGTAGGCAGGTCATGAGGGACAGCCTCACCAAACATTTTGAGAAGCACGAAGAGCAAAAAATGTTGTGCTGGCATGTCTTTTGGATCCTTGATAAAAGAATCATGCTTTCTATTCTGATGATGTATTGGCCAGGGCAAAACAATGGCTGAAAGAAGATATTCAACAGGAGGTTCCTGCCGAAATGTCAAGTCAGGAAGAGCAGGTTTCTAATCTGGAAGAGCAGGATGCTGCAAAAACAGACAAATGTCCAAAAAGACAACAGACGGAAGAGAATCTTCATCGTGCCATGTTCAGTGTTTTATTGGGGCCTCATGCGGAGGATTCTTCTGAATCTGCAATAATGACCCTGGATGATGAACTTCATCTCTATTTGAAGGAACCAGTAATTGACAGAAGAAGTGGTGATCCTCTTCAGTGGTGGAAAGAAAATGAGGGACCCTACAAAAGACTTGCCTCTCATGCTAGAAGATACCTTTCTGCTCCTCCTTCCTCTGTACCAAATGAGCATGGTTTTAGTGAATTGGCTTCAATATATGAAAAAAAACAGAAGTCGTTTAATAGGTGAACATGCTGAAATGTTAGGCTTTCTGCACTATAATATTGTTCTACTTAACTGGGAGTATTGAAGCAAGTATAGTGTCCACTGTCTAGCTTTTGCACTGCAGTAGTGATTTAAATGTAATCATTGCTGTGAGTGCACTGCAGAAGTTTATGCAATTTTTCTATGTTTTGGGAAACCTTTAATAAGTTTTTATTTTTCAAGCACTTTATGTTTCACGGTTGTCTACTTCTAGACCTCGTTCGTTAAAGCTGGATACACACTATACAACTTTTGTTGTTAGATTTCCTTTAGATTTACCTTCAACTATGTAGTGCAGGGGCCGGCCTGATTGCATACACATTGAAAGTGTTTAGGTCTGACGTCATGTTATATGGTTTTGGTAAATCTATAGAAAATTGTATAGTGTGTATCCAGCTTAAGTCACACCATGGCATAGACAGATACTTCAGTTTTGCTGGACACGTTCTGCAAGTGCACAAAAAAGAAACAATGGTTCTTCTCTATGTGCCCTGTTCAGTGTTTACACAACGTGCATGAAAACTGATTGAATCACGCATGAAAACTGATATGAAACATTTCTCTGCAAGTGAAATCTGTGCGGTTTTCCCATCAGTTTTCATGCAGGCAGGTATGGTGTGAAGAACAAGCCCTTAATGTTAAAAAATTGTAATAAACATTAACATATTCATGACCAGATTTGTGTCGAAAAATTGTGTTGATTTTTCAAAATTTTAAGTGTATAGAATATCAGCACCTAATATCGGCTATTGGCTGGAAGGGTGACCAAAAAAATCGGTATCAGTCCTGAAAAAACGATATTGGTCGATCCCTAGTGTGGAGTGTCAGCGCTGGCAGTCTGGGGGTGTAGGGGGTATAGAATTATCAGTTCTGGGGGTGAGGGGGCAAGGGTATGGTGTGTCAGTGGTGGCAGATTTGGGGGTATGGCGTGTCAACGGTGGCAGATCTGGGGGTGTCAACTGTGGCAGATCTGGGGGTATGGCGTGTCAACGGTGGCAGATCTGGGGGTATGGCGTGTCAACGGTGGCAGATCTGGGGGTATGGTGTGTCCGCGGTGGCGGATCTGGGGGTATGGTGCGTCAGCGGTGGCGGATCTGGGGGTATGGCGTGTCAATGGTGGCGGATCTGGGGGTATGGCATGTCAGCGGTGGCAGATTTGGGGGTGTCAGCTGTGGCAGATCTGGGGGTATGGCATGTCAGCGGTGGCAGATCTGTTAGTAATCTGAGGACCCTGCTATACAAAGAAAAATTAGATATATACCTATATTCAATATTAAAGAGAAAGGTTCCCTGTCATCTGTACTCGCACCCTGCTTCTCCCAGCAGGGATCTGCCCTGGGATGTAGAGAAAGGGGAAAGAAATATATATATATATATATATATATATATATTTTTTTTTTTTTTTTTTTTTTTTTTTACTCGATTTGCCGGACTACAGAAAAGGAAAGAATAGGATTTACAGCGTTTCCTCTTATGGCTCTCTGGGTAACAATATATCTAAAATGTAAGGGTTTAAAACAGAATCCACAATGCAGCCAATGAATAAGAAAACAGTAGCATGGGCAAACAGATAGCCTGCCATGCTGATCACTAATCAGAGAGATTGAAGAGTGTGAGGAGAAAAGTGAATATTTAGGGAAACCCCATACCCCATAATCACCGCCTACGCCCGGCTTTTCATGGACAGCTGCAGGGCCGGCCGAGCTGACAATCTAATGCTTTGATAATGACAGAGGGGAAAAAAAAATAAAAAAAATAAATTGCTAAACCCAAATCTGCACTGGGAGGCTGAGACACACACTGTACTATATGTGATGCACTGAGAACTGTCGAGATGTGCGGAGCGTATTCAACATTAGCTGAGATTTACTGTAAGCAACATGCGTTCCCATGCATTCAAAAAGCGCTCACGCACATGAATGCAAAAAAATTTAACTTTCAGCTCATGGAAGATTTATATTTGCTTCTCTGAATGCAGCTAGAGAACAGACAATGCACCATCAGGAAAAAAAAAAAAAAATTTGCCACCCTAAAATCGGGAACAAAACACTAGAAGAAGAATCATGTCTGGTGTAGGGTGGTGTTCAGGAGCAAAAAATAAATTTTCTCTGGAGTTCAGCTTTAAAGCTGAAGTCTATTCTGTATCTGAGATTTTATATTATATATATATATATATATATATATATATATATATATATATATATATATATATATATATATATATATATATATAAAAAACACACACACACACACACACACACACACACACACTAATTATACAGTGGGTACGGAAAGTATTCAGACCCCCTTAAATTTTTCACTCTGTTATATTGCAGCCATTTGCTAAAATCATTTAGGTTCATTCTTCTTCCTCATGAATGTACACATAGCACCCCATACTGACAGAAAAACACAGAATTTTTTACATTGTTGAAGATTTATTAAAAAAGAAAAACTGAAATATCACATGGTCCTAAGTATTCAGACCCTTTGCTGTGACACTCATATATTTAACTCAGGTGCTTTCCATTTCTTCTGATCATCATTGAGATGGTTCTACACCTTCATTTGAGTCCAGCTGTGTTTGATTATACTGATTGGACTTGATTAGGAAAGCCAAACACCTGTCTATATAAGACCTTCCAGATCACAATGCATGTCAGAGCAAATGAGAATCATGAGGTCAAAAGGAACTGCCTGAAGAGCTCAGAGACAGAATTGTGGCAAGGCACAGATCTGGCCAAGGTTACAAAAAGATTTCTGCTGCACTAAAGGTTCCTAAGAGCACAGTGGCCTCCATAATCCTCAAATGGAAGACGTTTGGGACGACCAGAACCCTTCCTAGAGCTGGCCGTCCGGCCAAACTGAGCTATCGGGGGGAGAAGAGCCTTGGTGAGAGAGGTAAAGAAGAACCCAAAGATCACTGTGGCTGAGCTCCAGAGAGATGCAGTCAGGAGATGGGAGAAAGTTGTAGAAAGTCAACCATCACTGCAGCCCTCCACCAGTCGGGGCTTTATGGCAGAGTGGCCCAACGGAAGCCTCTCCTCAGTGTAAGACACATGAAAGCCCGCATGGAGTTTGCTAAAAAACACCTAAAGGACTCCAAGATGGTGAGAAATAAGATTCTCTGGTCTGATGAGACCAAAATAGAACTTTTTGGCCTTAATTCTAAGCGGTATGTGTGGAGAAAACCAGGCACTGCTCATCACCTGTCCAATACAGTCCCAACAGTGAAGCATAGTGGTGGCAGCATCATGCTGTGGGGGTGTTTATCAGCTGCAGGGACAGGACGACTGGTTGCAATCGAGGGAAAGATGAATGCGGCCAAGTACAGGGATATCCTGGACAAAAACCTTCTCCAGAGTGCTCTGGACCTCAGACTGGGCCGAAGGTTTACCTTCCAACAAGACAATGACCCTAAGCACACAGCTAAAATAACGATGGAGTGGCTTCACAACAACTCCGTGACTGTTCTTGAATGGCCCAGCCAGAGCCCTGACTTAAACCCAATTGAGCATCTCTGGAGAGACCTAAAAATGGCTGTCCACCAACGTTTACCATCCAACCTGACAGAACTGGAGAGGATCTGCAAGGAGGAATGGCAGAGGATCCCCAAATCCAGGTGTGAAAGACTTGTTGCATCTTTCCCAAAAAGACTCCTGGCTGTATTAGATCAAAAGGGGGCTTCTACTAAATACTGAGCAAAGGGTCTGAATACTTAGGACCATGTGATATTTCAGTTTTTCTTTTTTAATAAATCTGCAACAATGTCAACAATTCTGTGTTTTTCTGTCAGTATGGGGTGCTATGTGTACATTCATGAGGAAGAAGAATGAACTTAAATGATTTTAGCAAATGGCTGCAATATAACAAAGAGTGAAAAATTTAAGGGGGTCTGAATACTTTCCATACCCACTGTATATTATATATACACACACATACATGTATATACATTCACATACCTCACAACGGTGAGTACACCCCTGACATTTTGTAAATATTTTATTATACCTTTTCATGTGGCAACACTGAAGAAATGACACTTTGCTACAATGTAAAGTAGTGAGTGTACAAATTTGCTTTCCCCTCAAATTAACTCAACACAGCCATTAATGTCTAAACCGCTGGCAACAAAAGTGAGTACACCCCTAAGTGAAAATGTCCAAATTGGGCCCAAAGTGTCAGTATTTTGTGTGGCCACCATTATTTTCCAGCACTGCCTTGCTGTATGTCACAGTAATTGGTGGCATTTATGGTTCCCTTAATGCCATAACCCAGTAATTATGATTAATGGAGCACTATGTCTATCGATGAACTCCGAGAAATGGATTTTACGATGAGTAAAAAATCCAATCTCTCTATCATTCATCGATAGACGCAGCTCTTTATCATCATAAATCATAGGGTTATGCATCTCCTTCTAGGAATAGGCACTAGGCAGAAAAAAACGTAACCACGCCTATGCGGGCTGTCCCTGCAGCCATAACCCCTCAGACTCTGCTATCAAACACTTTAATTGCAAGCAGTGTTTAGAAGACAAAAAACCCCATACCTCAGAAGTAGAGGGGCGGGTGCTGCGTCTGTCGATGAACTTCAGAGAAAAGGATTTTACGGTAAGTTCTTACAAAAATTCAGTTTTCTCTATCGTTCATCGACAGATGCAGCTCCTTATCGTCATGACTCATAGGGATGTCCCAAAGCAATATAATCATGAGGGGTGGGAAGCAATGCAAAAATAAAACGTAAGTCCCCAATGGCTAAACTTAGCCAACCAGGCAACATGAAGCTCAACCAGGAACAACTGGAGCTCACCCAGAAAAAAATTGAACCCTCAAGGAGGAACTAAACAGAGTTCTCTTTTAAGCTGCAGCTTGCAAAACCTTGTGGCCAAAAGAAGCATCTGCGGATGTCAACACATTTACCTTGTAGAATTTTGTGTAGAATTTTGTGAACGTACCAAGTTGCCACCTTGCAAACTTGTAGCACCGACGCCTGATGGCAAAAAGCCCAAGAGGCACTCAGCGCTCTCATAGAATTAGCCTTCACTGAAAAAGGAGGAAAACCTGACCCCTCAGTGAATAGGCCTGTGCCACGGTCTGCCTGATCAATCTGGAAATAGTCGCAGCAGAAGCAGCCAATCCCTAAGAGGTCCATCAGCAAGGACAAAAAGAGCATCTGATTTTCTAAAGGACTCGGTGTTCTCTACACAAAGCCTGATCGCCCAAACCACATTCAAAGAATGCAAGGCATACTCCTTAGGGTGCTGAGGTTTAGGGCAAAGTGAAGGCAACACAATGTTTTCATTCAGATGAAAATTCAGAAACCACCTTAGGAAGGAAGGATTGATTAGGTTGAAGTACCACCTTATCCCTGTGTACCACCAGATGAGATGAGCGGCAAGACAACGCCGCCAAATTCAGATACCCTGCAGGCAGAAGTGATCACCACCAAAAAGGCAACCTTCTGAGACAAAGAAAGCAGTTAAATCTCCCAAATTTTTTAAAAAGGAGGCTTTTGAAGAACAGATAACACGGGGATCGACTTGGTGGAGCCATATGACGCACTTCCTGGATAAAAGTCTGGATTAGGAAATGCGTGGCTAAGGGGCGTTGAAAATATATAGCCAAAGCCAAAACTTGGCCTTTGATAGTACCCAAAGCCAATCACTGTTCAACCCCTTTCTGGAAAAAGGCCAAAACTCTAGCGATCGAAAACAAGCGAAGGTGCACCTTCAGTGATTCACACCATTAAATGTACGATTTTCACGTACGATGGTAGATCTTCTTGGAAGTTGACTTCCTAGCCTTCAAGAGTGTAGGAATCACAGAGTCAGAAAGACCCCTATCTCTCAACACCTGACTTTCAACAGCCACGCCGTTAAAGCAGGATGGAAGATCGGACCTTGAGACAACAGATCTTCCCTGAGAGGAAGAGTCCAAGGGGGATCGGCGACCAGCCTTATCAGGTCTGTGTATCAAGAATGGCGAGGCCAGTCTGGGGCCAACAGAATGACTGGAATGTTTTCCACCTCTATCCTGTGCAGAAGCCTCGGCAGGAGTTTCAATGGGGGAAATGCATAAACCAGCCGATACCGACCCCAAGAAACCACCAGTGCGTGATCCCCCCACCAAACACCAGGTCTGGGATATTCACGGGGGTAGGGAGGAAGCCCAGCTCAATTGAGGGACTAATGAATGCTAGGAGGGAAATCGCAGGCAAGCCCGATCATCCAAGGAGGGTACCCGCATCCACCCCTAACAGCCCAAAGGGGGAGAGGGGGGGACTGTACTTACCGCTCCATGGTGTGGGTGGCGCCAAGGGGACGCTGCGACTCGGACCAGCGCCCAGTTGTATGTGACGCTGCGAGACGTTTAACTCGCGGGCCAGCCTCTGTTTGAGAGGCTAGGTCGCGGTCGACCTAGTGCATGGCTGTGGTCTGCACAAACTCGCTGGCTGGACTGGGGGTACCACTGGATCTAGATTGCCCAGCCCGGCAGTTGATTGTAGATTCTCCCAGAGAAAAACAGCACAAAGATGCACGGAAGAAGAAAAAAAATTGCTAGAACCAGAGATCCCAGCTGGGAGCCTAGGTCCTTACTCCTGACTAGACAAATTAAAACTGAATACCTTTAGCAGAGAGGGGGGAAATACCAGCTCTCTGGACAGTCCATGGGCAAAGCAGAGTGTTTTTTGTTCTGCCTAGTCAAACTCCTGCAGAAAGTGATATAACCTAGTGGTTATGATTTATGGAGCGCTGTGTCTGTCGATGAATGAAAGAAATTAGGATTTTTACTGGCGACAAAGAAAAAAATTGCTCTGGAGCCGAACTGGTTAAGGCGTCAGCATACCAAGACATTTAGGACAATTTCATGCTCCCAACTTTGTGGAAGGACCCTTACATAAATGAGAAAGTTTGGGGTGGAGGAACTTGAGTAGCCTGCACAAGTTCTGACCTCAACCCAATAGAACATCTTCGGGATGAATTAGAGTGGAGACTGCGAGCCAGACCTTCTTGTCCAACATCAGTGCCTGACCTCACAAATGCGTTTCTGGAAGAATGGTCTTCCCAGAAGAGTTAAAACTGTTATAGCTGCAAAGGGTAGGCCAACTCACTTATAACTGGGGTGCCATTCAAGTTGATGTGCGTGTAAAGAAGGCAGGCGGTCCAATAATTTTGGTAATAAATATATTATACATAATATATATATTATATATATATATATTATATATATATATATACACACACACACACATACACATACATACATACATACTTACGTACATATACAGTGCTTCCGTAAAGTATTCACAGCGCTTCATTTTTTCCACATTTTGTTATATTACAGCCTTATTCCAAAATGCATTCAATTCATTATTTTCCTCAAACTTCTACAAACAATCCCCCATAATGATGTGAAAGAAGTTTGTTTGAAATCTTTGCAAGTGTATTAAAACTAAAAAAAATCCCATGTACATAGGCATTCACAGCCTTTGCGCAATACATTGTTAAAGCCCCTTTGGCACCAATTACAGCCTCAAGTTTTTGTGAGTACGATGCTACAAGCTTGGCAAACCTATTTTTGGGCAGTTTCTCCCATTCTTCTTTGCAGGACCTCTCAACCTATATCAGATTGGATGGGGAGCGTCGGTGCACAGCCATTTTCAGATCTCTCCAGAGATGTTCAATCGGGTTCAAGTCTGGGCTCTGGCTGAGCCACTCAAGGACATTCACAGGGTTGTCCCTGTGAATGTCTGTTGTCCCTCTGGAGCAGGGTTTCATCAAGAATGTCTCTGTACATTGCTGCATTCATCTTTCCCTCAATCCCGACTAGTCTCCTAGTTCCTGACGCTAAAAACATTTCCACAGCATGTGGCTGCCACCACCATGCTTCACTGTAGATTCAGGCGGTAGATTCAGGCCTTTGCATCATCAGACCAGAGAATTTTGTTTCTCATGGTCTCAGAGTCCTTCAGGTGACTTGTGGCAAACTCCAGGCAGCCTGTCATGTGCCTTTTACCGAGGAGTGGCTTTTAATATGGCCACGCTACCATACAGGCCTGATTGGTGGAGTGCTGCAGAGATGGTTGTGCTTCTGGAAGGTTCTCCTCTCTCCAGAGAAACGCTGGAGCTCTGTCAGAATGACCACCGGGTTCTTGGTCATCTCCCTGACTAAGGCCTTTCTCCCCCGATCGCTAAGCTTGGCCAGGCAGCCCGCTCCAGGAAGAGTCCTGGTGGTTCCAAACATCTTTCATTTACAGAGGAGAGGCCACTGTGCTCATTGGGACCTTTAATCCTGCAGATTTTTTTGTGTACCCTTCGCCAGATCTGTGTCCCGATCAGGGCCGTCTTTAATATTGATTGGGCATGCACTGTTAACTGTGTTAACAGTGTTTTGTTTAATCGGGGGGCTCTATTTCTTTGATCAGTCCGGGGATGCCCCAGCGTTTCCATACGATATTCTGCACACAGATTTATAGATCTGATGCGCCCCTCTCTATAGGATGTACACAGTTTATTTATTAGCTGGAGAGTGGATAACGGTGATTTGTCAGGAGGTTGGTGACCTTGTAGAGAGAGGGACTCGGCTGTCTGTGATGAAAATAAATGGAGCTGCCGCTCGGTTAATGTGCAGCGGCCGTCTCCTAAATGGCTTGTCATGTCTGTGGTTATTAATCTAAGTATCGATTGGGTGGGAAGCCGGATGGGACGGTACATTATGAGATATTACTTCTGCCCGGATCTAAATGTATACTTATGGAGGAACCCCAGTCTGGGGGATAAAAAAAAAAAAAACCTGCAAGATTTTGATTTAGAGTAGTATAAAACCCATAAACAAAAATGTATATTGCAGCTTAACAATCATGAGATGTGGTGGCTGCATTCGTTTTCTTTTCTTTGGCTTTCCCCCCCTCTGTTTTCACCTGGTAATCCGGACAGTAGTACGCCTTGCTTTTGGGTTTAATACAGCTTTAATCACTTGCCGACCGCGCTCTAGGCAAAATGACAGCTACAGTGCGGACGGCTAGTTCTGGGAGGCTCGCTCAGGCCAGGAGGACACTGCTGATCACAGATCGGGGTAAAGAGACAATCAGCGGCTCTTTACCATGTGATCAGCTGTGTCCAATCACAGCTGATCACGGATGTAAATAAAAGCCAGTTATCGCATGAGGAGAAAAGAGAACCGACAACTGGCATTCTCTAAAAGGGACAAATACACTGTTTATCAATGCAGTCCAAACAGTGCCAACCAGTGTGCCCACCATTGTCACCTATCAGTGCCAAATACCAGTGCCGCCTATCAGTGCCTCCTTATCAGTGCAGCCCATCAAAGCCTCCTCATCACTGCAGCCCACAAGTGCCACCTATCAAAGCCTCCTCATCAGTGCAGCCCATCAGTGCCCACAAGTGCAGCCCATCAGTGCCCACCAGTGCAGCCCATCAGTGCCCACCAGTGCAGCCTATCAAAGCTTCCTCATCAGTGCCCACCAGTGCAGCCTATCAGTGCCTCCTCATCAGTGCCCACCAGTGCAGTCTATAAGTGCCTCCTTATCAGTGCCCACCAGTGCACTCAGTGCCTCTGTATTGCGGTGCCGGCCGATCCTGACATTTCCGGTCACTACTTCCGGTTTGGCGTCATGCATATGACGCCATATCCGGCGTTAGTGAGGTGCATCCAGCGCGATTTCCTGCGTTGGCGCCCTTTTTGAGGACGCCGAGGTCCGTGATCGGCGCCATTCCCATGGAATCCCCTTGAAGAGAGGGTGTTCCATTCTCTGGTATCTTTAGCACATCTTGTGGGGTTGCTAAATTGCAGCCTCTTTTTCGACAACCCATCGGCTGTTAGGAAACCCGTCTCTGGATTTATGCACTTCTGGGATCTTTTCCAACTAGCATCCTCTGTAAGTATAGACACCATACAGATGTCTTTTGATACATTGATAGGCTGTGTAATCTCTATTGGGGAGATCTGGTATCTATGTCAGTACCGGTGCCTTGTTTCATTATGCATCATTTTTATATGCGGAGGGTTTTTTTCCTCAATTAATGACCCAGAGACGAATATTATTAAGAATATACAACAATTTGTATTGCAATTATTGCCTTTTACTATATACATATATATATTCTTGATTACAGTGCTTTTTGCCGTTCATCTGGGGATCACTTTAATTGTGTCCTGCGGCCCTACAGGAGAATATGGGACCTATCCATCTCATGAGGACTTGGACGCATATATCTGGGATTTTTTCCAGTTAACAGTTTTTACAAGCGTCTCTTTTTGGAGGAAGGACTTCATGGGGGTCTCTCTCATCTCTCCCCCTCTTTGGTCAGTCTGAGTATATTAGTCACATTCATATATGCTGTCACTACCCACGTATGTATATGTATGCAGTTTGTATGCAACTGTTATATTATGTTTTTTTGTCTTTATTTGTAGAGTTGGGATTTTTCCCCTGATGAAGAACAGAACTATTAGTTCTCACTAGGTTTGAAACGCGTTGGATCGGATCTTTACTCTACTAAGGGGTTCTATTTTCTGTGCAATATTGTCTATTCATGTGTGGCAGCCCGTTTCAATGCCCCACTACATGTATTTTTATCATGTTGTGATCAATATATGTATTTTTGAATAAAATTAAGGAATTTTTTATATACACACGTTTATTTTCTTTTTCGCCTACAAAATCCCAACTAGAGGAGAAAACCTTTTATTCTTATGTCTAACAAGGGATGGTGGCAAAACTTACCAACCATGATCTGAGAGATTTTTTGTATTTTTTTGTGTGCCTCCTTATCAGTGCCCACCAGTGCAGCCTATCAGTGCCTCATCTGTGCCCACCAGTGCAGCCTATCAGTGCCTGCTCATCAGTGCCCACCAGGACAGCCCATTAGTGCCTTGCTCATCAGTACACATCAGTGAAGGCAAAAACTAGCGGTTTCCAAAATTCTAGAACTATGAAACAGTTTGTTTTTTTCAAAAATTTTTGTCTTTTTTTGTTTATTTAGCAAAAAATTAAATAACCCAGTGGTGATTAAATACCAGCAAAAGCAAGCTCCATTTGTGTGAAAAAAAATTATAACATTTTCATTTAGGTACAGTGTTGCATTACCACGCAATTGTCTTTCAAAATGTGACAGCGCTGAAACCTAATAAGTGGCCAGGGCAGGAAGGGGGTAAAAGTGCCGGTAAGCAAGTGGTTAAGGACATAGAATGTAAACTAGTTCATAGAACTTGCTACAAATTTAGGAAAGCAGGCTGACAATTGCAAATCTGTTGCAAAGTGGGGCATAGATTCAGGCTCGGTTCACACTGCCGCGACCTCTAAGTCGCCTCATAAGGGGCGACTTCTAGCGCGACTTGTGAATTTTTTTACGCGACTTATATGATAGACGACTTTGTATTTGGCCAATCAGAATATGATGTGTTGTGACCTAATTTCCCTTTCCGTTTTTTTTTTTGCTGGCATTTATCGGGCATTTTTTGGGCGTCTTTGGAGGCAGGCATGTCTTTAGTGTCTGGGGGGTCTAAAAGGTGTACCTGTGAAGTTTCAGCTCTGTAGCATGTCCAGAACCAAAAAAAAAAATATATAATTTTTCTTATAATTATTAATACAGCAGTGTGGGGCGGCTTCTCTACACCTTGCATTTTTTTTGCTGGCATTTATCGGGCATTTTTTGGGCGTCTTTGGAGGCAGGCATGTCTTTTTTGGATTTAGTGTCTGGGGGGGTCTAAAAAGTGTACCTGTGAAGTTTCAGCTTTGTAGCATGTCCAGAACCAGAATAAATAGAGCATTTTCTTAGAATTTTAATGAGCACTGTCACGTACCTGGAGATGGAGCCTGACGTGGAGAGGAAGGCGATCTCTTACACCTCCGGCCTAGTACCCCTGATAATGCAACAGGAGACACAGAAGCCTGGAGTGGCACAAGTGCCTAGAAGTTCAGAGGGTGAAGGCTGCAGATGAGGTCCGTGCGTACTTGGATGCAGACTGGATCGTGATGCAGACAGCAGGTACTTGGCAGACTGACTGGTCACAGGCAGCAGATGCTTAGCAGGCTGGCAGATCACAGGCAGCAGAGTAGTCAGGTTCAGGCAGGAGTTGGCAACGGCAGACAGGCAGACAGCAGGATAAAGCGGAGACGTTGTCGAAGAGCAAGCCAGGGTCGGTTCAGGCAGAGTTCAATCGTGGTCAGACGGATCAGGACAGCAACAGAGTAAACACCAGTAACAGGAAACAGGAAGCAGGAAGCTGTAGACCATAAGGCAAGGTCCTAGTGCAGCAGAGGTGTTTATATAGGCCATTTGGCGCCACTTAGTGGCAGGTGTGGAAAGTGAACAGGAATCCAAAGTCCATAGGTTTGGCTAAATAGGCTTTCTCCGTTGGTTAACAAACACTCTCCGTCTGCACATAACTATGTGCCTGGGCTTACTTCTTCTTCCCTGACACTGCCCCCCCCTTACGGGCAGCCTCCGGATGCCCAACTGAGTAAATTTCTCAGGGTACCTGCAGCGGAAGGCCTGAATTAGTTCCTGGGCGTGAACATTCGATTCTGGTTCCCACGAGTTTTCCTCAGGGCCATAGCCCTTCCACTTGATCAGATATTGAAGCTGATTCCTCCTTTTCCTACAGTCTAAAATGGCCTCTACCTCATATTCCTCTTCGCCATTGATGACCACTGGTTCAGGAGGTCCTGAGTTCCGTTCTGGAAAGGGATTAGAAACTGTGGGTTTTAGTAGAGACACGTGAAACACAGGATGAATCTTCAGTGAGTCTGGCAATATAAGTTCATAGGAAACATCATTTATCTTCCTCTTTACTGGAAAAGGTCCCACAAATTTGGGACCAAGCTTTTTCATAGGACAAGCCAACTTGAGATTGGTGGTGGATAACCAGACTTGCTCACCTGGTTTCAAAATTAAATCTCCCCTTTTCTTCTTATCAAAGAATCTCTTGTTGTCCTCCTGTGCCTTAGAGATTGTTTCCCGCAAGATTCTGTTGTTATGTTGGAGAAATTCAAGGGTGTCTTGTACAGCTGGATTTGAAGAGTCAGGAACAGTATTGGACAGAAATAAAGGGTGAAACCCATAGTTAGCAAAGAAAGGAGATTGTTTTGTAGCAGAGTGTCTTGAATTATTGTATGCAAATTCAGCCAGCGGTAATAATGAAACCCAGTCATCCTGAGAAGAAAAAGTAAAACAACGGATATATTGTTCAAGAGTCTGATTTGTTCTTTCAGTCTGACCGTTAGACTGAGGGTGGTATGCAGAGGAAAATGAAAGTTCTATCTTTAGTTTTTCACAGAGAGCCCTCCAAAACTTTGACGTGAATTGTACTCCTCGATCAGAAACAATGTTTCCAGGAACACCATGGTGCCTCACAATTTCCTTTATAAAGACTCTGGCTGTTTCTATTGCGGAGGGAACCCCTTTCAAGGGCACAAAGTGAGCCATTTTGGAAAACCGGTCCACCACGACAAAGATGGCTGAGCACCCTTCAGATGTTGGTAGTTCTACCACAAAGTCCATCGAAATCATCCTCCAGGGTCTATCGGGGACTGGAAGGGGCCTAAGTAAACCCCAGGTCTTATTTCTGCTACTCTTGTTACGAATACAAATGGTGCAAGAACTTACATATTCCTTACAATCCTTGTCCAAATTAGGCCACCAGAACAGGCGCTGTACCAGATCTGTGGTCTTATGAACTCCGAAATGTCCTGCCAAGGGATGATCGTGGCATAGTTCCAGAACTGCTACTCGGACATTCTCTGGTACAAATATCTTATCCCCAGACCACAGTAAGCCTTCTCTAGCAGCAAGCGTTGTCCCAGGTGGAGAGGGAGCCCCCAATGAGGCCTGCTTGATTTGTGACAAGATATCTGTTTGCAGCAACAAAAAGTTTCCTGCAGATAATATAGTATCTGAAGTAGGTGGGTCTTTGGGGTCATCAAACATTCGGGACAAAGCATCAGGTTTGACATTCTTTGATCCTGGCCTGTAGGTTATATGAAACAAAAATCTTGAAAAAAAAAGTGCCCACCTGGCCTGACGTGGCTTCAAACGTTTGGCTGCCTTCAAGTACTCCAGATTCTTGTGATCTGTATAAATCAAAATTGGATGCGCTGCCCCCTCCAAGAGGTACCTCCATTCTTCCAGAGCTGATTTGATAGCAAGCAGTTCACGATCTCCCACATCGTAGTTTCTCTCAGCAGAGGACATTTTACGTGAAAAAAACGCCACTGGGTGTAACAGAGTCTTTGGGCCCTGGCGCTGTGACAGAACTGCCCCTACTGCGTTTTCGGATGCATCTACTTCCAAGACAAAGGATAACGCTGGATCTGGGTGGCTAAGAATGGGTGCTGATGTAAAGAGTCCCTTTAGAGTCTCAAAAGCAGCTTGTGCTTCAGGTGACCAACAGAACCGAATGCCCTGCTTGGTCAATTGAGTGATGGGGGCAATAATGGCAGAAAACCCCTTAATAAATTTCCGATAGAAATTTGCGAATCCGACAAAGCGCTGGACTCCCTTCTTGTCTAATGGTGCAGGCCACTCTAATATGGCAGAAACTTTCTGTGGGTCCATTTTGATGCCTTCAGTAGAGATGATCAACCCCAAGAACTGAATGCTTTGCTGTTCAAACTCGCACTTTTCTGCTTTGGCGTAAAGTCCATGTACCCTGAGCCGACCGAGGACCTTCTTGACATGACCTCGGTGAAGCTCCAGAGAAACAGAAAAAATCAGAATGTCATCAAGATAAACAATAACGAAAATGTCCAGAAAATCCTTGAAGATATCATTAACAAAGTGTTGGAAGGTTGCCGGTGAATTACATAGCCCAAACGGCATTACTAAATACTCAAAGTGCCCAAATCTGGTACGAAAGGCCGTCTTCCACTCATCTCCTTCTCGAATGCGTACCAGATTATAAGCTCCCCGTAAATCCAGCTTGGTAAATACTGTTGCTGATCTAAGTCTCTGGAACAATTCTGGAACTAACGGAAGGGGATACCGGTTCTTGACTGTAATTTTATTCAACTCGAGGTAATCCACACAGGGCCGGAGAGAGTGGTCTTTCTTTTCCACGAAAAAGATACCTGCCCCTGCTGGTGAAGTGGAGGGACGGATGAAGCCTTTACTTAAGCTGTCATCTATGTACTCTTTCAATGTCTCTAGTTCACGTACAGACAGAGGATAGATTCGTCCAAATGGGATTTCAGCCCCAGGCAGCAACTCAATCGGGCAGTCGTAGGATCTGTGAGGCGGAAGTGTGTCAGCTCCGCGTTTGCTAAATACGTCCAAGAAGTCATGGTAAACTGCTGGGACGGCTTGGTGTAATTCAGCATCAGAGTCCATGCATAGTAAGGGCAATGGTAGACCTGAAGGTCCTAGGAGGCAGTGTTCATGACAATATGAAGATTGAAAGTCCACTTTGCCAGTCACCCAGTCAATACTGGGGTTATGTGCCTGTAGCCAGGGTATACCCAAAATGACTGGAAATAGCGGGGATGAAATAGCGTCCAAACATAACAGTTCCTTGTGACCAGATGGTGAGGTTAGGACTGGCAAAGGTATAGTCTGTTGAGTGACTGTTCCAGATCTTATGCTGGAACCATCGGCCAGATATACAGAAAGTCCCTGGGCTTTGGGCTGCAAAGGTATCTGATGCTGAGTGGCAAAAGCCAGATCAACAAAGCAGCTGCAGGCTCCTGAGTCAATTATAGCGGAGACTGGAACGGTTCTTCCTGAAAGCTGGAACGAGATAGGGAGAGCAACATGAGTGGAACTAGAAAGCACTGGTGGCAGATTAACAGGTAAGATGGTCAGACACTTACGTGCCTTTGCTGGACAGTTCTGCACATAGTGCCCCGCTTCCCCACAGTAGAGGCATAGGTTGTTCTGGCGGCGGCGTTGACGTTCTTCAGGCGTTAGAGAGGTACGTAGTAGCCCCAATTGCATTGGCTCAGGTTCCTTAGCTGTGGGTGAGGCAGGAGCGGCTGAAGCCATGTTTGCTCTTGGCGGGGCTTTCCATACGGGAAACGCATGACTGGAGGACCTTTCCCACCTTCGTTCCCTGAGGCGGCGATCAATCTGGATAGAGAGATTAATAAGTCCTTCCAGTGAGCTGGGTACCCCTACACGAGCCAGTTCATCCTTTAAGGGTTCAGCTAGGCCCAAGCGGAACTGGTAACGCAAGGCAGCGTCATTCCAGCAGGTGTCAGCACTCCAGCGCCTGAACTCTGTCACATAATCTTCCACTGCCCTGCGGCCTTGCTGAAGCGAGTGAAGGGCCGCCTCTGCTGATGCGGATCGCTGAGGATCATCGTAGAGTTGTGCCATAGCGTCAAAAAAGAGAGTCAGGGTGGACAGCTTGGCATCGTCTTTCTCTAGCAGATGGTGAGCCCAGGCTTGAGGTTCGCCTTGAAGTAATGATATGACGAACCCAACCTTGGTTGCCTCTAAGGAGAAGGTGCGAGGTTGTAAAGCAAAATATAATTCACATGCGTTGCAAAATGCACGGAATTTGCTACGATCACCAGAAAATCTCTCAGGCATAGGAACTCTGGGTTCTGGAGGCAGCATCAGGACAGTGGGTGCAGCTATGGCTCCTGAAGAAGCAACTGGATTAGCAGGAGTCGCATCAGTCGCTGAAGTCGCCACTGCAGGAAGTGTCTGGATGCGATTTTCCAGTTGAGTGTACCCCTCTTGTAAGTCCTTAATGGCTTGTGACAATGCTGTAATGTGTTGGCAGATCTCATCCAGGGGAGATGCCCCTCTCTCAGGCTCCGACATGGCCTTATGGTACTGTCACGTACCTGGAGATGGAGCCTGACGTGGAGAGGAAGGCGATCTCTTACACCTCCGGCCTAGTACCCCTGATAATGCAACAGGAGACACAGAAGCCTGGAGTGGCACAAGTGCCTAGAAGTTCAGAGGGTGAAGGCTGCAGATGAGGTCCGTGCGTACTTGGATGCAGACTGGATCGTGATGCAGACAGCAGGTACTTGGCAGACTGACTGGTCACAGGCAGCAGATGCTTAGCAGGCTGGCAGATCACAGGCAGCAGAGTAGTCAGGTTCAGGCAGGAGTTGGCAACGGCAGACAGCAGGATAAAGCGGAGACGTTGTCGAAGAGCAAGCCAGGGTCGGTTCAGGCAGAGTTCAATCGTGGTCAGACGGATCAGGACAGCAACAGAGTAAACACCAGGAACAGGAAACAGGAAGCTGTAGACCATAAGGCAAGGTCCTAGTGCAGCAGAGGTGTTTATATAGGCCATTTGGCGCCACTTAGTGGCAGGTGTGGAAAGTGAACAGGAATCCAAAGTCCATAGGTTTGGCTAAATAGGCTTTCTCCGTTGGTTAACAAACACTCTCCGTCTGCACATAACTATGTGCCTGGGCTTACTTCTTCTTCCCTGACAAGCACATGAATATGGCTTCTCTCCACCTGGCCGTTTATTGGGCATTTTTGGAGGCAGGCATGACTTTTTTTGGATTTAGTGTCTGGGGGGGTCTAAAAAGTATACCTGTGAAGTTTCAGCTCTATAGCATGTCCAGAACCCCAAAAAAATATCATTTTTCTTATAATTATTAATACAGCAGTGTGGCGGCTTCTCTACACCTTGCATTTTTTCTTGCAGGCATCTATCTGGCATTTTTGGATTTAGTGTCTAGGGGGTCTAAAAAGTGTACCTGTGAAGTTTCAGCTCTGTAGCATGTCCAGAACCAGAATAAATAGAGCATTTTTCTTATTTTTATGAGCACATGAATATGGCTTCTCTCCACCTGGCCGTTTTTCTTGCAGGCATTTATCGGGCATTTTTGGAGGCAGGCATGACTTTTTTTGGATTTAGTGTCTGTGGGGTCTAAAAAGTGTACCTGTGAAGTTTCAGCTCTGTAGCATGTCCAGAACCCCAAAAAAATATCATTTTTCGTATAATTATTAATACAGCAGTGTGGCGGCTTCTCTATACCTTGCATTCTTTTTTGCTGGCATTTATCGGGCATTTTTTGGGCGTCTTTGGAGTCATGCCTGCCTCCAAAAATGCCCGATAAATGCCTGCAAGAAAAAATGCAAGGTGTAGAGAAGCCGCCACACTGCTGTATTAATAATTATAAGAAAAATTATGGTTTTTTTTTGGGTTCTGGACATGCTACAGAGCTGAAACTTCACAGGGACACCTTTTAGACCCCCCAGACACTAAATCCAAAAAAAGTCATGCCTGCCTCCAAAAATGCCCGATAAATGCCTGCAAGAAAAACGGCCAGGTGGAGAGAAGACATATTCATGTGCTACTAAAAATTATAAGAAAAATGCTCTTTTTTTTCTGGTTCAGGACCATTTTTATGGAAAGTCTTGGATCACAAGTCGCTTCAATTAAAGCGGAGTTCCGGGCACAGAAATTATTTTTTGCTGAACATACCCCCGGGACAGTCAGGGCTAGCACATTCCACAATGGCTAGCCTCTGATCTGTCCCGGTTCGCACTTACCTTTTAGAAGAAATACTTACTTAGAAAATTTCTTCCACAGCGTTTCCATCTCTGTTGTGGGCAGCTGAAGCCGGCGCGGTCCTCTTCTCTGTCTTCTTCCGCGTCTTCGTGTCCCAGAATGCACTGCACCGGCCCCTCTCGTCACTTCCGGTGCGGCGTCGCCCAGAAATGACGAGCGGGGCCGGTGCCGTCGCATTGATTCCTGGGAGCTAGGACGTTTAGCTCCCAGGAATCATTGTGAGGCAGGAAGTGACGGGGTGAGCCGCGGCTCCGAGGGAGGAAGCAGTCAGAGGTGAGTATTTACGATCTTCAATAAAAAGGTGAGTAAACAAAAAAAAATAAAAATAACTATCCAATTCCTTTTCAGGTGAGCTCTACCTAGCGGAGGGGCACAAAAAAAAAAAAAAAACGTTTTTGTGCCCGGAACTCCGCTTTAAGATAAGGAGGCGACTCCCATTGAAGTATATGGGACAAGTCGGATCACAAGTCGCCTCAAAAGTAGTACAGGACCCTTTTCTGAAGTCGGAGCGACTTCAGTAGTGCCAATTAAGACGGCACTGATTGATTAACATTGCTTTTGTTATGTCAAGCGACTTGGGGCGACTTGAGGGCACACAAGTCACGCTAGTGTGAATGGGCTCTCACAGAAGTGGGACACTACTCACCAAAGTTCATCTGCAACAGAAAGATTAGATTGATCTACATACATCCATATGCCACAAAAAAGCGCAAATATGTTGTGTTTGTGTCCAACCGACCGAGTGAAAGAATTCCCTGAGAAAATCACTTTACAAGGCTGGAGACACTGACAGTGCAGAGAAGAGATGCTGTCCGCAATATGCCATCCCAGGGGGACAATAAAGGCATTATTGAGTTTGGGAAAGTGTCATCCCAGCACCAGCGCTGCAAATTCTACAACCGCCAATGTCATCAATTCACCACTGAGACTGCAGGACGGCCAATCTGCTAAATCTTCATCCAGAGGGGATAAAGAAAGCATGAGCAAGTGGTACTGTGCAGAGCCCATACATACAGAATAAGAACAGATACTGAGAGTTACACCCAGCATACAGAACAAGAGGAGAAGTGGTACTGTGCAGAGTCCATACATATAGAATAAGAACAGATACTGAGAATGACACCCAGCATACAGGACAAGAGAAGTGGTACTGTGCAGAGTCCATACATACAGAATAAGAACAGATACTGAGAATGACACCCGGCATACAGGACAAGAGAAGTGGTACTGTGCAGAGTCCATACATACAGAATAAGAACAGATACTGAGAGTTACACCCAGCATACAGAACAAGAGGAGAAGTGGTACTGTGCAGAGTCCATACATATAGAATAAGAACAGATACTGAGAATGACACCCAGCATACAGGACAAGAGAAGTGGTACTGTGCAGAGTCCATACATACAGAATAAGAACAGATACTGAGAATGACACCCGGCATACAGGACAAGAGAAGTGGTACTGTGCAGAGTCCATACATACAGAATAAGAACAGATACTGAGAGTTACACCCAGCATACAGAACAAGAGGAGAAGTGGTACTGTGCAGAGTCCATACATATAGAATAAGAACAGATACTGAGAATGACACCCAGCATACAGGACAAGAGAAGTGGTACTGTGCAGAGTCCATACATACAGAATAAGAACAGATACTGAGAATGACACCCGGCATACAGGACAAGAGAAGTAGTACTGTGCAGAGTCCATACATACAGAATAAGAACAGATACTGAGAATGACACCCAGCATACAGGACAAGAGAAGTGGTACTGTGCAGAGTCCATACATACAGAATAAGAACAGATACTGAGAATGACACCCGGCATACAGGACAGGAGAAGTGGTACTGTGCAGAGTCCATATATACAGAATAAGAACAGATACTGAGAATTACACCCAGCATACAGGACACGAGAAGTAGTACTGTGCAGAGTCCATACATACAGAATAAGAACAGATACTGAGAATTACACCCGGCATACAGGACAGGAGAAGTGGTACTGTGCAGAGTCCATACATACAGAATAAGAACAGATACTGAGAATTACACCCAGCATACAGGACAAGAGAAGTGGTACTGTGCAGAGTCCATACATACAGACTAAGAACAGATACTGAGAATGACACCCGGCATACAGGACAAGAGAAGTGGTACTGTGCAGAGTCCATACATACAGAATAAGAACAGATACTGAGAATGACACCCGGCATACAGGACAAGAGAAGTGGTACTGTGCAGAGTCCATACATACAGAATAAGAACAGATACTGAGAATTACACCCAGTATGAATAAGAACAGTGGTGTAGATGAATCCTGTTTGTAGATTCAGTGAATATTGGGATTGGTGCCCGGCATGGCAGACAGCTCCACCCTCTAATCACCAATCGCAGCGTCTGCCTTCTCTCAGCATCTGTCTGTTAGGGTGGAAGGCAGCAACATGACTCATTGTGTGTAAACGCCGATCCAGCCGGAAGTAACAAAATAGCAAAATATGACAGAGCAGCAGGAGGGCTGCGAACTGCCAAACGGCGCACTGAATCATAACAGACAGTGACGTGCTAACATACAACACGGCCTGCCAACAACATAAAAGACATGATACAGACACCATCATATACACTCCTGTACAAGAAATGTCATCTGGAGAATGGATGGTGATGTCACTTCTGTATAATATAACTTATATGGCAGGTTAATTGTCCCTAGCACAGTTAGGTCCATATATATTTGGACACAGGCACAATTATTTTTTTTTTTTTTTTTTTTAGGTATTTACCAAAACATGTTCAAGTTATAGTTATATAATTGATATGGGCTGAAAGTGCACACTCAGGTTTAATTTGATTGTATGTACATCCAAATCGGAGGAAGGGTTTAGGAATTACAGCTCTTAATAATAACCAACCCAAAAGTAATTGGACAATTGAATCAAAATCACTGCCAGGTGTGGGCTACCCCTTTGCTATTTTTCCATCAATTAGGCAGGTAAAAGGTCTGAAGTTGATTCTAAGGCTTGGCCATACATGTATAATTTTCTTATATTAATTTATAGAAATTATATTTATATAATACATTTTTCATATATTATAAAAGGTCAAAACTAAACAACACTTTCAATTGTATCCAATTAGACAGGCCTTTCTACTACATAGTTGAAGGCAAATCTAAAGAAAATTGTACAGAAAACAGTAAACAAATTGTAAAATGTATGGCCAGCCTAAATGTGTCATTTGCATTTGGAATCTATTGCTGTGAACCTACATCATGCTTTCAAAAAGGAGCTGTCCGTGCAAGTGAAACAGGCCATCGTAAGGCTTCAAAAACTAAACAAATCCATCAGAGAGATAGCAGCAACATTAGGAATGGCCAAATCAACAGTTTGGTACATTCTGAGGAAAGAAGAATGCACTGGTGAGCTCAGCAACATAAAAAGGCCTTGACATCCACCAAAGACAACAGTGGTGGATGATCGCAGGATCCTCTCTATGGTAAAGAAAACCCGATTCACAACATCCAGACAAGTGAAGGACACTCTCCAGGAGATGGGTATATCATTGTCAAAGTATACAATCAAGAGAAGATGACTTCATGGGAGCAAATACAGAGGGTTCACCACAAGGTGCAAACCATTCATAAGCCTGAAGAATAGAAAAGCCAGATTCGACTTTGCCAAAAAACATCTAAAAAAGCCAGACCAGTTCTGGAAAACCATTCTTTGGACAGATGAAACGAAGATTCATCTGTTTGAGAATGACGGGAAGAAAAAAAGTGTGAAGAAGGCTTGGAACAGATCATGATCCAAAGAACACGTCGTCATCTATAAAACATGGTGGAGGCAGCGTGATGGCATGGGCATGCATGATTTCCAGTGGCACTGGGTCATTGGTGTTTATTGATGATGTGACAGAAGCAGCTAGATGAATTCTGCAGTGTTTAGAGATATACCGTCAGCCCAGATTCAGCCAAATGCAGCAAAGTTGATTGGACGACACTTCACAGTACAGGTGGACAATGATCCAAAACACACTGCAAAAGCAACCCAGGAGCTTTTGAAGGAAAAGAAGTGGAATATTCTGCAATGGCCGACTCAATCACCTGATTTCAACCCAGTTGAGCATGCATTTGGCCCCTTTCACACAGGCTTTCCGATCAGGTCCGCCTGTCAGTTTATTCAGGTGGACCTGATCGGATTCTCCATTCACTTCTATGGAGCAGCAGATGTCAGCGATGACATCTCCGCCGACACCCGCTGCTGTCCAATCCAATGTGGTCCATGAAATCCAGACAGATGGAAACCCTATTTTCCATCTGTCTGGAGGATCGGATGAAAACGGACAGGCGGTCCGTTTTCATCCAATCTCCCATAGAGGAGAGCGGGGATCTGACAGCTTCGTCCCTTAAAAGTAAGCGGGATAGGCGGATCAATCCCTGCTGAGCAAAATGGAGTCCTGGGGACGGAAACCCTGTGTGAAATGACCCCTTTACTTGCTGAAGGTGAAACTAAAAGGCAGAAAGACCCACAAACAAAGAACAACTGAAAACAGCTGAAGTTAGAGCCTGGCAAAGCATCAGAAAGGAGGAGACCCAGTCTTTAGTAATGTCCATGTGTTCCAGACTTCAGGCAGTCATTGCTAGTAAAGGATTCTCAACAAAATATTAAAAATTTACTTTTTATTAATTTATCGAATTACATTAGAGCCACTGAAAATGGGGACACTGTATAAAAATGGTTGCAGTTCCAAAAAGGTGTACTTAATATTTACTGTTCAACCCCTTGAATTAAAGCTGCAAGTCTGCACTTCAACTTAATTTGGATTGTTTCATTTTAATTTCATTCTTGTGGAAAACAGTAGTATGAAAAATGTGCCTGTGTCTATATAATTATAAATATAATTATATATATATATATATATATATATATATATAGCCATCTTTTTTTACTGCCAATACCAATTCTTTGGTCATCGGATATCGGGCGATATTTTCGGACATTAAAAAAAACCCTCTTCTGCACTTAAAAGCATTCAAAACGCAAGTTTGGCTGTTTTGAATGCTGCAAGTTTTTTAAATCCAGCACCGCCAGTACCCCAGAAGTGATGTCATGTCATGACATCACTTCCGGGTACTCGGCGACGCCGAATTAAAAGAAAGGAGGCCCGGTCAGACGGTGGCGGTCAGACCCGGGCGAGCCGCGGAAGGCAGCGGGAGGGGGGATCGTCCCCTCCCGCTTCTTGGAATGACAGCCGAGCGGCTTCTCAGTCACATCGGCTGTCATTACAAGACAGCCAACTGTCGGCTATGGACACCGGTACCGGGGTGATGCCTCTAGCTGCAGGCATCACCCCAGTCCAGTACAAGCACTTTCCCAAAATATAGGCAATATCAGTAAATCAAAAGGCCGATTCCGATATATCGGGCAAAGTGCATATCGGCCCTCGATATATCAGCTTGGCCGATAATTGGTTGATCACTATATATATATATATATATATATATATATATATATATATATATATATATATATACACACACACACACACACACACACATACATACACACACACATATATATATAGACCCATTAATGGGAGTTAGGGACCTTAGCTTGTAAGCTCCTTGGGGGATGTGAATGTACAATATATGCATAAAGCACTGCATAAATTGACGGCACTATATAAGTACTTGTAATAAATAAATAATAAATATCTGGAGAGCAGTGTCACTCATATATACCATATCTGGAGAGCGGTGATGTCACTCTTGTATAATACAGCGGATAAAACAAGTATAGAACACGTCACCACTTTTCTAGGTAAATCTATTTCTAAAGCGGCTATTGACATGAAATTTTCGCCACGTCGGTAACAACCCATGCAATCCATACATACAAAGAAACCAAAACAAATAAGTTGAGAAATTAAGTTATGTGTATTAAAACAGAATGACACAGGGAAAAAGTATTGAACACGCTAATTGAAATGTGTTTGATACTTTGACAAAACCTTTGTTGTAGAGCTGCATGATTAAGTGTTAAAAAATATCCCGATCTCAATTCAACCTCCCTCATGATCATAATCCAGCATTTCCACAACTCATAAAGTGCAGAGCCGTTCTCTGCTCACTCACAGCTGTCAAAAAAGGGCCTTCCGCAACATTTAACATTGCTAAGCACTGGGAGATAACTATAAACAAAGCAGTTATCTGCTTACTCACAGCTCTCAAAAAGAGCCTCCAGAAAATCTTTATCAACATTGCTAAGCACTGGGTGATAACTGTAAACATGTTTTACAATGTATCATTATGTTCTTTTAGATCAAAGGAATGAACTTCGGTCTGTAAAAAAAAGTCTAAGTGGTAAACTGTCTAAGTCTTTTTCTAACACTTGCTTACAAGTTAAAATCAGCATTTTTTGCTAAAAAATTATTTAAGAAACCCCAAACATTACACACACACACACACATACATATTATATATATATATATATATATATATATATATATATATATATATATATATATATATATATATATATATATTTTTTTTTTTTTTTTTTTTTTTTTTAGGAGAGACCTTCGAGAATAAAATGGTGGTCATTACAATATTTGATGTCACACTGTATTTGTGCAGCGGTCTTTCAAACGCAATTTTTTGGGAAAAAAAAAAACACTTTAATGAATTTGAAAAAAAAAAAAAAAAAACCTAAACTGTAAAGCTAGCCCAATTTTTTTGTATAATGTGAAAGTTGATAATGCTGAGAATCATGATCTTTATCCTAAGCCAAAAAATTGTGATTCTCATTTTATCCAGACTCCTGCAGCTCTAGTGGGTTGTTACTGACATGTGGTGAAATTTTCATGTTAATAGCACCCTTAGAAATATATTTACCTAGAAAAATGGTGACATGCGCAATACTTATTTTACCCACTGTATATCTTATACCAGTGGTCCTCAACTCCGGTCCTCAGGGCCCACTAACAGGCCATATTTTAAGTATTACCTTGGGGAGATGCAGACTAGAGTACTGCAATCACTGAGCAGCAAATTGTATCACCTGGGATGTATTTCAGTTATCTTGCAAACCTGGCCTGTTGGTGGGCCATGAGGACCAGGGTTGAGGACCACTGTCTTATACAGTATCACAAAAAGGATATCGGGGGAACTGGAGAAAGAACAACCAAAGTTATAAGAGGCATGGAGGAGCTCAGCTATGAGGAAAGATTAGAGGAACTGAATTTATTCTTTCTTGAGAAGAGGAGATTAAGGGGGGGGGGGGGGATATGATCATATATATACATATACAGTACAGACCAAAACTTTGGACACACCTTCTCATTCAAAGAGTTTTCTTTATTATCATGACTATGAAAACTGTAGAGTCACACTTCAAGAGGAAGTCACCTGAAATGGTCTTCAAACAGTCTTGAAGGAGTTCCCAGAGATGCTTAGCACTTGTTGGCCCTTTTGCCTGCAGTCTACTGGTCCAGCTCACCCCAAACCATCTGGATTGGGTTCAGGTCCGGTGACTGTGGAGGCCAGGTCATCTGGCGCAGCACCCCTTCACTCTCCTTCTTGGTCAAATAGCCCTTACACAGCCTGGAGGTGTGTTCGGGGTCATTGTCCTGTTGAAAAATAAATGATGGTCCAACTAAACGCAAACCGGATGGAATAGCATGCCGCTGCAAGATGCTGTGGTAGCCATGCTGGTTCAGTATGCCTTCAATTTTGAATAAATCCCCAACAGTGTCACCAGCAAAGCACCCCCACACCATCACACCTCCTCCTCCATGCTTCATGGTGGGAACCAGGCATGTAGAGTCCATCCGTTCACCTTTTCTGCGTCGCACAAAGACACGATGGTTGGAACCAAAGATCTCAAATTTGGACTCATCAGACCTAAGCACAGATTTCCACTGGTCTACTGTCCATTCCTTGTGTTCTTTAGCCCAAAGAAGTCTCTTCTGCTTGTTGCCTTTCTTTAGCAGTGGTTTCCTAGCAGATATTCTACCATGAAGGCCTGATTCACACAGTCTCCTCTTTAACAGTTGTTCTAGAGATGTGTCTGCTGCTAGAACTCCGTGTGCCATTGACCTGGTCTCTAATCTGAGCTGCTGTTAACCTGCGATTTCTGAGGCTGGTGACTCGGATGAACTTATCCTCCGCAGCAGAGGTGACTCTTGGTCTTCCTTTCCTGGGGCGATCCGCATGTGAGCCAGTTTCTTTGTAGCGCTTGATGGTTTTTGTGACTGCACTTGGGGACACTTTCAAAGTTTTCCCAATTTTTCGGACTGACTGACCTTCATTTCTTAACCACTTTACCACCGGAGGATTTTGCTGTCTTACGTCTGGGCCACTTTTTGCGATTCGGCACTGTGCGACTTTAACTGACAATTGCGCGGTCATGCAACGCCATACCAAAAACGAAATTTACGTCCTTTTTTTTCCCACAAACAGAGCTTTCTTTTGGTGGTATTTGATCACCTGTGCGATTTTTACTTTTTGCGTTATAAACAAAGAGCATTTATTTTGAAAAAACAACAATATTTTTAACATTTTTTTATATGAAATTCCCCCCCCCCCAAAAAAATGTAAAAATCACATCTTTTTTAAATTTTTGGCCAATTTGTTTTCTACTTCCTGTTTGGTAAAAAAAAATCATAATAAGCATATTTTGATTGGTTTGCGCAAAAGTTATTGCATTTACTAACAAAGGGAAAGATTTCTGTCATTTTTGGTGTTTTTCTTTTTAACGCGTAATGGCGGTGATCTGCGATTTTTTTTGCGGGACTGCGACATTGCGGCGGACAGATCGGACCCTTGACTGACATTTTTGACACTTTTGGGGGTACCAGTGACATTACTGCAGTAATCAGTGCTATATATATGCACTGTTACTGTAAAAATGACACTGGCAGGGAAGGGGTTAATTTTATTGGAGAGGGAGGGGTTAATGTATGCCTGGTGCTTACTGACATGTGTGGGGGGAGGGGACTATGTGACACAGGGACAGATTGAGGGTTCAACTATGCTGAACCCTGCAATCTGACCCTGCCTGCCACTTAGGAGATCCGCCTGCTTGTGTAAACACAAGCGGGCGGATCTCCACACTCGATTCCCTGACGATCGGAGAAGGGCAGCGGCGATCGCCGCTGCTCCTCCCCTGGCCCGACTCCCGCTGTGACTGAATACAGCGGGAGCGAGCCTCCGGCGGCGCGCGCGTGCCGCCGAGAAAGGGGAGTGTCTGGCGACGTAGGTCTACGTCGCCAGACGATAACGAACCACTTTGCCGCAGTAGGCTCAACGTGAGCAGACGGCAAGTGGTTAAAGTAATGATGGCCACTCGTTTTCCTGTACTTAGCTGCTTTTTTCTTGCCATAATACAAATTCTAACAGTCTATTCAGTAGGACGATCAGCTGTGTATCCACCTGACTTCTGCGCAACACAACTGATGGTCCCAACCCCATTTATAAGGCAAGAAATCACACTTATTAAACCTGACAGGGCACACCTGTGAAGTGAAAACCATTTCAGGTGACTCTACAATTTTCATAGTCATAAAAATAAAGAAAACTCTTTGAAAGAGAAGGTGTGTCCAAACTTTTGGTCTGTACTGTATATACACACATACATACACAATATCTCACGAAAGTGAGTACGTCCCTCAAATTTTTGTAAAAATTTTAATATATCTTTTCATGTGACAACACTGAAGAAATGACACTTTGCTACAATGTAAAGTAGTGAGTGTACAGCTTGTATAACAGTGTAAATTTGCTGTCCCCTCAAAATAACTCAACACACAGCCATTAAAGCAGCGGGGGGAGGGTTGTGGCTGGCGTCCCTCTACCACACGAGGTTGCTGACGCCAACCGGCGTTTGCCTGTTCCTCCTATGCCACCCCTGCACATGGCATTCAGGTCTCTCGGACCATACTCGTTGGGGACAGCTATTGGTGCTTGGAGGTAATTTCCTATTTTTTCACCACTTGACTCCACTTTGCATGGCATTTTCCTCCACCGTGTGGTGGTTCCATGTTCATTTATTTCCACTCTCTATTCCTTGGTTCAAACTTGGAATATGGGTACCATTTCACTTGCCTTTGTCACTTTTGTGTACTTTTATTCATTACTTGGTCATCTTTTTGGTAATATTGGTGTTTCACATTCCCTTTTCACTCTCTCATGTCTCATCCTTTGCATTTCTGGCACTTCTCTTCCTCCTTGTCTTCACTCATCACCACAACACATCACTCCTGCTGAGATTATTTCCCATACCCATTTTACTACCTTTGTCCTTCCTTCATCTAAATACAAATATTTAGGTATATCATTACTTGAGACATCATCATCTACATTGAGTGCCGGTTCACACTAGGGCGACCTGGTCGCCTCACAGGTCGCCTCCCATAGGGAAGCTGCGGACCCGTTCTAATAGGAGCGACACAAGTCGCTCCGACCTAGAAAAAGGGCCAGGAGCTTCTTTGGGGCGACCAGGAGGCGACCGCCATAGACTTCAATGTTATGAAGTCCGTGGCGGCCGCTCCGAGGTCGCGGGGCGCTGCTCGCACCGCGATCTCGGAGGTCGCGGTGCGAAGTAGCGTCGCTGCAGTGTGAACCGGCGCTTATACCACTACTAACCATATATATTTTTTTCTGATGACAGATTTGGAAGGACATATCCTTTATTGCTTGTACTTATCACTCCATCCACCATGTGCTGCCGTCCTGGGTCAGGTCCCTTTGGACCCGTCAGCTCCCGGGTCAGACACATCCCACTAACACCCCTCAGAAGCCCATCACTTGTTTCCAGTTTAATTGATCTGTAAGTATTGAATCCTATTGCTTGGATTTTCTGATTATTTTTCTGCATGTTGGTTTGTATTTCCAACAATGTCCTGTTTTTTCTTAGACATGCTTTTTATGCATCTCCTCCTTAAAAAGCGAGTACTAGCTCGCGAAACGTGTCGAGATCAAGATGCAATGTATTACTAGAGACTATGATGTAATGTATTAATATGTATATACTCTTATCAATGAGCAACATGTCATGTATACAAGTCTGCAATATATTTTTTACTGCAACCTTATTTACCATTTTGGCATTTTCATGTGTTATGATACATGATGTTATATTTTATATCATAATAAATTGGTATTTATTTTACTTTTGCTTTATTCATCTTGTATCACCGACCACACATGCTCACCTCATGTAAAGTCCCGGGGCCATTTTGCTTTTCTTTATACGTATATTGGGATGGAGGTGTGTCACAGATGACACCAGACCATGCTCTTTATTACAATAAGTTTGAGATGTTGAATTGGCCTCCAAATTCTCTAGATCTTAAACCAATCGATATTCTGTGGGATGTGCTAGAAAAACAAGTCCAATCCATGGAGGCCCCACCCCCCAACTTACAGGAATTAAAAGGGTTTGTTACCCAAAAACAAAAAAAAAAACATAAAGGGATCCTGTTCCCTTAAAAGCAAGATATACAGCACAGTGCTTGTGATGTGCAATTTGGCCCCCTGTATCACCTAAAAAAACCTGGCTGACCCTGCCAGTTTCTGCCCTCCCCTCTGTAAACTGACCACGGTGTATCATGGCTGCTGAGCCCTGACACCATGGTCAGTTTATGTGTCTCTGTCATCTGCTGCTATCTGCCCACTCTCCTCTGTCTCCCTTAGTCGTTCTCCCCTCTCCATACCTTTCCACTCACTAACGCCGCTCTGCTCCCCTCCCAGCTGCTACAAAACAATGTGATCTTTACACCATCCCCTCTATTAGATACAACCTGTATCCTAGTTCCTGTGTTTTATTAAAGAAAAAAAAAAAAAGCAGATTTCTACCGGTTTTCACAGAGCCTATCGGCGCTCACGTGACTGCCGGCTCTCTCCTCCTTTACTCCCCGACTTACGTCAGAGGAAGTTCTCCTCGGGCCCTGCCCGCTGGAGATGTCAGATGGGGAGAGAAAAGAGCCGGGAGTCACGTGAGCACCGATAGGCGCTGTGAAAACAGGTAGAAATCAGCTTTTTTTTTTATAAAGCACAGGAACTAGGATACAGGTTGTAATCTAACAGAGGGGATGGTGTAAAGATAACATATTGGCTTAAAAACCACTTTAAAGGATTTGCTACTGACAGTTTGGTGCCAGATACCACACTATACCTTCAGAGGTCTAGCGGAGTCTATGTCTTGATGGGTCAGGGCTGTTTTGGCAGCCAAAGAAGGACCTACTCAATATTAGCTGGGTGGTCATAAAATGATGGCTGATGGGTGTATAACATATTTGGAGAGCGGTGATGTCACTCCTGTACAATATATCTTATGCCTGTAGAGCAGTGATGTCACTCCTGTATAATATAACTTATATCTAGACAGCGGTGATGTCACTTCTGTGTAATATATCTTCTATCTGGAGAGTGGTGATGTCACTCCTGTATTATAAATCTTATATCTGGAGAGTGGTGATACCATTCCTGTATAATATATCTTATATCTGGAGAGTGGTGATGTCACTCCTGTATTATAAATCTTATATCTGGAGAGTGGTGATACCATTCCTGTATAATATATCTTATATCTGGAGAGTGGTGATGTCACTCCTGTATAATATATCTTATATCTGGAGAGCGGTGATGTCAATCCTGTATAATATATCTTATATCTGGAGAGCAGTGATATCACTCCTGTATAATATATCTTATATCTGGATAGCGCTGATGTCACTCCTGTATAATAAATCTTATATCTGGAGAGTGGTGATACCATTCCTGTATAATATATCTTATATCTGGAGAGCAGTGATGTCACTCCTGTATAATATCTTATATCTGGACAGCGGTGATGTCACTTCTGTGTAATATATCTTATATCTGGAAAGTGGTGATGTACTGTCTGCCCTCACACTGTAAAGTGCTACGCAAACTGTTGGCACTATATAAATCCTGTATTATATCATCTAGAGAGCTGTGATGTCACTCCTGTATAATATATCTTGTATCTGGAGGGCCGTGATGTCACTCCTGTATAATATAACATATCTGGAGAGCGGTGATGTCACTCCTGTATAATATGACATATCTGGAGAGCAGTGATGTCACTCCTGTATAATATAATCTATTTTTGGATTACAATTATATCTACATGGCCACTGATATAAAGTGGGCTGTCCCCTGTGCATTATTTGAGATATATGCGGCACGGTAGACGTCGGTGTCACATTTTCCTCCTATGAAGGGACACAAGCTGACGCTTTCACATCAGATACAGACCCTGGACACGACACATTGAGGTTCTGTAGATGCGATTTTTCAGGCAATGTAGAAGACTTGTTGAAATGCAAAATAAAACGAGAATTTCTAATGTCAATGAAGCTCCCTGGAGATCGTCTCATCGTTCTTCCTAACAGGCCGGCTCCCTCCCAGAATGGCGATATTCTAAATCTGTCTGTTTAATCCGCTCCCTGGATAAAAATATATTCAAATCAAGGCTGTGAAAGGCTGCTGAGATTTAATAAGAGGCTGGCGCCAAACTCATACCGTCCATCAATTCCTCCAATTAGACCAACTGCATAGCAGAGACCCCATACAGCAACAGGTCATCTATAGACCACACAAGTGAGCAATGAGAAGCAAGAACCATCGGGATTCATATTGCCTCCTCTTCAACCTGAACCTTTTTCTTCATTAGCAGTTTTCGGGGGGGGGGGGGGGGGGGGGAACAACAGGTCATTTTTTACAGATCACTATTTTGCAAATGAATTTAAAGTGGACCTGTCAAAAAGTCTCAATAAGTCCCTGAGATGTCCCAATGTACAATAACAGCATCATTGTTCAGTAAAGCTTTCCCCTTTTATCATTAACCACCGGAGGATTTTGCTGTCTTACGTCTGGGCCACTTTTTGCGATTCGGCACTGTGCGAATTTAACTGACAATTGCGCGGTCATGCAAACGCCGGAGGAACAGTGCCCCATCTCTGGCGTCAGTGGGAGGAACAGTGCCCCATCCCTGGCGTCAGTGGGAGGAACAGTGCCCCATCCCTGGCGTCAGTGGGAGGAACAGTGCCCCATCCCTGGCGTCAGTGGGAGGAACAGTGCCCCATCCCTGGCGTCAGTGGGAGGAACAGTGCCCCATCCCTGGCGTCAGTGGGAGGAACAGTGCCCCATCCCTGGCGTCAGTGGGAGGAACAGTGCCCCATCCCTGGCGTCAGTGGGAGGAACAGTGCCCCATCCCTGGCGTCAGTGGGAGGAACAGTGCCCCATCCCTGGCGTCAGTGGGAGGAACAGTGCCCCATCCCTGGCGTCAGTGGGAGGAACAGTGCCCCATCCCTGGCGTCAGTGGGAGGAACAGTGCCCCATCCCTGGCGTCAGTGGGAGGAACAGTTCCCCATCACTGGTGTCAGTGGGAGGAACAGTTCCCCATCACTGGTGTCAGTGGGAGGAACAGTTCCCCATCACTGGTGTCAGTGGGAGGAATTGTACTCCATTGTTGGTATCAGTCAGAGAAATAGTTCCTCATAAGTGAAAATAGTTCTCCAAGGGCCAGATAAATGCAAGCAAAGGGCCACAGCTAGGCCAAGGGCCGCAGTTTGGAGATCCCTGCTCTATACCAATAAACATACTGATTATTATGTGCTGCCCTTTGGTAATGCCAAGGCCCACAGTCAAGCAATCCTATATCTCTTAAAAGGAGTTGTAAAGGCAGAAGGTTTTTTTTATCTTAATGCATTCTATGCATTAAGATAAAAAGCCTTCTGTGTGCAGCAGCCGACCCAACACCCCTTAATACTTACCTGTGCCCCAGTTATGTCCATGAGTCCCTCAGCCATCCCTGCTGATTGGCTGAGATACAGCCAAAGGTGCCATTGGCTCGCGCAGCAGTCAAAGTCAGTTAGCTAATCAGGAGAACGAGGGGGCGGGGCCAAACGGCAGCTCCGCGTTTGAATAGACAAAGGGAGCTGCAGCTTGGCTCGGGTGCCCCCATAGCAAGCTGCTTTCTGTGGGGGCACTCAAAACCAACTGCACAGAGGAGGTAATGTTTTTTTTTTTTTTTGTAAAGGAGACTTTACAATCACTTTACATTTAAAACCAATGATGTAGATAATTTAAAAAAATATTAAAGATGACAACATGCAAAAGCAAGTAGAAACAAGTCCAGGCTTTCCACCGAATCCCAAAGGACCCTGGCTGGGAGCCTCACTGTTACGGTCCTCAAGAGACATGAAGAGCCACCAGTTGACCGCGGTGGCCCTTTGTATGTCTCTTCAGGAAGACCTCCATTAGGTAAAGCTCATACAGGTCTCCTCAGGCGCCAAGTGTTTTGCCGGCTCGCACAGTTTTTCCAGTTCAGCAGCTTCCAGCCCCGATGCCGGAGATTACATATTCTGTAATTACAATGTTCCTTAAACAATCAGGTTTCTTTTTTGGATTTCCTGTGGGGCTCTGTTATTAAACGCAATCAGCAGCACAGACGAGTGGGGCGGCTCGTAAAATTCATACTGTACTTTTACAGCATAAAGCAAAGTGCGAGCTTTAAAAAGATGGAATACTAATTTTTAAGGCATTCTGTGCAAAGCAGACTGGCAAGAACATATCATGCAGGAATTTCCTTTCCACTAAGTTATGTATAGTGATGTTGCATAGTCATTATGGGGTGTCCCCAACCCCAGTTCTGAAGCCACAGAGACCATAAACGCACAGCATGCAATACTGACTCTGCTAAAAGTCAGAACACAGACAGCCCACTACCCACTCCCCTTGTGAGTCTCTGAGCAGGGATGGGCCGAACGGTAGACAGATAGGGCTGCTGCCTTGGGTGTTTCAGAAGAAGGAGAGCACAAAAAGAGTAGGACCAGCAACTTATGCTACTGAAAAAATTAGCAGCTCATTGGGGGGGGGGGGGGGGGCACATTGGCCTTTTTGCCTTGGCTCGAATCCAGTGGCGTTGCCTAGGCTCTGATGATGTCCAGATCTCTGTGCCGCCGACTGCTTAATGGGAAAATGCTCCGACAGCCTGGCTGGGTTGGAGTGCCTTGGCTTCCTCGTTCTCTGTGCCATTGGCTGATGGATGCCGATATCCACCTAAAGTCCATCCAGGGTGACAGGACACATTTCGGGGGACCTTCCTCTTCCTCAGCTGATCCCTTTGGGTTACCTGCTTTGTATAAATAGCCCCCCAAGAAACAACCTGTGACCCTAGACATTGGGTGGATATCGCCATCCAACAGCACCGGGAATGAGGAAGCCAAGGCACTACACACCAGCCAGGCTTTCTGAGCATTCTTCCGCTAAGCAGTCAGCAACACAAAGATCCGGACTCTGTGCCTGCAGCAGCTCATCATCCATCCAGCCAGCTGCACCTTTTTTGGGACTGTGGCTTCACCACAGGATTATCCTCTCCCTGGGACTTTAAGTGGTCGTAAAGTCAGAAGGTTTTTTTCTTAATGCATTTTATGCATTAGGATTAACAATTTTCTGTGTGGAGCAGCTCCCTCATACCTACCTGAGCCCATTTCGATTCAACGATGTTGCAGGAATGTCTCAGCTCTCCAAGACTCTCCCTTCTCATTGGCTGAAACAGCAGTGCGGGGCCATTGGCTCCCGCTGCTTTCAATCCAATTCAGTGAGCCAATGCTGGAGAGAGAGGGGCAGGGCCGGGTCGCAGCTCCGTGTCTGAATGGACACAGGAAGCTGCGACTCGGGTGCACCCATAGCAAGCTGCTTGCTGTGGGGGCACTGAAAAGGAGGGAGGGGCCAGGAGCACCAAAGAGGGACCCGAGAAGAGGAGGATCCAGCCTGCTCTGTGCAAAACCAACTGCACAGAGAAGGTAAATAGGACTTCAATACCACTTTAATTACATGTGTCTTTTTACATGTTAGTGAGTATTCAATTTTTATTTTTAAAATTAAACTTTTTTGGAACCTACTACACACCCGGGTGGAAACGCGGTCTTCCCCACTCCCCTCCTTTTTGTTTTTACAGATGGAATCCCACCTCCTTGATGACATCGGCACCCCTAGGTTGTTAGTTCCTTCTGTCCCGCCCCTCCCCCTCCCCTTACTTTTAGTCATTAGTACTACTATTGTTTATTGAATATCATAATAGCAATCCATTTACTAATCATTTTTTATATTTTTCATGATCACCAATGAGTGGTTGAGCACTGGTAGCCTAGCGCCATCCCAGGCATCATGCAATTTTTTAGCTTTGGGTTTGAACAGAAAGCCTTGACAAAGCATCTGTAGAGCATTCAGCAAGCTAACATTCAGCTCCAGTTTGTAAATCATGAACACAGATCCTAATGGAAGTGCTGATTGCCACTTTACGCAAGCAGCTAACAGGCTTCAGCACTTCTCGAAGCTTGAAGAAAGTTTGCAAGCAGCTTGCTTAAAGTGACAAACATTTCCATTAGAATCTTGAAATATGTGTTCAACATATACAAAAAGCTTCAACAAAGTTTACAATTAAATCATTTCTACAAATGATTTAATAAAGCTTGCTGTTCACACTGCTCTTATACAAGCTGGAGCCCTGGTGAAACAGGCAGTGAGAGGCTGCAGCAGGGGCTGATCTGTGTCAGACGTTTATGAACACAGGCACCCGGATATATACAACTGTGAAGTAGATGGTGACCCTGGGTGATGCCTGAACAAAGATAGCACCATCCTTGTGGAGACAAAAGCTGATCAAGGCTTTGTCAGGGTAGAAGATTTAAAAACTTTAAAGCAGAGCTCTGCCGAAGGGGGGGGTGCTCCATTGTTTGCACCCTCCTTCCCTCCACTGCCACATTTGGATACCACTTTCAGGTAAGATTGCCACGGCGATCTACAAGTAGGTCCGGCCTCTCGTTCCCCCCCCCCCCCCCCCCCACTGCATTTTGGAACACACAGGTCCCAGAATATGGCAGGACAACTCAGAAAGTGCAGCGCAACTCGTGCATGCGGAAGCCTGAAGGCTTCACTGCCAGTTTCCCTTAGTGAAAATGCCGGCGTCTGCAAATGAAGCCGATTGAAGAAGAATGGGGCAGGTGCCAACATAAATCTCTGGATTCCTGGACAGGTAAGTGTCCTTATAATAAAAAGTGAGCAGCTACAGTATTTGTAGCTGCAGACTTTTACATTGTTGGGGGGGGAATTTGAACTTCTCTAACTTTTGTGACAGAATAGAAAAAAAAAAAAAAAAGATTTGCACCTCTAAAGGGAGGCGTATGAAAATTGATATAAAATCCCATTTAAAGCCATGTTAATGCAAAGGTAAAAGGGGTTTGAATATTTCTGCAAAGACTTCCAAAAAAAGAACGGTCACACCTCGGGCGGATTCAGCCATGGACATTTAGGCTGGGTTCACACTGCACGTGCAAGCGCGGATTCGGCTTTTTTTCCACCTATTTCCGAGCGTCGTGTATAGGGGCAGCCCATTTATCTCAATCTCCCATCTCGGATGCCGGGTTATTTTGTGCTTTTATGACCATTATAATTTATGGTCCACGCTGTCTGGTAAGAAGCGTATGCTAATTGTTGGTGGATTTCATCAATCAACGTTACTAATACACTTTTTTGCACTTTATAGTCACTCTTGTTTATTATTGAAAAGGACTTTTTAATTGAAAAAAAATGTTATGTTCACCCAACACTGAATTTTGCACCTATTTCATTACATCACTTTCTTAGGATTGATTTTTTTCTACATATTTTTTTAAATAATATAATTTTGCTCATATTTTATTTACTGCATGCTTAATTGTTTTTATGTCACAATATTTACCATAGGATTATTCATGATTGCACGATTAGCATTTAGCGCCGCTTCTTATTTATATGGACTTTAATGAGATGTCCTAAGAGCGAGAAACACTCGACTCTTAAAAAGAATACGCGGGGGGGGGGTGCCATTAAAGTGTATATGCACTACATCTGCTCTCCCACAGTACACAGAACATGGGAATGCAATTATTTTATTAAGGCGAAGTTCCGGCCTCAATATCGAAAAAAAAAAAAAACGATTTTGGGCCATCTGCTTGCTAAGGGGCAACCTGAAAAATAAATGGTTGCTCCCAATTTTTTTTTGGTCACTTACCTTAATATTGAAGAAAATATACTTACCTTCCTTCCACTTCCTCCCTCGGCGGTCGTGGCCCGCGCAGTCACTTCTGGCTTGCGATGACTCCTGGGAGCTGAACGTCATTGCTCCCAGGAGTCAATGCGCTGGTGTTCTAAAATTTAGTCGGACCCGTGAAAATTCCGGACCTCGTCACTTCCGGTGACGCTACGTCATAACCCAGCTGGTGCGAGCCCCGGTGCACATGCGCACAAGACAGTTTTCAAGGTCCGATGAAATTCTAAGACTAATGCCCCGTACACACGTGCAGATTATCTGAAGACTTTTGTCTTCAGATTTACCTTTTCTATGTAGTGCAAGGGCCTGCTGGATTGCATACACATTGAAAGTGTTTAGGTTTGACCTCATATTATATGGTTTTGGTAAGTCTGCAGACAAAAGTCTTCAGATAATCTGCACGTGTGTACGGGGCATTAGCGAACAGCTGACTCAGAGGAGGAGGGGCTGAGGTGGGACGCACACACCGCCGCGGGAAAATTTTAAAACACGTTGCAGAGCTTACTTAGAGGAGGCGGGAAGGAAGTGAATATATACTTCCTTCCCGCCTCCTCTAAGTCAGCTAAGTCAGCTGTTCGCTAAGTCTTAGAATTTCATCAGACCTTGAAAACTGTCTTGTGCGCATGCGCACCGGGGCTCGCACCAGCTGGGTTATGACGTAGCGTCACCAGAAATTATGAGGTCCGGAATTTTCACGGGTCCCACAAAATTTTAGAACACCTGCACCGGCCCCACTCGTCACTTCCGGTGCAGGCGCGGCATTCCATGCTAAACAGCTTCTTGGCATGCCCAGAAGCTGTGCAGGGATGACGCGCTTGCACCGGAAGTGACGAGCGGGGCCGGTGCAGTGCATTGTGGGACTCCAACGTCACCGAAGAGAACGCGCTGGCTTCAGCTGCTCACACATGAGATGGCAGCGCTGGAGAAGAACTTTTCAAGGTAAGTATTTCTTCTTACAGGTAAGTGCGACCCGGGACAGTTCTTAGGCTATCCATTGTGGAATGTACCAGCTCTGACTGTCCCGGAGGTATTTTATCTAAATTTGACCCCCGAGGCCGGAACTCCGCTTTAAATATAAACTGCTAAATACCTTTTCTCATCAGCAGTATATAGCAGTCTTGCACACGATACTCCTAATTGAGCATCTACTTTTTCCTTGCGTTTTTTTTTTTTTTTTTATGTATTTGCGCATTTGTGTTCACGTAATTTCCGTATTCTCATGTTCTTGCTTTGTGCATTATGTAAATGGCCATTTGCGCACAAATTTTTCTATTTTGTTTTTACTGAAGATGGCACGTTGCTTGTTTACGCACCTGTGTGCATAGGCACATTACAATTAATGGGCTGTATTTTAGCTTAGTAAAAAAAAGATGTACTGAGCCATTTCAAGCTGCAGTGTGCAAGAGGCCTATAGCAGTCTTGTGACTTCTATCAGTGTCTGCTTAAAGCTTGTAGGAGGAGTTTTCATTCTCCTCTGACCAGGGCTGTCTTTAACACAGAGCAAAAGGGGCAGCTGCCCTGGGCCCAGTCATTGTTATGGGGTCCAAGGCAGCTTCCCCTTGAGCCCACACTGCTTGCAAATAGTTGATAAGTGGATTTGGGAGGGCCCAAGAAAATGTTTGCCCAGGATCCAATCAATATTAAAGACTGCCCTGCCTATGACTGTCCTATGAGGCTGCAGGTCCCCTGACCCTCTGTCTGGACAGTGCTGATTGGCCCTGTGCTGATCACATGCACTCTCCCAAGAAAAAAAAAAAAAAACAGCAATACACACCAAACTGAGCGTGTGCAGAGTGACTCCAGGTCTCTGTTCTATCAGGAGATGGATTGGGGACAGTGGAAGAAGGGGAGGATCAGCGAAGACAGGACTTTTTTACACAATGCAGAGGATTAACCCCTTATGTTCCACAGTAAGTAATACAAGCATGCTTTACAGCATAGACTGATTTTACTGTTGTAGGTTTAGTAACACTTTAAGAACTAATGGCTCTGCTGTGCGTCTGCAAAAGGGCCGCATGTTTCTGTGCATTGCAGGAAAGCGCGAATCTAGCCCCCAGTGGGGTTGCCGCTAACTCTTTTACAACTAGGCTAGAGGATGGCTCAGTACGCACGATGCCGACAAATGGAAAACAACTTTCCAAAATCTCTGCCGGTGCACACAGCTCTCTGCACGGTCTCTGAAGATTACAGTAATCCCAGCTTCATCTTTGTCACTAATGCTACAATGTAACTGTCCAGCTTTGTTCCAAATTCTGGCTGCAGCAAACAATGTAACATAGAAAGGATGAGTCACTGGACATGGAGCCAGGATGGGCGAGGAGGGGGCGAGAGGGCGATATGATGGGAAGATTAGGATGATAATCAGTGTGACAAATGAGAGGAGAAGAGGCACAGCAATTCTTGGCTGAAGAGATTACAGGGGAAAAAAAAAAAAAAGCCACCGTCTCTCCAAATGTCAGCTCCGCCCAAACATGATCGTTCGCTGGTAGGTGAATGCACGCAGATGACCCGGTGAAACACACACAGATGCAACTGAAAAACATTTACCCATGCTTTGGTTTTAATAAAATATCTTATTTTGACCTTTTTTTCCCCCATCTCAATGCTGTGGATCTCCTGCCGTCTTTTTGCAGCAACTTCCTGTCCAGTGATGGCTGAATGGTACTTTTCAAAATGGGTTTCCTAATGGTGACTACAGCGAACCGTGTCTGGGTAATGTGTATTGGCACAGTCACCTGTAGTCTTGATTGGAAGCACTTGTGACAGGGTGACAACGCTAGAGCAGAATTGGGAGACATGGATGGAGTGTTGTCACCTTATAACAGGAAGTGCCTGAACAAAGAATTCCAGTGATGGCTGCATGGCATTTCTAAGGGCGGGTGTCCTAATGGTGACAAACGCGAACCATCGGGTGTATTTACTAAAGCTGGAGAGTGGAAAATCTGGTGCAGCTCTGCATAATGACCAATCAGCTTCCAGGTTTTATTGCAAAAGCTTAATTGATGAAGCTGAAGTTAGAAGCCGATTGGCTACCATGCACAGCTGCACCAGATTCCGAGCGCTCCAGTTTTAGTAAATCTACCCCCATGTCTGGGTAAAGTGTATTGGCACAGTCACCTGTATTGTCGATTGGAAGCCCATGTGAGAGGGTGACAACACAAGAGCAGAATTTATAGACAAGGGCAGAGCGTTGTCACCCTATAACAGGAAGTGCCTGAACAAGGACCTCCAGTGATGGATGCATGACATTTCACGGGGCGGGGGTCCTGATCGTGACAAGAGTGGACTATACTTGAATATTGTGTGTTGAAACAGCCACCTGTAGTCACCATTGGAAGCCCCTGTTACAGGGTGACAATGTAGGAACACAACTAGGAGTCGGGGACAGAGTGCTGTCACCCTGTATCAGGAAGTGCCTGAATGAGGACCTTCCTGGCAGGATCATCAGGGATTATTTTAATAAAAGCTGCTGTTCAAAATATTAAGAATGACATTACATTGTTATGCGATGGAGTTTACATTGACTTGAAGTGGTTGTAAACCCTTCCTTATACCCAGTTACCCAGTGAAGGGACTATCCTCAGGTGATACACAGAGATAAAAAAAAAAACCCTCCTATATATGTTGTACCTGTTTATTTGCAGTCTTCTCTACATCCGTTCAAAGACCAGTTTTTTAAAGCTTGGGTGAGAGTTCAGAAAAAAGGGGGCAGAGAGTTGAAGTTGAATCTCCGGTACCATGCCCCCTGCATCTCCGGTACCATACCATGCCCCCTGACATCTCCGGTACCATGCCCCCTGACATCTCCGGTACCATGCCCCCTGACATCTCCGGTACCATGCCCCCTGACATCTCCTGTACCGTGCCCGCAGCCTCTGACATCTCCTGTACCGTGCCCGCAGCCCCCGCCATCTCCTGTACCGTGCCCGCAGCCCCGGTACCATGCCCCCAGCATCTCCGGTACCATGCCCCCCGCATCTCCTGTACCATGCCCCCGCATCTCCTGTACCATGCCCCCGCATCTCCTGTACCATGCCCCCGCATCTCCTGTACCATGCCCCCGCATCTCCTGTACCATGCCCCCGCATCTCCTGTACCATGCCCCGCATCTCCTGTACCATGCCCGCATCCCCCGCATCTCCGGTACCATGCCCCCAGCATCTCCGGTACCATGCCCCCCGCATCTCCTGTACCATGCCCCCGCATCTCCGGTACCATGCCCCCCGCATCTCCTGTACCATGCCCCCGCATCTCCTGTACCATGCCCCCCGCATCTCCTGTACCATGCCCCCCGCATCTCCTGTACCATGCCCCCCGCATCTCCTGTACCATGCCCCCCGCATCTCCTGTACCATGCCCGCAGCCCCCGCATCTCCTGTACCATGCCCGCAGCCCCCGCATCTCCTGTACCATGCCCGCAGCCCCCGCATCTCCTGTACCATGCTCACACAGCCTATGACCACCTCCTGTACCATGTCCCCACTTTTAACGGGAATTTGCTGATAGATAGATAGATAGATATATCTATCTATCTATCTATCTATTACACAATACACACATATATATATTATATATCCCTATATGCTTTCAGATCGGTCTTATCTATAATATACTCTTCAAATGTGCTTTAAAATGCATATAGTTTTCCCTTTTATGAACAAGAATATAATGGTGTTATGTTGTTGGGCCGGTATAATAATGCTATGAGGCTGGTATGAAATTATTTCCATGGCTGAATTATATTCCCAGTCCGGCCCTGGTCGGGACTCTTGACTTCTGATGGTGGGGGGCTCCTGACATCTGATGTAAGAGGGGTGGGGTTCTCTGGGCATCTACGGTAGTCTTACAGATGCAACTGGCCCTTTGAGGGCAATCATAATGCTGATGCGGCCCGCAATGAAATGGAGTTTGACACCCCTGCTATAGAGGGATATGCTTTGTTCATATTTCATGTCTACAACCACTTTAAGAAGAATACATTATCTCTACCTATAGATTGTAAGGATTGTAAGGTATTTGGAGGCTTACAACTCTAATTGGAAGCAGCAGACTCTGTAAAACGATTACCAAGCTTTATCTTGGCAGTCATACAGCAGGGATGCCAACCCCCTCCTGTGATATGCAAATGACCATTAGGAAGCCCTATCACAATCGGCTACATGTGACAACAATAGCTTGAAGTACAATCTGAAAAAGGCAAACCGCTTTCCCCTTAAATACAGATGCCGGCTTCACTTGGAGCCCCCAGCTCCTTTGTCCCATTTTTCATTCCCGGCCAGTGAAGCAGAACAGATTACTCTATACAGCTGTGATGAGATCTCACTGTTTACAGAGACGGTGCACCATGACGAGTCCAGGAGACCACATCGCTGTACAAAACTTACATGCAACTCTCTGCTTCTAGATGCCTAGGAGAGCAAAGAGAACATGTCACTTCTGCAAAGGCAATGTTCCTAAAACTAGAACTTCTATGGTTAGCCTGCTGCCAAGAAAATATAGATCTGTGCTTCTTCTGTGTGTGAAGCAGAGTGGGAGTCGTGTCCCTACTTACTTTACCTAGATTGTCCCTGTGCTCCCATGCATACATTCAAGCCATGATCTAAATGAGAGAGAAGTTCAAAATGAACAGGCTGCAAACTCAAAACAAACAAGCTGCATGATTTCTGCTAAGCTCAAAATGAACAGGCTGCATGATTTCTGCCTAGCTCTAAATGAACAGGCTGCATGATTTCTGCCAAGCTCAAAATGAACAGGCTGCATGATTTCTGCTAAGCTCAAAATGAACAGGCTGCATGATTTCTGCTTAGCTCAAAATGAACAGGCTGCATGATTTCTGCTTAGCTCAATATGAACAGGCTGCATCATTTCTGCTAATCTCAAACTGAACACGCTACATTATTTCTGATTCTTAACCAGCTTACTTCTGACTCACTTCTCTCCATAGACTACAATGGCTTCTGCAGCCTTCCCATTTATTTCACAGTCATGGTATTACTTACAGTGCATAAGTGGATAAAAAGTGGATAAAGAGGTGCCGATGGGTAAAATACATATCTCTGGCCAAAACTTTAAATACCTATCCCTTGACTTTAAATTTTGTCAACACATCCCGAAAAAAATGTATCACAGTGTGTGTAGTCCTTTGTACCATATTAAACTGGCACTTGATTTAAATCTAGCCCCCCCCCCCCCCCCCATTTCAATTCAGTGGGGAGAGACGCTCCCTCCTCTCAGGAAAACCATTGCAAAACACTCTCACAATTCAGATTAAAAGACATTAAAATAGAGATTAACATTCTGCATTCTGAAAAGGACATTAGGACATAAACCCCAGCGGCTCGGCGGTCCTCCTCGGTTGTAATCCGCCCCAGTGCGCCAATCTCTCCCCCAACAGAGGGGGGACAAACATGTTATCTGCTTTGTAAGGAATGCAAAAGGCAAAATAGGTCAGGTCTGATCATGATGAGCACACAATGGATGCCCGGCAGAGGCTGGCACACACAGGGTGCTCGCTAAATATAGACGGCGGCAAAGTAAACGCTGCAAATAAAAGAACAAAACACACAAGAGGAAGATAAAGAAGAAACATTTTTTAAGTCTATGTGTATACAAACAGAGGGAGAGAGAAATAGATGGAATGAGAGAAGAAAAGGAAGGAAGGAAGGAAGGAAGGAAGGAAGGAAGGAAGGAAGGAAGGAAGGAAGGAAGGAAGGAAGGGGGGGGGAGGGAGGGAGGGAGGGAAGGAAGGAAGGGAGAGGGAGGGAGGGAGGGAAGGAAGGGAGAGGGAGGAAGGGAGAGGGAGGGAGGGAGGGAAGGAAGGAAGGGAAGGAAGGGAAGGAAGGAAGGAAGGGAAGGAAGGGAAGGAAGGAAGGGAAGGAAGGAAGGGAAGGAAGGAAGGGAAGGAAGGAAGGAAGGGAAGGAAGGAAGGGAAGGAAGGAAGGGAAGGAAGGGAAGGAAAGGAAAGGAAGGAAGGGAAGGAAGAGGGAGGGAGGGAGGGAAGGAAGGAAGAGGGAGGGAGGGAGGGAAGGAAGAGGGAGGGAGGGAGGGAAGGAAGGGAGAGGGGGGGGGGGAGGGAAGGAAGATGGGAGGGAGGGAGAGGAAGGAGGAAAGGGAGGAGGAAGGAGGAAAGGGAGGATGAAGGAGGAAAGGGAGGAGGAAGGAGGAAAGGGAGGAGGAAGGAGGAAAGGGAGGAGGAAGGAGGAAAGGGAGGAGGAAGGAGGAAAGGGAGGAGGAAGGAGGAAAGGGAGGAGGAAGGAGGAAAGGGAGGAGGAAGGAGGAAAGGGAGGAGGAAGGAGGAAAGGGAGGAGGAAGGAGGAAAGGGAGGAGGAAGGAGGAAAGGGAGGAGGAAGGAGGAAAGGGAGGAGGAAGAAGGAAAAGGAAAAGAAGGAGGAAGAAGGAAAGGAAGGAGGAAGAAGGAAAGGAAGGAGGAAGAAGGAAAGGAAGGAGGAAGAAGGAAAGGGAATACAGAATGAGGGGAAAAAAAAAGTAAGGAAAGTAGGAATGAAAAAAGAAAGGACTAGGAAGAAGGAAATGGATGTAGGAAAGAGAACTGGAGGATCGAGGGCAAAATCTGGTGCAGCACTGCATAGAAACAACTCGGCTTCAAGGTTTTATTGTCAAAGCTTAAGTTACCAACCTGAAGTTAGAAGCAGATTGACTACAATGCCAAGCCATTTTCACGTCATAGTGCTCCTTTACACATCACAGTGTTATACTAGTGCGGTATGACTTAACTGGTTCCCGACCGCCCGTTTTTATTTGTAAATTACTTTACTACTGCTTTAGGCTGCATGTATGTGGGTTGGCGGCCCACATTTGCACAGGCATAGCAGCCCATTGATTTGAATGGGATGCTATGCCCTCATTTTCTGCAGAAAAAAGGTGCATGCAACATTTTAAAAAATCCAGTGGCCTTGAAATCCATCCTGCTTTTGCACCATGCGACTTACCTGCACTGGCAAGCTTTCTGCCTTTTTATATACGTGGGCCCAGCATTTAAAAACACAGTTTGTGTGTGCAGAAACTGCAGGTATGTCGCATGGTGCAAAAGCAGGATGGATTTCAAGGCCACTGGATTTTTTAAATGCTGCATGCACCTTCGAATCAATGGGCTGTTATGCCTGTGCAAATGTGGGTCGCCAACCAGGCCTAAAATAAGCCATCAAGCAGTGTCTGGCCTACCTGGTGACTGGTCCTGGCGCTCAGCTCCAATCCGTTGGCCTGTACTCTGATAAACGGCTCCACTCAGTCCAACTCCTACCCCGAGGCGCCGCCTCCTGTACAGAACAGCGTGCACGGCATGGGGCGGGGGCGGAGCGTCAGTGGAGCTCAAGGCCCCGCCTGCCTGCCCGTAACACAGTGAGCTGCCAATGCCTGGGCAGCTCTGACCGCTCTAAATCCGCCGGCGACCCACAGATTGGGAACTCCTGCCCTATTTGAATATATTTTGGATCATCCACATCTACTGCCACTCGTCTCTATTTTCCCTATCACGGAATTATTGAATAGTTCCTCTTGAACAGAACTCCTGAAGCAGCAGATCCTCCACGAAACACACGCACCGATTGTCGGCCGAACGATCGGCCGTCTTTTGTCCAGTATTGTTGTGCTGGTTGAAATGTGCTCTAGACTGCACACGAATTTTGTCGGCCGACTCGTACCACGCAGTGGAAAAGCAAACCGAGCCGAGTTGAGCCATGCAGTGCCGACTCGTACCACGCAGTGGAAAAGCATACCGAGCCGAGACGAGCCATGCAGTGCCGACTCGTACCACGCAGTGGAAAAGCATACCGAGCCGAGTCGAGCCATGCAGTGCCGACTCGTACCACGCAGTGGAAAAGCATACCGAGCCGAGTCGAGCCATGCAGTGCCGACTTGTACCACGCAGTGGAAAAGCATACCGAGCCGAGTCGAGCAATGCAGTGCCGACTCGTTCCACGCAGTGGAAAAGCAAACCGAGCCGAGTCGAGCCATGCAGTGCCAACTTGTACCACGCAGTGGAAAAGCAAACCGAGCCGAGTCGAGCCATGCAGTGCCGACTTGTACGACGCAATGGAAAAGCAAACCGAGCCGAGTCGAGCCATGCAGTGCCCAGTCGAGCCGAGCCGGTACACACAGTGGAAAAGCGCTAAATATGAGGTCAGGCAGCTGACAGGGAAGCGGAAAAAATGTCATGTGAGCTTTGACCTGCTAGCTTGAGAGTCAGGCTAAATAGGGGGCACCGAGATAATTCTGTAATTGATAAATCTCTTTTCTGAACTATACAGACATGGCTCCCTGTTCTGAGCAGCCTTACTTCCCATGCTGTAGAGTAAGACCTCCACACAATGACTGCCATGAGCGCAAAGCTGGAATCTCATGTGCAGATGTTTTATCACCGAATTATCTGGCAGGTGAATCACTACTGAAAACTCACTCTAGTGATTCACGCTGCAAGCATCACCCAAAATAACTCTTTTGGGGCGGATTGACCCTTTAACAATGGCACTGCACACTGGTACCCAAGCAGTTAATGCGCTGCCTGTAAGAAATAAGCTTGTGTACAGGCGAGTTATCAGCTCTCCGCATTCTTATTATATAAGATCGCACCCCCACACCCACCGAATAATGAAAGATCACCGTGACACATACAGATCCACACACACACTATATATAGATAGATCTATCTATCTATCTATCCAGATTCACACACACTATATATAGATATATCTATCTATATATATATACAGATTCACACAAACACTATAATATATATATATATATATATATATATATATATATATAAAATCTTCATCACATATAACTATAGTATACAGAGACTTATTACATGGAATAATTATTATCCCAAAACAGCGCGACAATTATAATTCTCGAATCTGTGAGATATCCTGAATCAGTAAACAAACTGTTCCTACTTATTATTGACACTGTGGCATTGTATGTATATATAATGTATATATGAGTGTGTGTATATAGACAGCTATAAAGGCAAGAGAGAGAGAGGATGAAAGGATGAATGAATGGATGGGAGGATGGATGGACAGATCAATAGATGGAGAGAAAGGGAAAGGATGAAAAAAACTAATGGATAGACAGACAGATCTGAATGGGCAGAGGATGGATGGATGGAGCAGCGGACAGAGAGACAGATATGAATGGACAGAGAGAAAGCAAGAGAAATGATGGATGAATGGATGGACGGAGAACAATATGAATGTACATAGAGAGAGAGAACAAAAGAAAGGATGGACAGACGGACCAATAGATAGATATGAATAAACAGAGAAAGGATGGCTAGATGAATAGACAGTCAGAGAGAGATATGAATGGATAGAGGATGGATGAATTGATGGATAGACAGACCAACAGAGAGAGAGACAGGAAGGGTGAATGTGAGAATGAATGGATGGACAGACAGATATGAAATGCCCAAGAGTGGAATGATGGATGGATGGACAGAAAGACCAAAAGATGGATATGAATAAACAGAGAGTAAGAGAAAGGATGGCTGGATGAATTGAGAGATATGAATGGACAGACAGACCAACAGAGAGAGAGGAAGGTAAATATGCGAATGAATGAATGGATGGATGGCTAGAGAGATAGATATGAACAGACAGAGATTAAGAGAAAGGATGGATATGAATAAACAGAGAAAAGATGGCTGGATAAATAGATAAGCAGACAGAGAGATATGAATGGATGGATCAAGAGAGAGAGAGCAGAAGGGTGAATGTGAGAATGGATAGACAGACAGATATGAATGCCCAAGAGTGGAATGATTGATGGACGGACGGACAGACCAATACATGGATATGAAGAAACAGAGTAAGAGAAAGGATGGCTGGATGAATAGACAGACAGAGAGATATAAATGGGCAGAGGATGGATGGACAGACCAACAGAGAGAGAGAGAAGGATGAATGTGTGAATGGACAAATATGAATGGCCCGAGAGTGGATGGACGGACAAACATATTAACAGATGAGAATGGACAGACTGAGTGGATGGACCTATAGATATAAATTGACAGAGAAAAAGAATGGCTGCCTGGATATATTAATAAACAGACAGACAGACATGAAAGGACAGATCAATAGATATAGAGAAAGGGTAGATGGATTAATGGATAGACAGACTGACAGATGGATATGAATGAACAGTGAGAGATAAAGGGTGGATGGACAGACATGTAGAGATTCACACACATTATTACACAGGATTTATATAGCGCCAGCAGCTTGCGCAGCGCTTTACAGTTATAATACCATTTATTACAGGAGGAATCACACATTGTATATTATTTGTACACAGGACTCTCTCTATACTCAGGGACTTCTCTCTCTCTCTCAGGTTCCTGGTAGCGCGGACGCTTCTGTGAAAGTCTACATGGAAGTAGCAGCTGCCAGGTACGTGTGACCAGGATGTGACAGTGGAGCCGTGTAGATGGCAGAAATCCATCGCCAAATAATCACCCCGCACTTCCTGAAAATTAAAGTAACAGCGGCCAGCAATTACCGCTCCCCGTGGACATGGGACTCTCCCCACAGGAGCTTACACTCTAATGTCCACCCACAGTCACACACTTATTATTATACATTTATATAGCTCTGACATATACCGCAGTGCTGTACAGAGAACACTGAGCCAGTCACATCAGTCTCTGCACCACAGGAGCTTACACTCTAATGTCCCCCCAGTGTCACACACTATTATTATACATGTATATAGCTCTGACATATACCACAGTGCTGTACAGAGAACACCGAGCCAGTCACATCATTTCCTGCACCAGAGGAGCTTACACTCTCTCCCTCCACAGTCACTAATAATAATATTACTATTTTTTATTATTATTATTTTATACTATTATTATTTTCACTGCTATTATTATTTAAAGTTTTTTTTCTATTTTGTTATATTTAATATTTTTTTTTTCCCGTATTAATCTTAATATTGCTATTTAGTGTTATTTAAGCTAGTCACATCAATCTCTGCACCAGAGAAGATTACACTCTAATGCGCCCCCCCCCCCCCCTTCCAGTCACACACTATTATTATTATTATACATGTATATAGCTCTGACATATTCCACAGAGCTGTACAGAGAACACTGAGCCAGTCACATCATTTCCTGCACCAGAGGAGCTTACACTCTCTCCCTCCACAGTCATGATTATTAAAAATAATAATAATAATAATACCATTAATAATAACAATGTTACTATTTTTTTATTACTATTATTTTGTATTATTTTATACTATTATGATTTTCACTGCTATTTATAGTTTTTTGGGTTTTGTTATTTTTAATATTTTTTTTTTTTGTATATTCATTGTTATTTAAGCCAGTCACATCAGTCTCTGCAGCAGAGAAGCTTACACTCTAATGCGCCCCCCTCCAGTCACATACTATTATTATTATACATGTATATAGCTCTGACATATTCCACAGAGCTGTACAGAGAACACTGAGCAAGTCAGATAATTTCCTGCACCAGAGGAGCTTACATTCTCTCCCTCCTCAGTCAATAATAATAAAATGAATAATAATAATAATAATGTTACTATTTTGTATTATTATTTTATACTATTATGATTTTCACTGCTATTTATAGTTTTTTGGGTTTTGTTATTTTTAACATTTTTTTTTTTTCGCATATTCATTGTTATTTAAGCCAGTCACATCAGACTCTGCACCAGAGAAGCTTACACTCTAATGCGCTCCCTCCAGTCACACACTATTATTATACATGTATATAGCTCTGACATATACCACAGAGCTGTACAGAGAACACTGAGCCAGTCACATCATTTCCTGCACCAGAGGAGCTTACACTCTCTCCTTCCTCAGTCAATAATAATAAAATTAATAATAATACTAATGTTACTACTTTGTATTATTATTTTATACTATTATGATTTTCACTGCTATTTATAGTTTTTTGGGTTTTGTTATTTTTTATAATTTTTTTTTTAATCTTAATATTGCTATTTATTGTTATTTAAGCCAGTCACATCAGTCCGTGCACCAGAGGAGCTTACACTCTAATGTCCCCCCCACAGTCACACATTATTATACATTTATATAGTTCTGACATATACTGCAGTGCTGTACAGAGAACACTGAGCCAGTCACATCAGTCTCTTCACTAGAGGAGCTTACACTCTCTCCCTCCTCAGTCAATAATAATAAAATTACTAATAATGTTACTATTTTGTATTATTATTTTATAATATTATGATTTTCACTGCTATTATTTATAGTTTTTTGGGTTTTGTTATTTTTTTATATTTTTTTTATTAATCTTAATATTGCTATTTATTGTTATTTAAGCCAGTCACATCAGTCTCTGCACCAGAGGAGCTTACACTCTCTCCTTCCTCAGTCAATAATAATAAAATTAATAATAATTTTACTATTTTGTATTATTATTTTATACTATTATGATTTTCACTGCTATTTATAGTTTTTTGGGTTTTGTTTTTTATAATTTTTTTTTTTTTTTTATTAATCTTAATATTGCTATTTATTGTTATTTAAGCCAGTCACATCAGTCTCTGCACCAGAGGAGCTTACATTCTAATGTCCCCCCCACAGTCACACATTATTATTATACATTTATATAGCTCTGACATATACTGCAGTGCTGTACAGAGAACACTGAGCCTGTCAGATCATTTCCTGCACCAGAGGAGCTTACACTCTGTCCCTCCTCAGTCAATAATAATAAAATTAATAATAATAATGTTACTATTTTGTATTATTTTATACTATTATGATTTTCACTGCTATTATTTATAGTTTTATGGGTTTTGTTATTTTTTATTAATCTTAATATTGCTATTTATTGTTATTTAAGCCAGTCACATCAGTCTCTGCACCAGAGGAGCTTACACTCTAATGTCCCGGGAAACATATGGTATGATGGTCACCAAACTTTGGAGGGTCTGATCACAGCATCCCATCTGCAATCTGGAGAGGCTGTTAGGAGGTGGAAGGCAATCACCCTGACAGCATGTATGGGGGGAGGAAACCCATGCACACCCCATGCAGACAAGGGGGAGGGGACTGGGCACAGGACCTCAGTGCTGCAAGGATCCAGCTGGAGACAGAGACTATATGCATAAAGTTGTTGGCAGTTCAGTGAGGACCAGGAAGTGTCAGTTGTCTATACATACATGTATACCTCTATACCCCCCCCCCCCTCACACCTCTCTATAGATATAGCAGCACGCTCAGGTGCACACCCTCCATACACACCTCTCTGGGACTTGCAGTTCCTCCAGCTGACAATGTTCTGGAGGAAGTGGCTCCCTGTGAATTCCCCTCCATTCCCCGGCACCCTCCCCCTCCTCACCCAGCTCTTACCTTCTCCTCGGTGCCCCCACACACACCCTGCACCGACCCCGCACTCCGCTCCAGCCTGCACTGACTGAGCCTCTGCTCTGCCAGGACCCCGCCCACTGCCAGCAGCTGGCAGCTCTCCGCACCTGCGCCTGCGCACTACACCCAACTCAGCGCTACGGCCTCCATCTTACTCCTCCCATTAGAGAGCGCGGGGCCTGCTGGGAGATGAAGTTCCCTCAACAGGTGAAGCCCGTAGTAGAGGAACTTTCACTTGTTACTTTGTATCTTCTACAAGTCCGACCAATCACCGAGAGGGATACAAAGTTATCAATCCTGGAGGTGCCTGTGAGAGCTGTAGAAATGTAGAGTCATCAAAATAAGAACAAAACTATTTATTTATTTTATTTTTGTTTTTTAATAAACGTTTTATTGAAAAAAAAATATAAAGGAACAATGACAAGCAGTAGCAATGTGGCGAAGCCAACTGATACAAAGACAAATAACATCACCTATCCGAGAGCAAAGAATAAAACTGTTTATAAAACTAAAATAAAAAACGTATATTGAATGATAATATAAAAAAATAAATAAATAAACATATTAATCAAGCATAAAAAATATAATCACAACGAACAATAAAACAATTATAGAATTAAATAATAAAAATAAATTATATTAAAACATAAAAAAAACTTTAAATAAATAATAATATAGCAAACAATAAAAATATGAAATAAAAATAGAAAATATAATCATACAGAGCAATTAAACATGAATCAAAAAATTACATTAATAAAAATAAAACTATTATAATAAAACAAAGAAAACTTACAATAAAAATAAAACTATTATAATAAAAAAACTTACAATAAATATACATATAATAAACAATAAAAGAAAACATTAAATTAAATATATAAAATAGAATAATAAAGAAAATAAAACATTAATCATGAAATTAAATAATTAAACAAAACCCAAAAAGAAACCTTACAATAAATAAAAATGATACAACAAACAATAAAACTAGTAATTAAAAATGGAAAATAAAATAATAAAGAACAAAAAAACATGAGTCATAAAATTAAATATTAAAAAAACTATTATAATACAAAACTTGTAATAAATATTAATATAACAAACAATAAAAAAGTTAAATATATTAAATATAATTATAAAGAACAATAAATCATTAAAAATAATAAAAAATATTATAATAAAGCATAAAAACCCTTCCAATAAATAATAATAATAATAATAATAATAATAAAAACAATAAATATATTAATATTAATATTAAAAATAATAATAATAATTAAGAACAATAAAATAACAATAATTATTTTACTAACAATATTAAGATTAATACAACAAAACATTTCTATTAAAAATAACAAAATAAAAAAACTATAAAAAATAATAGCAGTGAAAACCATAAAAGTCAGAATAAAATAATAATAAAAAATAATAATATTATTAATATAAAATAGTAACATTATTATTTAAATAACAATAAATAGCAATAATAAGAATAATACAACAAAAATATATTATTATTAACCACTTAAGCCCCAGAAGATTTTACCCCCTTCCTGACCAGGGGGTTTTTTGCGATTTTTTACTGCGTGACTTTAACGGACAATTGCGCGGTCGTGCGACGCTGTACCTAAACGAATTTCACGTCCTTTTTTTCCCACAAACAGAGCTTTCTTTTGGTGGTATTTGATCACCTGTGCGATTTTTTGATCATGTGCTATAAACAAAAAAAGAGCGTAATTTTTGCAAAAATAACAATATTTTTCACTTTTTTTTATATGAAATTCCCCCCAAAAAAAATGTAAAAATCAAAATTTTTTAACATTTTCGGCCAAATTGTTTTATGCTACATATGTTTGGTAAAAAAAAGAATCGCAAAAAGCATATTTTGATTGGTTTGCGCAAAAGTTATCGCGTTTACTAACAAAGGGAAAGATTTTTGTAATTTTTGGTGTTTTTTTTTTAACGAGTAATGGCGGCGATCTGCGATTTTTTTGCGGTACTGCGACATTGCGGCGGACAGATCGGACCCTTGACTGACATTTTTGACACTTTTGGGGGTACCAGTGACATTAATGCAGTAATCAGTGCTATATACAGTATATGCACTGTTACTGCAAAAATGACACTGGCAGGGAAGGGGTTAACTGTATTGGACAGGGAGGGGTTAAGTGTGTCCTAGGGGCGTGCTTCTAACTGTAGTGGGACATGGCTATTGGTGTAAAAACAAAGATCAACGGTTCTACATAGTAGAACCGTCTGATCTCCATTTTTACACAGGGGAGAATGACAGGCGGCTTGTTTACATAAGCCGCTCTGCCATTCTCCCGCTGTACCGACGATCGGCGAGTGACCGGCGGACATCGGGTCCGCCGGTCACACACCCGCACTCCTCCCTGAACGAGCCGAGGCGGGCGCGCGCCTCGGCGGGCGCGCGCTGGCCCGCTATTGGCTCCAATCCCAGTGACAGGCGAGCGACGTAGATCTACGTCACTCTGCCTGGCCGGGGCTGACTGCCGCAGTAAATATACTGTGCGCAGTCAGCAACCGGTTAAATATACCAAAATAAAAAAACAACTATAATTAATAATAGCAGAATGATGTGACTGGCTCAGTATTCTCTGTACAGCTCTGTATAAAAATAGTGTGTGACTGTGGATGGAAAGGGGGGGGGGGGTACATTAGAGTGTTAGCTCCTCTGGTGCAGAGACTGATGTGACTGGCCCAGTGTTCTCTGTACAGCACTGCAGTATATGTCAGAGCTATATAAATGTATAATAATAATAATATTAGTGTGTGACTGTGGGTGGAAGGGGGGGGGGCAATAGAGTGTTAGCTCCTCTGGTGCAGAGACTGATGAGACTGGCTCAGTGTTCTCTGTACAGCACTGCAGTATATGTCGGAGCTATATACATGTATAATAATAGTGTGTGACTGTGTGGGGACATTAGAGTGTAAGCTTCTCTGGTGCAGAGAGTGAATTGACTGGCTCTGTATTCTCTGTACAAAAGTGCAGTATATGTCAGTGCTATATAAATGTATAAAAGATCATTTTCAGGAAATTCTGCCTTAATATTTGATGTTGGATCTTTGCAGTTGCTAGATTGTCACATCCGGGTCGGTCACATTCACCTGACACATTTTTGGCAGCTGGTTGTATTTCTCAGGAATGTCAGACAGGAAGAAGAACATGGTGAAATGTTCGGCGTGTTCTCACACTACAGGATACTGAGAGATTTAAAGCAGACCTTTAAAAAATCACATTTCCTCCTTGCACCCTTCCCCCCTCCTCCCCCATGTAATGTAAAAAATACAATATTTACATATGCTATAGCCACTTGCCAGGAGCCCTGACTATGCCCACGCCTCCATTCATAGAAGCTGTACTTTAGCTTTCAGCAATGAAAAGTGATAGATGAATGGATTGGGTGGACCTATCAATCATCTGCCTGTCCTCCATTCATAGATGGCTTTCCATTCATAGGAGTTGTAGCATGGCTTTTAAAAAAAACTTAAGCAACTGGGTGGAAAAGGCGGGCATGGTAGGGTTTTCTTATTGACAGCCTAGTTGTATGACCCCCCCTCACTGAAAGATTACAGGGGTTGGTTGAGGGGGTGGGGGGAGCATTGATTGAAGATTACTACACACACAGTCCATCAATGCATCCACACTTTGCTTAAGATGTTCCTCTTTTTACCTAAAACACTTCAAGTAAACAACAAAGTTGCAAAATAGAAGAGAAGCACTTCCTTCTTTCAATGGGGGAATAAACAAAGCAAAATTCCAGTCATTATAAACCAAGAAAACATCATTTTATTTCAGAAATCAGTTGGAGACACTTATAGATGGATCCACAGAAGGCAAAAAAAATAAGAATCCAGACATTGGATGATAACAGGCCACCCAGTATTAAGGAGGCGGTGGAGATTTGGCTGCTTGCACAGATAGAAAGGGCTGCAATGGCTGGGACAGTAATAATCAGTGCCGGGACAAGGCCATCCAGCGCCCAGGGCAAAGATGCCAAACTGCGTCCCCCCCCCCTTCCCTTAGGGTTAGGGCACCCACATTCCTGCAATAAACCATTGGGCCCAGGGCAGCCGCCCCTCCTACCTATCACTTGTCCTGGCGAAGATAATATTGGGAGATTTTAACTACACAGAAATTGACTGGAGTAATGGCCAGAGATGTATAGTAACTAAGTAGAACTACTTCATTACTGTACTTAAGTACCGAAAGGCGGTATCTGTACTTTCCTAGAGTATAATTTTTTTCTCCTACTTCCACTTTTACTTCACTACATTTTTTCGATGATTTCAATACTTCTACTCTGATATTTTTTTTTGTGCTGCATAGTTACTTGTTACTATTATAAAAATTACCACTGCCAGAACAGTAGATGGCAGGTTTCATGAAGCTCAAAACATGTATATTATCAGCGCATACGAAAATAAATGCTACTGTATGTATAAATAAAAGCTGCATTTGAAATAATAAAAAACAATATGATGTTCAAACTTTTGACTTCTTTCTTTAATAACTACATAACACAGTACTTGTACTTTTACTTTCAGTACTTGAGTAGCAAAATTTTTTAAAAAACTACTTGCGATACTTAAGTACAAAAAATGTTGAATACTTTAGTACTTCTACTCAAGTAAATTTTTGATCGAGCACTTCCACTTCTACTCAAGTCACTTTTTGATCGAGCACTTGTACTTTTACTCAAGTATGGGTTTCGAGTACTTTATACAACTCTGGTAATGGCACTGCAGGAACCATTAAAGGGCAAAAATGTATGAACCTATTACAAGGTAATGTTATGGTTCAGCTCATAGAGGCCCCCGACTAGGAATGATGTTCTGCTGGACCTGGTAATCTCAAACCATGCAGAGTTTATTACTAATGTTCATATAAAAGAACATCTGGGTAGCAGTGACCATAATATGATTTCATTTCATGTTAGCTGTAAACAACAATCACTGGAAACATAAAATCCCTTAAAGAGGAGCTCCAGGCTCATTCAGAAAAAATTAAAAGTCAGCAGCTACAAATACTGTGGCTGCTGACTTTTAATATTAGGACACTTACCTGTCCTGGAATTCAGCAGCGTCCTCACCCAAGCCATTTTTCAATCGGCTATCGGGTGCTGCTGCCGCTATCTCCACTAAGGCAAACTGGCTTCACAGCCGGTTCCCCACAACGCATTCACGAAGCGTGCTGCGATCTGTGAATGGGCTGGCTACGGGGGAAGAAGGGGGGGGAACTTATGTCTCACTTCGCCGCGGCATACTCAGCTGGAAATGGGAGCTGGTACCTGCCAAAACCGCATACTCGCCCCCCCCCCCCAAAAGGTGCCACATGTGGAGGGGGGGGGGGAGGCAGACAAGCAAAGCTTACCCTTTTTGGTGGAGCTCCATTTTAACTTTAGGAAAGCAAATTTTCCAAGGATGAGGGCTGTTCTCCAAGACTTGGACTGGGAGGGAATATTGACATTAACACAGAAAATAAATTTGAATTTTTCAAAAAGACTGTATGTGAACACACTGCAAAATATACTCCCATAGGCAATATGGCTAAAAATAAAACCTATGTGGCTCACGGCCAAAGTTAAAGAAGCTATAAATAATAAGAAAAGAGCTTTTAAAAAATATTTTAAAAATAGGAACACTATCATCATTTAAATGTTACAAAGAATATAAACATAAATAGAAAAAGTACAGCGCCAACATATATCAAACATTGAGTCCCCGTTCACACTGAGGCGACCTGTGAGGTGACCTGGTCGCCTCACAGGTCGCCGTAGGTCGCCTTCCATAGGGAAGCTGTGGACCCGTTCTAATAGGAGCGACACAAGTCGCTCCGACTTAGAAAAAGGGTCCGGAGCTTCTTTGGGGCGACCCGGAGGCGACCGCCATAGACTTCAATGTTATGAAGTCCGTGGTGGCCGCTCCGAGGTCGCGGCGCGCTGCTCGCACCGCGACCTCGGAGGTCGCCCCCCGAAGTCGGATCGCCCCTGTGTGAACGGGGCCTCAGTGTGAGAAAAGTGCAATTAAGGTCAATGTTGAAGTCCCACAAAAAAGGATGTTATAATGAACCCCTAGAGGCAGAGAACCGAGAAGTCCAACACCAGAGTGGAATCAAACAAGGGGAGGAAAGGACCACCACGTGCACCAGTTAAGATGTCCGCTTACCAGAACCTTTTGACCACCGATTAGGGATGGTCAAAACAGGCATGTTTCCAAAGGATTTTCCAAGGCACAAGCACAATACCAAACAGCAGTAGCGGTCACTTCGGTATGTGCAGGTAGCGATTCCAAACCTTCAATAGATGCTCAGCTTAAATAGACCATGTACCTCCAAAGATAAAGAGGAGACTCCAATGGCATAGTATAACTCTTTATTAAAAATAGTACAAGTAAATTGGCAACTCACAATTCCAAAGGTATGACAGCGCATGGAATATCAGAAGAGCCAGGATGGGCGGGCGTTCTGACGCGTTTCGTCACGATAAGGACATTGTCAAAGGCATGCCTTTTTTGTGGGACATCACTTCCGGGTACTGGCACCAAATTAAAAAAAATGACAGCATTCAAAACATGGCGTTTTGAATGCTTTTAAGAGCAGAGGAGGGGTTCGGGGTCTTTTAGACCCTCAGATCCCTCCACAAGAGTACCTATCAAGTGATAAAAATAAAAAATTAATTTTTTTGTAAATGTACGAAAATATCGGCCCATATCGGCCGATACGCAATGGCCAAAATATCGGTATCGGCAACATATAACCGTTATCGGTCAATCACTAGCAGGAGGCTCGCCCGCTGATGAGCACGTTATTAGTGGCGGCTGGTCATATGGGACACAGGGGCGCCGCCCCCCCTACCCATGCGTCCGGCCCCCTAATCTACGTACAGGTTCAATGGGGCTTTTTTTTTTTAATGGGGCTTTTTTTTTTGCCATGTGATTAGAGCCAGAGGCTCTCACAGGCTAAAAAAAAGGGTGGGCTCGGGGCGCCGAGCAGTGCGCCCCGGGTCCACCCAGTTGTGTTACAATAGCGAATGAAAATTCGCTATTGTCACACAGATCCTCCTCCTGGCCAATCAGGAAGTGGGTTTTGAGACCTTTTCCCCAATTGGCCAAAAGGAGAAGCCATGCCATTGGGCATGAAGGAGGAGGGAGGAGACGCAGAAGACGGGGAAGAAGGCGAAGCTGCCACTGCCTGCTGCTGCATTCAGGCGGGGTGCATGAGCAGGGCGGGGGGTCCTCTCTGTCCTCTTCTCTCCTCTGTCTCCCTGTGGTTCGAGGGGGGTGTGCAGCCTGGTGTGGTCCGGGGGGGGGGGTATGGTGCGGTCGGTCTGCCGCCCCCCCCGGCCCATGGAGCACCAGCCGCCACTGCGACCTATAGTGCACCTGACTTGTATGCTTTGGCCAATCCCAGCACAATTTACTGTCAGAGCCATGATTGAACGGCAGAGTGCCTTTGGCCGATCCTGGCTCAGAGGCTAAGTTCACGCCCCACACTATATAAGGGTGCTGCTTACACGGCCGCTATGTATAGTGTGTGACAATAGAGTTTAGGCAGGTAGTTAGTGGATAGTGAGTTCACTCAGTGTAGTGCACAGGCATACCCCACTTTTAAAATGTATAGATATGTTGTAGTCCTAGGTCCCCTCTCAGTGCTCCCCAAGTTTTGTGTCATTTATGGTTCGTGAGCAGTGCCATGTCAAACTGACCAATATTTCCCATAGATGCCAATGTTAAAGACAGGGAGCAGTTCCATGCCAAGCTGACCAATATTTTCCATAGACTCGAATGAGCACTGAGAGCTGAAATTTCGTCTAAGCAATAAGGGGTTGAAAGTGTCCTGTATTTAAGTGGTTAAGGGGAACCCTAAGACAGAATTTAAGAAAAAAAAAAAAAAGGGTGTGGGGTTCCCCCCCAAATCTATATTAGGCTATTTAGGTCTGGTATAACTATTTAAGGGGAACTCCACACCAAAATTAAAACCAAAAAACTGGCATCCCCCCCCCCCCCCCAAGTCCATATAAAACCCTTATCCGAGCATGCAGCCTGGCAGGCCAGAAAAAAAACACTGAACCATACCAGGCTGCTTGTCCTCAACATGGGGAGGGTGCTTTGGGGTGACCCCCAAAGCACCTTGTCCCCATGTTGATAGGAACAAAGGCCTCTTCAGGACAACCCTGGGCTGTGGTTGTGGGGCTTATCAGAATCTGGAAGCCCACTTAAAAAAGGGGGTCCCCAGATCCCGGCTTCCCCCCTATGTAAATGGGTATCGGGTACATCGTACCCATTCACCAAAAAAGTGTAAAAAAAAGTAAAAACAACAGGAAACATTTTTTGAAAAGTCCTTTATTAAAAGAAAAAAAAATAGTGTACCTCAATGTAAATCCATCATCAAACACTACGCCCACCAGACCTGAATAATAGAAAAAAAAATTTAAAAAATGCTTCGCCTTCTAAGAGGCTACCCGCCACATGCCCGATCTTTCTTTAACAGTTCTTTTATAGGCAAAAGGTGGGGCCACCTGGCTAAATCACCCAATGGCCCCGCCCCTTGCCTATATATGTACTGTCAAAGCTGAAGAGAGAGCATACAGCGTGAAGCCTTTTTAATCTGTATTGCTGGGAGCCGGCAAAATTAAATTACATTTTTTTCCTTTAGAAATGACAGTGTTGCTGCAGCAGGCTCTATACATCGTACAGATGTGCCACGTTACAGGCACAAAAAAAGGGGATCCCCCCAGGCATGACATTTAAAGACATTTTTTCATTTTTATGGTTTCACTTTAAGTATCATTAAAATCACTGCTCCTTTAACCACTTTAATACAGGGCACTTCCCTCCCTTCCCGCCCAGGCCAATTTTCCCCTTTTAGCGCTGTTGCATTTTGAATGACAATTGCGCGGTCATGCAACACTGTACCTACACCAAATTTATGTCATTTTCCCCCCACAAATAGAGCTTTCTTTCGGTGGTATTTGATCATCTGTGCGATTTTTACTTTTTGCTAAACAAATAAAAAAAGACCGAAAAGTTTAAAAAAAAAAAAAAAAATTTTGTTTATGTTATACAATTTTGTAAATAAATAATTTTTTTCCTGCACTGATGAGCACTGATGAGACTGCACTGACAGGCACTGATGAGGAGGCACTGATGGGGTGGCACTGATGGGGTGGCACTGATGGGGTGGCACTGATAGGCGGCACTGATAGGCGGCACTGATATGCGGCACTGATAGGCACTGATATGTGGCACTGATAGGTAGCACTGATATGCAGCATTGGTGGGCACTGATAGGCGGCACTGCTGGGCACTGATAGGCGGCATTGATGGGCACTGATAGGTGGCACTGACGGGCACTGATAGGTGGCACTGACGGGCACTAATGGGCACTGATAGGCGGCACTGGTGGGCACTGATGGGCACTGATGGGCGGCACTGATCGGCACTGACGGGCGGCACTGATGGGCACTAATGGGCACTGATAGGCGGCACCGGTGGGCAATAATGGGCACTGGTGGGCGACACTTAAGGATGGCAATGATGGGCACTTGTGGGCAGCACTGATAGGGAGGGCACTGGTGGGCAGCACTGATGGGGTGGGCAATGGGGGGCTCCCTGAGCCCTGATTGCCATCCCTGGTGGCCATAGTGGGCATCCCTGGGGTCATAGTGGGCATCCCTGGGGTCATAGTGGGCATCCCTGGTGGATCTAGTGGCATCCCCCCCCCCGAGGGTCTGCACTGGTAATCAATGATCTGATTACCAGTGCCGACCCCCCCCCTGTCAGGGGAGCCGCCGATCGGCGCTCCTTTACTCGTGCCTGTCAGGCACGAACTAAGGAAAGCCGATCAACGGCTGTTCCTATTTACTATGTGACCAGCCGTGATTGGACACGGCTGATCACATGGTAAAGAGCCTCCGTCAGAGGCTCTTTACCGAGATCGGAGATGCAGGGTGTCAGGGGGGCGCCCAGAGCGGAGTTATCCTGCCGCCGTCATATGACGTCCGGTCAGGATAACTCAACCACATTCCCGCCGTCATTTGCCTATAGGGCGGGCGGGAAGTGGTTAAAAACGATAATTAAAAAAAAAAAAAAAAAGTGTTTGCATTGGTACATGTCCCCCCAGGGCAGTACCCGGGTCCCCATACACTTTTTATGGCAATAACTTGCATATAAGCCTTGAAAATGAGGACTTTTGATTTTTCGTGTTTGTGTCACATAAACGTTTTACCTATTCGAGATGTTCTAGTGCGAACCAACCAGGGGGGTGTTCGACCCAACCCTAATCTGGAATACGCAGTTCAGTTTTGGGCTCCAGATCACAAAAAGGATATTGGGGAACTGGAGAAAGTGCAGAGAACAGCAACCAAACTGATAAGAGGCATGGAGGAGCTCAGCTATGAGGAAAGATTAATTTAATTAATTCTCTCTTGAGAAGAGGAGATTAAGGGGGATGTGATCACCATGTAAACATATGTGTATATATATATATATATATATATATATATATATATATATATATATAAATATATATATATAAAAGGGGTCCATATAGTCAACTTGGTGTGGAGTTATTCACTTTAACCTGTTTACGACCACCCGCCGCAGATGTACTGCGGCAGGCAGCCACTCCTGGGCGAATCGCCGTACATGTACGGCGCTCGCTCTCGGGAGTGTAGGGGGCGAGCGCGCACCGCCGCCGGCGCGCTCCTGCCCTCGCTCTTCAGTGGGGAAGCCGATGCATGTGTCAGGCGGCTCCAATTGCCATCTGACACCCGCGATCGCTCCCCGCTGAGAGAGAAGAACGGTCAGCTGTTGTAAACACAGCCGACCGTCCTTCTCCCTGGAATGATCCACAGAGCTCATGTGATCCTGGTATATAGATATGTAATCATTTCACAAGCCCATCCCCCGTACAGTTAGAATCACTCTCCTAGGGTCACATTTAACTCCTTGATAACTCCGCTGAGAGAGAAGAACGGTCAGCTGTTGTAAACACAGCCGACCGTCCTTCTCCCTGGAATGATCACAGAGCTCATGTGATCCTGGTATATAGATATGTAATCATTTCACAAGCCCATCCCCCGTACAGTTAGAATCACTCTCCTAGGGTCACATTTAACTCCTTGATCACCTTTACTGTTAATCCCTTCCCTGCCAATGGCATTATTACAGTAGCAGTGCATATTTTTAGCACTGATTACTGTAATAATGTCACTGATACCCCCAAAAGTGTCAAAAATGTCAGTTAGGGGTCCGATCTGTGCGCCGCAATGTCGCAGTCCCGATAAAAAAAAAAAATCGTAGATCGCTGCCATTACTAGTAAAAAAAAAAATAAAAAAATAAAAATGACATAAAATCTTTCCCGTATTTAGTAGACGCAATAACTTTTTCTCAAACCAATGAAAATACGCTTATTGCCATTTTGTTTACCAAAAATATGTAGCAGAAAACAAACTGGCCTAAAATGTTAAAAAAATTTGATTTTTAATTTTTTTTTTGGGAATGTCATAGCAGAAGGTGAAAAATATTTTTTTTTTTTCTTTTCAAAATTGTAGCTTTTTTTTGTTTATAGAGAAAAATTAAAATTAAAATCGCACAGGTGATCAAATACCACCAAAAGAAAGCCCTATTTGTGGGGAAAAAAAGGATGTAAATTTCGTTTGGGTACAGCGTCGCATGGCCGCGCAATTGTCCGTTAAAATAACGTAATGCCAAATCGCAAAATAGGGCCTGGTTAAAGTGGGGTACACACTAGTAGAAAATCTGCGGAAAATTCCCACCCGATGTGAAATCGTCCGATTTTCACCTAGCGTGTACACAACTTTCAGCAGCCGATGCCGATATTTTCAACGAAAAAAAAAACGGAGGGACAAACACCAAATTTTTTTTCGTCCGTCCCCAGACGACCGACTTTTCGTTTAATGTGTATGCAGTACGTCCGTGAAAAATCGGATACGAAAGACCGCGCATGATCTGAAGTTGCTGACAACCCGGAAGTCTAGGAACAAATGTGCCAAAAAAAAGAAAAATCGGACGAGAAATTTTTTGAACATTATGCACTGTCACCTAAAAACGGTAATGACCGCTGAGCAAGAGAGAGAAAAATCGGAGGATATTTTGTCCGATTTTCGTCAAGTGTGTACGGGCCTTAGGAAGGGGGTAAAATCTTCCGGGGCTGAAGTGGTTAAGTACGTGTGATGAATGCTATTAGCAGGGTGTGGGTGGGACAACCCATAAATTAGTTGTGATATTAGGCATGCCCACCTGGGAAGTGAGTGGATGTATTGCTGAACTTGGACAGAGTTTAGCGGCGGTGGTTCCCCATCCGGGGAGGAGACATGTACGAGTGAACAGGAGCTCTACAGGGGCATACAGGCTACTGGGCCCTATTGGCTGTGATTTGTAACACAGCAGATACTTAGCTATATGGCTTTTGATACTGAATATAATCAGATTACCCCTATCGCTGTGCGAATGACTACCTAGTACCATACGAGTCTCCTGTAAACTCACAACAATCCTCCTCGTTACATATCAAGAACATTGAGATTTGGGTCTCACCATACAATGTACAGATAAATCTAGTAATAGCTCCAGATGAAGCTTTCCGAAGTAAAGCGAAACATGTTGAGCAAACAATAGTAAATACTGTAAGGTGAGCGCCGGTTCACATCAGAGGTCGCGGTGCAAGCAGCGCGCCGCGACCTCGGAGCGGCCGCCACGGACTTCATAACATTGAAGTCTATGGCGGTCGCCTCTGGGTCGCCCCAAAGAAGCTCCGGACCCTTTTTCTAGGTCGGAGCGACTTGTGTCGCTCCTATTAGAACGGGTCCGCAGCTTCCCTATGGGAGGCGACCTGCGGCGACCTGTGAGGCGACCAGGTCGCCTCACAGGTCGCCCTAGTGTGAACCGGCACTTAAAAGTAGAATACGACATCAGTTGACCCGGTTGGCCGGCTCCTTGTGTAATTGGGTATCCGTCAGCAGGAATCTTCTGATGTGAAGTATCCCTTTGATTGTTCTAATTGTCAACTTTTGTTACACTAATTTGTATGAAAATTGAGGTCTATCCGTTTGTGAACCGTGTATATATTACATTGTGGACCGTTTATTAGGTCCGTTGCCCTATCCAACACATGATTGTTTGTAGATTTTGTGATTTTTAATGAATTCAAAATAAAAATTGATTTTATAGATATAGTGTGCCCGAAGTCCTTGTTTCCCAATCCTTCCATTTCTAATGACTAATTAAAGGATAGGGGCACCACCAACAGTAAACTATATGGGCCCAGATGGCTGCTGTCTGAAGGCACATTTTTCAATAATCAAGGCAGAATATCAGTGCAGCCCCATCAGTGAAGCTGATCAGTGCCGTCTTGTGCCCATCAGTGCAGCCTCATCAGTGCCCATTAGTGCAGCATATCAGTGCAGCCTCATTAGTGCCCATCAGTGCAGTTTATCATCACCCACCATTGCTGCCTCATAAGTGCCCATCAGTGCAGCATATCAATGTAGCTTATCAGTGCCACCTCATCAGTTTCCATTAGTACAGCCTTATGTCACTGGATTACTAAGATTATTCCTTTCTTTTAAGATATTTGGACTTGTGTTTGCTGCCACTGATTGTAATCATAGGATTATTTCACTTATTTGTATAATGATTGGGAAGTCCGGAGTCATTATACAAATCAATGAAATAATCAGTGTCAGCAAACACAAGTCCAAATATATTATAAGAAAGGAGTAATCTTACTAACTCAGTGACATATACTGTGATAGGACATATGAGGTGAGCAGGTCCAAAATATTATTGCCATCATTTACAATTAAAAGTCTTAATTGTATATGATGCAATTCAAAAATGAAATTAATTTATTTTATTGACATGATGCCTACCATACCCGGGGGCGGAGGAGGGTAGGCAGAGCATTAGGCTGCAGTGCTACACTTATTAGCATTGGCGGGCCAGTTGTATTAAATGTGGTTGGCGGCCTGCAGTCTGTCTGAATGTCCTCGCCGGCCGCTATTATCATACCGGCAGGCAGCAGTGTCACCGCTTTATGGGGGTGCCAGATTTGCTTCCTGGACCCTGCCCTCAGGCCCAATTCGCCCCATAGATCCGGCACTATACTAAAAGTGTAGCACAAGCAGGCGGGGGCCCTTTTCATACGGGAGCCGGGAGGAGGCTGTTTTTTTTTTTAGTGCGGGGAGCAGCTTTTTTGCTGCCCCCCTGCGAAGTGTCGCCCTAGGCCTGGGCCTGGTCGGCCTAGGCCGAGATACAGCACTGCTCACACCAATACACCACCAGCAGCAGCCTGAACCATTGATACAAGGCAGGGTGGATCCATGCTTTCATGTTTATGCCAAATTCTGACCCTACCATCTGAATGTTGCAGCTGAAATCGAGACTCGTCAGACCGGGTAACATTTTTCCAATCTTCGATTGTGCAATTTTGGTGAGCCTGTGCGAATTCTAGCCTCAGTTTCCTGTTCTTAGCTGACAGGAGTGGCACCTGATGTGATCTTCTGCTGCTGTAACCCATCTGCTTCAAGGTTCAATGGGTTATGTGGTCAGAGATGGTATTCTGCATACCTTGGTTGTAACGAATGGTTGTTTTAGTTACTTATGCCTTTCTGTCACCTCGTCTGCCAATTCTCCTCTGACATCAACAAAGCATTTTCCTCCACACAACTTCCGCGCTCACTGGATATTTTCTCTTTTTCGGATCATTCTCTGTAAACCCGAGAGATGGTTGTGTGTGAAAATCCCAGGAGATCAGCAGTTTAAATATGCAGACCAGCCTGTCTGGCACCAAAAACCATGCCACGTTCAAAAGTCACTGAAATCCCCTTTCCTCCCCATTCTGATGCTTAGTTTGAACTTCAGCAAGTCGTCTTCACCACGTCTAGATGCCTAATTGCGTTGAGTTGCTGCCATGTGATTGGCTGATTAGTAATTTGTGTTAGCAAGCAATTGAACAGGTGTACCTAATAAAGTGGCCGGTGAGTGTATGTATCTGCCGTTTCACCACCGCAAAAGAGAAAAAAAAAAAAAAAAAGGAAAAATCTGTTACAATAGATACTTCAAGAGCCGTGCAGCCATTACCAATACAAAACGGATAAGAAATGATAAGAAATGAATTAAGATGCCCGGCGGTCTGCACAGACCTCAGTGTTGATACTTATCAGGAAGAATTGTACAGAAACACATCTGACCTTTATAACATTCGACCGCAAAATAAATTTATATGAAAAAATAAAATATGAATAAAATCTGCTTACTGATCAACATTATTGTGGCTAACAGACACAGATCACAAGAAATCATAAAAATGACACTTTGTAGCATTCGGACCGATCCCAATAGTCTGAATTAATAAGAACAAGTTTATTTTTTGTTAAAATCTCTCTTTATTATTTTAGTTTTTTTTTTTTTTTCTTTGTCCAATAATTAAACCCATCGAGTGAAGTTTTCTCTTCCTGCGTTACTGCACAACAGCGTCTCACTATACACGCACCACCCCATCAGCACCGATCCAATGGGACTCTGATACAGACGTGGTGCCGTTCCCCTTCTTCTGCCCTGATAAAGAAGCCCGGCAGTCCATCCATATCCTGCACTAGCAACCTTGCCGAAAAACATCCCCAGTTCAGCTAGATCGCAAGCTCCCGTGCCCACATCTGGATCTTGTGTGTTTGTTTCGATGTGTTATTATTTGATATGATTTGACTGCAACATTTTTTTTTTTGGGGTGTATTTATAAAATACTGCATTTTTTTTTTTTTTGCGAATGGGGGCAAAATTGAATTTTCTCAGGCTATTTTCTCTCCATATCAATTGTCCTTCATAGAATCAAATCAGGAAAATACTGCATTATGGCCACTAGATGGAGTGGGCGATTATAGCCAATAGGGATACATTTCCTTTGATTATAGACTCCATCTACTAGCAATAATGTTTCCTGATTCACTCTATTATGTTTGAATAAATAACATTCGACCTTGAGATAAAAGCATCTAATAACATTCGATTTTGCCCTTACTCACACAGAATGAATGTTTCACAGGATGCAAAGCTCTGCAGTTTTTTTGTTTTTTGATATATATACCCCCCCCCCCGACTATTGTAAACCTGTTTGTATATACGCTTTGTTGGTCTGTCTCCAAAATCTGCTCACCTACAAGTCCCGCTGGGCCTGGTCTGATATCAGAGCATCTTGCAATAATTATAAGAATCTACAAAAGGAAGGAAATATAAAAATTGTGAAAAACTGGCAATTTTTTTTTCTGGAGGGAAGGTCAAACTATACAGCTGCAGCAGATAGACATCAGGAGGTTGCGCTACCTTCCAGTGTGTGCGTCTCGGCACCCCACAGATGAGCCAACAAATGTCTACCCAGATCCTGCACTGCACTTCCTGCAATGCCCGGCCATAAAGGACCATTGTAAGTAGGGATTGACCAATTATCGGCAAAGTCGATATATCGAGGGCCTATATGCACTTTCCCCGATATATCGGAATCAGCCCCTGAGGTTACCGATATTTCGGAAAGTGCTTGTACCGAAGTGATCCCTGCAGCTAGAGGCATCACCCCGGTACCGGCGTCTATAGCCGACGGTCGGCTGTCTTGTAATGACAACCGATGCGGCTGAGAAGCCGCTCGGCTGTCATTACAAGGAGCAGGAGGGGACATCCCCCCCACAGAGAGACCCAGGCATCCTATCTCCACCGCCGCCAAAGACCCGATCTAAGCTGCATTTTGCTCTGTTTGGGTCTCCATGCAAAAAACCGGAAGTCATGTCATGACATCACTTCCTGGTACTGTCTGGCGCCAGATTCAAAAAAACATTATAGCATTCAACACAGCCAAACTTGGCGTTTTGAATGCTTTTAAGTGCAGAGGAGGGGTTTGGGGTAATTTACATCCCTCCACAAAAGTACCTGTCAAAAATTATTTTTTTTTACATTTTAAAAAAATATCGGCCGATACTGATATGCATTGGCCAAAAGATCGGTATCGGCAACGAAAAACCGATATCGGTCGATCACTAATTGTAAGTGCAGTAAAAAGGAGGGTACACCCTCTTAGTGCCTCATTGGATGGTGACCAAAAAAGTTACCATGATAGTTTGGCCATCACCCCTAAATATCAAACAAAACTATACAGTAAAGAAAAAAGATGGGGCTTTTGGAAAGGCCAGCGTGGAAGGGAGGATCACAATTACAACACAATATTTCGTAAAAAAAAAAAAAAAAAAAAAAAAAATTGAAAGTAAAAATGTATTAGTTCAAAAATATAAAACTAACATCACAGACACATACTAAAACCATATGTAGATATATGTTCCCTGTGAGAGCGCTAATACATCTATATAAATTGGTAATAGTGGTCTCTGTTCAAGCGCAGTCTAAAGGTCCACAGCAAGACGACGCGTTTCGCGCTAACCCCATGGGGTTATTAGAATCTATAATATAGGATATGTTTTGCCTTATAGCATAATGTCAATTAATTATATTACATAACATGTTTTCATATGTATTTCTGTAGAATATCGGTCTTTCTGGTCTTTCTGGCCCTGAGTAAGCCTTAGTGCGAAAGGCGTCGGCTTGCTTGGGACCTTTAGGCCCCTTTTACACATACAGGCCATTCAGATCCGCCTGACAGTTTTTCAGGCGGATCTGAACGGATGCCCCTATGCATCTCTATGGGGCATCGGATGTCAGCAGAGACATGTCCGCTGACATCTGATCCGATCCTGTCTGTCAAATTCGGACGGATGGAAACCCTATTTTTCCATCCGTCTGGCGGATCAGATGAAACCGGACAGGCGGTCTGTTCTCATCCGATCTCCCCATAGAGGACAGTGGGGATCTGACAGCTCCGTCTCCACACACAGAGTGGAGACGGAGCTGTCATCTGCCTGCTCAGCGGGGATCGGCGGATCGATCCCTGCTGAGAAAAACGGAGTCCATCGGCGGAACGGACATGTGTGAAAGGGGTCTTAGGCTGCGCTTGAAGAGAGACCACTGTAACCAATTGATATAGATGTATCAGCGCTCCCACAGGGAACATATATCTACATATGTGTCTGTAATGTTAGTTTTATATTTTTGAACTAATATATTTGTATTTTGTTACGAAATATTGTGTTGTAATTGTGATCCTCCCTTCCACACTGGCCTTTCCAAAAGCCCCATTGGATGGTGACAGTGGCCCCTGTTCACATGGGTGAGATTTGACATGTCATATTGCATGCCATATCGCAGCCTATTGCCAGCAACGGCACTGTCCCAATTGGTGCAACGCCGACTTTGTGGCACCGCTCCGATTTCCTAAAGTAGTTCCTGCACTGCTATGGGCCACTTCGGGGACGATTTCAATAGACATCTGTGCATGAACCCGCACAGAAGTCATTCAAATCGCCCCCCAACTCGCTTCGAAATGGGTGTTTGGCATTGTGCCCGTTTAGCTGAACTGGCATGATTTCAAACCCCCATTCAGTGTGAAGGACTGGAGAGTGCAAACTCTGGTGCAGCTGTGCATAGTAGCCAATCAGCTTCTAAATTCGGCCTGTTCAATTACACTTTGGCAAAAAAAAATCCTGGAAGCCGATTGGTTTCTATGCAGAGCTGCACCAGATTTTGCACTCTCCAGTTTTAGTAAATAACCCCCAGTGTTACTGCATCACCACTCACACCAAGATAGTGCATTGTAGTGCACTAAAACCAAGATGCAATGGGGTGGCATTAGGAATGAATGACACTGCAGCACACCAATGTTAAAAAATGTGTGTTGCAGTAACATGCGCACTATCGCATTTTCAGCAAGTACAGAAAATACCTGTTGATCCTGCCAGAAATGCTGTGTCCTCGTCACTTCCTGTAAGTTGAACTGAAAGTACAAGCAATGTTGCAATGCCCCCATACCCCATGTAATGGAGATAAACAGAGGCAGGCATGTCCAGCCTGGGTGACAACCATGGCTCCCTCCATGAATACAATAGGGGGAATGAGAGTAGCCGCTTAGGGGCAGGAGGTGTGTAATTCAAAGCCTGAAAAAGATAAAACAATTGCAGCCACGTCATCCAACGACTAGTAAGCTTCAATAATCAGTGGCGGCTGGTGCTCCATGGGCCGGGGGGGGGGGGTTGTCATCAGATGGACCACACCATACCCCCGGGCCACACCAGCTCCAGCCCGCACACCTAACCCCCTCCCCCAGTCGCCAGCTCACGCGCCTTGGGGAGGCAGCGGCGGTGGCGGCTTCCCCCTGCGTCTCCTCCATGGGTTGGGCTTCCCCTCCCTCCTCCTCCTTGGCCAATAGCATGGCCTCTCCTTTTGCCCAATTGGGAAACAGGTCTCAGGACCCACTTCCTGATTGGCTAGGAGGAGAATCAGTGTGGCAATAGCAAATATTAATTCGCTATTGTCACACAACTGGGTGGGCTCAGGGCACAGTGCTCTGCGCCCCACGCCCACCTTTTTTTGAAGCCTATTAAAGCCTCTGGCTCTAATCACGTGCTTAAAAAAAAAAAGAAGAAAAATCCCCTATTGGAATCCGTGTGTCTGGCGCCCTGCATGTAGATTAGGGGGCCGGACGCATGGATAGGGGGGCGGCGCCCCTATGCCCCCAATGGACGGGCCGCCACTGTTCGATATATATTACTTTGTTGTTCAAGCCACTTCTTGTTAAAAGGTGACCCCACTCCGGCGCATACGCCCCCTGGTGGAAACTAAATACACTCATTTTGTACACAGGCATGGTCTGCCCTTGTAAAAGCTGGTCCTAGGCAACCATGTGCAGCCGATGCTGATGTGAGTGCATATAAACAGGAAGTGGCTGAAAAGTGGCAGGAGGAGATCGGCAGCACTGAAAAGGAGGAAAAAAAGCATTCTAAAAAGTAAAAGGAAACCACATGGCAACTGTTTATCGTACATAGTGCTTTAGCAAACTAAAGGTCATCCAGTTAGGTCTACTGTAACAAATACAGTATATACCGTAGTACCCTACCCACATGACTGAGGTACGACGTATTGGCGCAGTAGCATCAGAGGGCTTAAAATACACCCAAACCTGGCCCGGCCAGTAGAGCTTTTGGAACCTTGCAGTTTGGTGCCAGTTCAGCCTAATTACATCATCATCTGATTGTTTAGTTATCGCAATCAGGAAAAATGTAAAGAAATTATTTTTAATTCTTTTACTAGACCAAATGAGGATTTAAAAAAAAAAATAAATAAAAAATATTTCACAGCTCTGCCTCACAATTTGTATTATTTTGAGCAAAACAGCACGATCAAAGATTAGATTAAATCTTCAAAATTGATACAAAACTGATGTATGGGCAGCCACAAAGTAACATTTTATCTTCTGTATTCCAGCTGCACACAAGAGCGACATCTTGTGGCAATAATTGGTACTGCTAGAAGTATAAATGAACCCATTATTATATACAAATTAAAAAATATAGATTTTAATTTTAAAATCTAAAATTTAGCTAGTGCAACGTATAGATGGAACCGCCTGGACTTTTTTTTTTTTTTTACTGCCAATTAAATATTGCAATAGACCATTACTTTGTTGTTCAGGGTAAGTTACTTTTTTTGCCATTTAGCTTTACCCACACCCCCGCTTGTTCCTGCTTTCAGACGGATGTACAAAAATAGGACCTGGTTTATCCTGCCCTGATAAGGTGGGATCATTAATATATAAGTTAGGTATATATTTATATATTATTACATAGGGTAGGCTGATTATATACATGTAATAAGGTTTTTTTTTTCCATTTCCCTTGGTTTTCATTGTTTTTAAAAGCATCACTTTCAGACTCTTTAGTATCCTATGGAAACATTGCAATGCATTGCAAGGCCTGTCAGCGCACCAAGGATTAAAGAGTACATGCATTGTTTTTTTCTGCCATCCAGGAGGTCACCATAGTTGCTTGTTGAGGTTGGGAAAGGGGGGGGGGGGGGGGGGGAGTCAGACCTAGACAGTGAAATGACCCGAATTCCGTTAAGCTTCTCCCACCACACTCCCCTAGGTTGTCCATAGTCGCATAACTCGCAGCATTTCATCGAAGGCCTCCGGTGATGGGGGCTGAGAGTTCTGAAACTTGTCCGTCATGCGGCTGTACAGGCTGAAGGATTTCAGCTCCAGCCATATGAATCCGAAACGGTTGTCGTCAAAGAGGATGAAAAGGCCAGGTGTCCGCTCCGGGCTGCTGAATCCGTGGCCGGCTATGAGACCAGTTCCATAAAAGCTTTAAAAAGAGGCAAAAACAGAAAACTTTGTTAAAAAAAAAAAAAAACACACACTGACAAAATAGAATTTATTTTTCACAGATGATCTCTGACCCACTTTGGTGCCTATTAGGAAAATCTGCCAAAGATAATAGAAGGCCACCTAAGCGAAAAAAATCTTATTTTATAAACAGATGTTCCGTGATCTCTCTATTTACTATCCGCATTTAAGCCCTGATGAATTGGAGTCTGAGTCTCGGATCACGTTGGCTTTTTCTTGTGACCTTGTGTGCATATAAGAGTGACTATGCTTACACCATATCTATGGCACTTTCATTTCCCCCACATTTTGCAATCTACTCTGGGGATCCCCAAGGATATTCTGGTTGATAGAGAGCTGCCTTGAAAATTGTGTCCCTACCAACACACCTATAAAAGGATAAAGCAGGGAATGCAGTGCCAACCGAGAGCACTGGGTAACCCAAGGATGTAATTGGGCAGTGGCAAACCCTCCATTGGGGGCTCCCCCCATCCATGCGTCCGGCCCCCTAATCTACATGCAGGGCGCCGGATGTATGGATTCCAATGGGGTTTTTCTTTTGTTTTTCAAGCACATGTTTACAGCCAGAGGCTCCAATAGGCTTCCAAAAAAAGTGGGCTTGGGGAGCAGAGCACTGCGCCCTGAGCCCACCCCGTTGTGGGACAATAGCGAAGAAATATTCACTATTGTCACACGGATTCTCCTCCTGGCCAATCAGGAAAGCGGGTCCCGTTTCCCAATTGGTCGAAAGGAGAAGCCATGCCATTGGCCGAGGAGGAGGGAGGAGACGCAGGAGACTGAGGGGGAAGCCACTGCTGCTGCTTCTACCTGCCCTCCACATGTCCAGGGTGAGTGAGCCGGTGTTGTAAAATTTCATCGGACCCGTGAAAATTCCGGACCCTCGTCACTTCCGGTGACGCTACGTCAGCCACCAGCTGTTGCGAGCCCCGGTACGCATGCGCCCAAGACATTTTCCAGGTCCGATGAAATTTTAAGACTTTGCTAACAGCTGACTGAGAGGAGGAGGAGGGGCTGAGGTAGGACGACAACACCGCCGCGGGAAAATTTTATAACACCGCCGCATCATCGAGCAAGGAACATGTTGCAGAGCTGACTTAGAGGAGTTCTCTATTACTTTCCATAGAGAATGCGGAATTCACTTCTATGTGAGGGCGGAAGTCTATGGACCTCAGGCGGAGGTATGTGTCAGTAAGGGCGGAAGTATCAGGAGAACAGGCGGAAGTGGCTCTAAGTGCGAAAGTCTAGGGACCTCAGGCAGTGTTCTAAAATTATATATATTCACTTCCTTCCCGCCTCCTCGGAACAGACAGTCCCCTCTAAGTCAGCTCTTGATGCGGCGGTGTTGTAAAATTTTCCCGCGGCGGTGTTGTCGTCCCACCTCAGCCCCGCCTCCTCTCAGTCAGCTGTTAGCAAAGTCTTAAAATTTCATCGGACCTGGAAAATGTATTGGGCGCATGCGCACCGGGGCTCGCAACAGCTGTTGCTCCAGCTGGTGGTGACGTAGTATCACCGGAAGTGACGAGGGTCCGGAATTTTCACGGGTCCGACTAAATTTTAGAACACCGGCAACTGGGCGGGAGGGTATGGTGTCTACCGACACCCCCCCACCCCCACCCCATAGAGCATCAGCCGCCACTGTAATTGGGCACTTCGAGAGATCTGCTCTATGGACCCAAGTCTAATCTAGAAAGGTAGAGTGAGTTTACAGATAGAGTTTAATGTAATATTTACACATTTTGGGAAAAGGTGCATGTTTATACAACTTGAAAACTTAAAGCGATTGTAAAGGTAAAGATTAAAAAATTTAATAAAAAAAAATAAAACATGAGTATATGTACCTGCTCTGTGTAATGGAATTGCATAAAGTGGCCCCCCAACCTCCCCTTCTCGGGTCACGTGCCGGCGCTCCTGGCTCCTCCTCCCTGTCCAGTGCCCCAATTGGAAGCCATTTCCCATGTGGGCACTCGTGTGTGCCTCGGCTCTGTTCCCCCCCCCCCCCCCCCCCCACTTCGTCACTGGCTTTGCTTGACAGCACTGGGAGCCAATGGCTTCTGATGCCCCAGCAAAGCCAGCGAGACCCAGAAGGGAGGAGAGAGAAGAGTTGCAGATGACCACAGCGCTGGGTCAAGTGAAGGCTCAGGAAAGTATAAGAAGAGGAAGGGGGGGGGGGATGCTGATGCATAAACATTTTTTACCTTAATGCACGAATGCATTAAGATAAAAAATGTTTAGGCTTTAAAAACCACAAAATAATAAAATCAAATGTCTTCATAAATTTAGGCCAAATTGTATTCTGCTACAAAAAAAAAAAAAAAAAAAAAAAAAAAAAAAAAAAATCGCAATAAGCGTATATTAATTGGTTTGCGTTAAAGATTTAGTGTCTAAAAACTATGGGATATACATTTGAAAATTGATCAATCCTGATGTACTGATGGCCTATCTCATTTCTTGAGGCCCTAAAATGCCAGGATAGTCCCCCAAATGACCCCTTTTTGCAAATTAGACAGTCCAAATTATTATGTAGGAGGCGTGGCGAGTTTTTTGAAGTTGTCCTTTTTTGGAAAATGAGTTAACCAATTAATGCCCGCGCTATAGCCGAAAGACGGCTACAGCGCGGGCCTAAAATGCCAGGAAGAGGTACCCGGACCGCATTCCAGCCCTTTACCACGTGATCAGCTGTCAGCTGGTCCCCCCAAAACTGTCAAAAATGTCAGTTAGGGGTCTGATCTGTCTGCCGCAATGTCGCAGTCCCTCTAAAAATCGCTGATCGCTGCCATTAATAGCAAAAAATAAAACAATAAAAATTACATAAATCTTTCCAGTAGTCAGTAGATGCAATAACTTTTGCGCAAACCAATCAAAATACGCTTATTGCAATTTTTTTTAACCAAAAATATGTAGCAGAAAACAAATTGGCCTAAAATGTAAAAAAAAGTTGATTTTACAATTTTCTTTGAGAATGTCATCTAGCAGAAAGTGAAAAATATTGTTTTTTTTTCCAGAATTGTCTGTCTTTTTTTGTTTATATCGCAAAAAATAAAAAAAAAACGGCACAGGTGATCAAATACCACCAACAAAAAGTTTGTGGGAAAAAAAGGACATCAATTTTATTTAGGTACAGCTTCGCATTATCGCGCAATTGTCCGTTAAAGTAACGCAGTGCCGAATTGCAAAAAAAAATGGCCTGGTCATTAAGGGGGAAAATCCTTCCGGTCCAGAAGTGGTTAAAGAAATGCAGTGCCGTATCGCAGAAAAAGGCCTGGTCATGAAGGGGGGTAAAAGTGGTGAAAGAAGTTCTTGACCCTTTCCAAAAAACGCAGCTGTTAAAACAGGCATAGATGTGAACGTGTCCCATAGGAAACATGTTAAATAGACTGTAGTGTGCTTCTGCAAAAGGCGCCAATAAATGCATAGGTGTGAACAGAGCCTAAGGCCCCTATCACACGGGCGATCCGATTCGCCTGTCAGTTTTTCAGGCGGACCTGATCGAATGCCCCATGCATCCCTATGCGGCAGCGAGTGTCAGCAGAGACATGTCCACTGACACCCGCTGCTATACGATCCGATCCTGTCCGTGAAATCTGGACAAATAGAAACCCTATTTTCCATCCGTCTGGCGGATCGGATGAGAACGGACAGGCGGTCGGTTCTCATCCTATCTCCCTATAGAGAACAGCAGGGATCTGACAGCTCAGTCTCTGCACATAGAGCGGAGACTGAGCTGTCATCCACCTGTTCAGCGGGGATCGGTGAATCGATCCCCCGCTGAGCAGAACGGAGTCCGTCTGACGGCGCATTGTGTAAACGGAGTCAAAGCCATTCAGCATAGCGCACGTCCTCACCAAACTCTACAGCTGCGGGGGTATTCGCCATTCCGTGCCATCACCTCCTCCGGGAGGACAAACGCTTGCAGATCCTGAGGTTGCTGCTCCTCGTTCTCGCTGGCGTCTGGTCCATTGGCGGCGTTCTCCTCCGCACTGGCAACGGGCGATGGTGCCTGCACAGGTTCCGCCCTGCCGCTGCTCCCAGCATCCTCCACACCTCCCGCCAGCCGCTGCTCCCTACTGATCAGGTCCCGGATGTCCAAGACGAGTCGCGACAGTTCGGAGAAATTGCGTAGCTGCTCTATGCTGGGAAGGCGCATCGGCCGGGTCAGGTCTACTTCCAGGGTCGGCTGTCCTGCTGGGACATTGGGGTCTCCCTGAATACAAAGAGAACAAATTCATCATGTATGTCCGCACCTTTACAGGACCAATACACAGATTATAAAATATACATTGTACTATAAATATACATTGTACTATACAGTGCCTTGCAAAAGTATTCGGCCCCCTTAATACTTTGTAGTGCCACCTTTTGCTGCGATTACAGCTGTAAGTCGCTTGGGGTATGTCTCTATCAGTTTTGCACACCGAGAGACTGAAATTTATGCCCATTCCTCCTTGCAAAACAGCTCGAGCTCAGTGAGGTTGGATGGAGAGCGTTTGTGAACAGCAGTTTTCAGTTCTTTCCACAGATTCTCGATTGGATTCAGGTCTGGACTTTGACTTGGCCATTCTAACACCTGGATATGTTTATTTGTGAACCATTCCATTGTAGATTTTGCTTTATGTTTTGGATCTTTGTCTTGTTGGAAGACAAATCTCCGTCCCAGTCTCAGGCAGACTCCATCAGGTTTTCTTCCAGGGTCCTGTATTTGGCTCCATCCATCTTCCCATCAATTTTAACCATCTTCCCTGTCCCTGCTGAAGAAAAGCAGGCCCAAACCATGATGCTGCCACCACCATGTTTGACAGTGGGGATGGTGTGTTCAGGGTGATGAACTGTGCTGCTTTTACGCCAAACATAACGTTTTGCATTGTTGCCAAAAAGTACGATTTTGGTTTCATCTGACCAGAGCACCTTCTTCCACATGTTTGGTGTCTCCCAGGTGGCTTGTGGCAAACTTTAAACGACACTTTTTATGGATATCTTTAAGAAATGGCTTTCTTCTTGCTACTCTTCCATAAAGGCCAGATTTGTGCAGTATACGACTGATTGTTGTCCTATGGACAGAGTCTCCCACCTCAGCTGTAGATCTCTGCAGTTCATCCAGAGTGATCATGGGCCTCTTGGCTGCATCTCTGATCAGTCTTCTCCTTGTATGAGCTGAAAGTTTAGAGGGACGGCCAGGTCTTCGTAGATTTGCAGTCTGATACTCCTTCCATTTCAATATTATAGCTTGCACAGTGCTCCTTGGGATGTTTAAAGCTTGGGAAATCTTTTTGTATCCAAATCCGGCTTTAAACTTCTCCACAACAGTATCTCGGACCTGCCTGGTGTGTTCCTTGTTCTTCATGATGCTCTCTGCGCTTTAAACGGACCTCTGAGACTATCACAGTGCAGGTGCATTTATACGGAGACTTGATTACACACAGGTGGATTCTATTTATCATCATTAGTCATTTAGGTCAACATTGGATCATTCAGAGATCCTCAATGAACTTCTGGAGAGAGTTTGCTGAACTGAAAGTAAAGGGGCTGAATAGTTTTACACGCCCAATTTTTCAGTTTTTTATTTGCTAACAAAGTTTGAAATATCCAATAAATTTCGTTCCACTTCATGATTGTGTCCCACTTGTTGTTGATTCTTCACAAAAAATTACAGTTTTATATCTTTATATTTGAAGCCTGAAATGTGGCAAAAGGTCGCAAAGTTCAAGGGGGCCGAATACTTTTCGCAAGGCACTGTAAATATACACATTGTACTATAAATAGGACCTCCGCCCTTCCCGCCAGTCTTGCACAGTTGTAGCGGCTCCTCTCCTTGACTGAAATGGCTTCCTCTGATTTCACTGCACACTGTGAGCTTCTGACAATGTGCATTAGAAGCTGCAGCAAGTCAGATAGAGACCACCTCATTTCCCGACTGGAGGACTTCCAGCATCGTCTAGCTCTTTCCTCTCCAGCCTGACTGTCCTTGGCCCGCCCCTTTCATTCATTGGATTCCAGATCTTTCAATCATGGAAGCTCAGCATCACATGTGGGCGTTACTTAGTGAGGTCTGTATGCAAATACAGATCACCCACTAGATTAACCCCTTCCCTGCCAGTGTCAGTGTAAGGAATCCCCTCTGCTCAAGACTGACACCCGCCCTGCAAGGCATTTTAATATTTGCATACGTCCTATGAGCCAGCCCACACCTAGCATTAATACTGAGGGCTCCTGAGAGGAGTACTGAGGCAGGGTGCTGTGATGGTTTCAGGAAGCTTTGTACAGCACACTGCTGGCCCCTCCCACCAGCCATGTTCTGCCTACATTGCATAGAGAAGCACAGAGACCCAGTGGTTATATCATGGGTTCTAAAATAAGGTATGTTTGTGAAAATGGAAATATTTTAGGTAAAAATTTAATTATCATGCTGATGAAAGGAGAAGGGAGGAACCAGGGAATGCAAAATATAGGCATATTCAACTTCTGCTTTATAGGTCTTCCCGAAGGGTGCTCAAAAATATTTGTCCTCCCTTACATCAGAGTCCCCTTTTAAATGATAGCTTTCCCTTACCATCAGGGTCCCCATCAGACTCCCTGCTTTCATCAGGGTCCCCATCAGACTCCCCACTTACATCAAGGTCCCCAATGGAGTTTCCCTTACATCAGGGTCCGCATCAGACTCCCTGCTTTCATCAGGATTCCCATCAGACTCCTCGGTTACATCAGGGTCCGCATCAGACTCCCTGCTTTCATCAGAGTCCCCATCAGACTCCTTGGTTACATCAGGGTCCCCATTAGAGTCCCCATCAGACTCCCTGCTTTCCTCAGGTTCCCCATCAGACTCCTCGCTTTCATCAGGGTCCCCATCAGACTCCCTGCTTTCATCAGAGTCCCCATCAGACTCCCTGCTTTCATCAGGGTCCCCATCAGACTCCCTGCTTTCATCAGGGTCCCCATCAGACTCCCTGCTTTCATCAGGGTCCCCATCAGACTCCTCGGTTACATCAGGGTTCCCATCAGACTCCCTGATTTAATCAGGGTCCCCATCAGACTCCCCGCTTTCGTCAGGGTCCCCATCAGACTCCTCGCTTTCATCAGGGTCCCCATCAGACTCCCTGCTTTCATCAGAGTCCCCATCAGACTCCCTGCTTTCATCAGGGTCCCCATCAGACTCCCTGCTTTCATCAGGGTCCCCATCAGACTCCCTGCTTTCATCAGGGTCCCCATCAGACTCCTCGGTTACATCAGGGTCCCCATCAGACTCCTCGGTTACATCAGGGTTCCCATCAGACTCCCTGATTTAATCAGGGTCCCCATCAGACTCCCCGCTTTCGTCAGGGTCCCCATCAGACTCCCTGCTTTCATCAGGGTCCCCATCAGACTCCCCGCTTTCATCAGGGTCCCCATCAGACTCCCCGCTTTCGTCAGGGTCCCCATCAGACTCCCCGCTTTCGTCAGGGTCCCCATCAGACTCCCTGCTTTCATCAGGGTCCCCATCAGACTCCCTGCTTTCATCAGGGTCCCCATCAGACTCCCTGCTTTCATCAGGGTCCCCATCAGACTCCCCGCTTTCATCAGGGTCCCCATCAGACTCCCCGCTTTCGTCAGGGTCCCCATCAGACTCCCCGCTTTCGTCAGGGTCCCCATCAGACTCCCTGCTTTCATCAGGGTCCCCATCAGACTCCCTGCTTTCATCAGGGTCCCCATCAGACTCCCCGCTTTCGTCAGGGTCCCCATCAGACTCCCCGCTTTCTTCAGGGTCCCCATCAGACTCCCTGCTTTCATCAGGGTCCCCATCAGACTCCCCGCTTTCATCAGGGTCCCCATCAGACTCCCCGCTTTCATCAGGGTCCCCATCAGACTCCCCGCTTTCGTCAGGGTCCCCATCAGACTCCCTGCTTTCATCAGAGTCCCCATCAGACTCCCTGCTTTCATCAGGGTCCCCATCAGACTCCTCGGTTACATCAGGGTCCCCATCAGACTCCTCGGTTACATCAGGGTCCCCATCAGACTCCCCGCTTTCGTCAGGGTCCCCATCAGACTCCCTGCTTTCGTCAGGGTCCCCATCAGACTCCCTGCTTTCTTCAGGGTCCCCATCAGACTCCCTGCTTTCATCAGGGTCCCCATCAGACTCCCTGCTTTCATCAGGGTCCCCAGAGTCTCCCTTACATCAGATTCCCTAACAGAGTCCTCCCTTACATGGCTGTGAGGTAAGTAACGCTAAATAATGGGAGGGGCTTACCTCTAGAAAATAGCAGAGCTTAGAGAAGTTAGGCGAAGGTTGAAGCATGGATACATTGTTTATACATGGAAATAATACTACATTTTTATTTTATTAGATTATTAAATTATTATAATATAGTAAATAATATTATTACTTTATTATAAATTATTTGTATAATGATATCATATGGTGCCCGCTAACCAAACATACAGACATGAAGAAATGAAATACTGTCTGTGTGTGGCCACCCCTCCCCCTCCTCATGGGCTGAAGCAGGATAGAAATCCAGCTCTTTTCCCAGAACCCAATATTCTTCCTTATAGAAAAACACGCCCGGCTCCCGCTCACCGTTATTTTCGTGGCCTTGGCAGTCGTCCCATGGAAACTCAGCATGACTATCTCTAGGCCATGGCTTCCATAAGTGCCCTTGAAAAAGCCAGGCTTTACCAGATCATCCGGCCGGCTAGGTGGGTGATAAATCCGGCGGTAAGTAAGGCAATTGCTGCAAAGAGACACAAAAGAAAAAGAAAGACAGGATAAGGCAGTGCAGGCTGCTGCCCAGGGCCGGAAGAGTTCAGGAATACAGCGGACCATCTACTACTTTGTTGTCCACAAATGTCTGACGCAGATCAGCCCCTGCTTGCCAAAAAGTTACAATTCAAAGACTGATCACTAGGGGGGGGGGGGGGTGGAGACTGAGGTAATGCTTCCCCTGCTTGCAGCAGACTTATTGACATCATTTCAGCAGCGCATGTAATAGCAGCGCACAGGTGACAGGTCCTCTTTATGGAGACACTGGGGGTAAAGAACAAAAATAATGTATTTTTATTTTATTTATATATATTTTTTTCATTATTTCACTTCATTGCTATCACAAGGGGACTAACAAGCAAGCCCCCTATGTGATAGCATTGGTCAGGTGACCGGTCCTCTTTATGGAAACATTGGGGGTAAAAAAAAATGAATTTGATCTATTTTAAATCATTTTTTACACTTTTTTTTTTCTTTACTTAACTCTATTGCTATCACAATGGGCAAACAAATATCATATAAAACCATATGTAATAGCATTGGACAGATGACAGGTCCTCTTAATGGAGACACGGGGGGGGGGGGGGGGGGTAAAAAACAAAAATGTATTTTTTTATAGAATTTTTTTTTTTTTTTTAACATTTCTTTCTAAATTTAACGTTGTTGTTATCACAAAGGAAAAACAACCCCCCATATGTAATGGATAATACATTAGCTGTAATGGAGGACAGGGGGAAATTGGTAGTCTAATAGGCTAACAAGCCCCCTATGTTACTGCATTAGGTAGTTGATCGGTCATTTTTATGCAGACATTGGGGGGCCCCCAATGTCACCATGAAGAGAGCCTGTCACCTGCCCATTGCAGTAACATAGAGGGCTTGTTAGCCTTTTAAACTACTAATTTTCCCCCTGTCCTCCAATACAGCTAATCAAGCACAGGTCATGCTTGATTAGCTGCATCCTCTGCTCCAGTAGCCAAGAAATGACAGCTGTGAACCCGGAAATGGAGTAATACACATCTCTTCTGGATTCATTATTCTTAAAGGGGAACAAATGTGGAAGCCATTTCCTGCTGTCTTGGGCAGTTGGGCACCCCAGAGGAATGGGAGGGCCTGGGAAGCACTGCACGTACCGGTGGCGGGGATCATAAACGGGGTCACTTTAATTTGAAAGCCCTTCGCTGTCTCTACAAATCAATAGCAAGCTTAGGGCTGCTGCTGCCTGCTTTAAACCCTTGTATACTGCACTGTTTATAAAACGTACCTTGGTAGAAAATGGGTTAATGGTAAAAGGTGAAGCTTTTCTGATAAATTAAACTGTTGCTGTATATTACGATTGGTCAGAAATGTATTCATGGAAAGTTACTGACAGGTCCTCTTTAACCTTTCACCCAGCTTGATACAAACAGCCACCAGAGGGAGCTCTTACAAAGCCGTATATGAAATAGAACAACGCAAATATGGATCAGAAGTGCCAGTCCTATCAGGAACTATCCATAGGTAAACCTTATAACAGCTGCAGATGTGACTCACCGAAAACACATCAACATCCCCTTTTTAATAGAAAATTCCCAGAAGAATTTAGTGGAACTTTACTCTCCCAATGAACATTAATTATTTCTAATCCTCGCACTGTTGGCATTAGTAAATAGATAGGAAAGTATATTATATTTACTTGTTTTAAACTTTCTTTTTTTACATTTCTTCAGTTACTTTCTGGTTTACTGCCTAGGCAATAAAGGTCATACATCCCAGGAGTCTTCAGGAGGGGTTTTCTCAGCCTTCTCAGGTCTCTATGATCATTTCACAAGTCCCTCCCCCAACAGTTAGAAAACACTCCCCTAGGCGCAGGGCTTTTTTTCAGCAGGGAACGTGGGGGAATGCAGTTCCGGCACCTCTAGCACTGAATGTATGCCATGACAAGGGGTGCTGGAGGGTCTACTGATGCTGGATCTATTGATGCTGGAGGGGATCTATTTTTGGATGACAATCTATTGTTGCTGGTGGAGGATCTTTTGATACTGTGGGTTAATTGTTGCTGGAAGGGATCTACTGTTTGGGGAGGGGGTCTACTGTTGCTGGCAGCTAGAGAGCCTATTGATGCTGGCTGCTGGAAGATCTTTTGCTGCTGCTGGGGGTCTATTGCTGCTGAAGGGGTATATTGCTGCTGGCTGTGAGGGATCAATTTTATTGCTTTTCTTGTTTTTAATAACCAAATTCCATACATTCCACTAAAAAAATTATACTTGGCTCTATATTCTCTAAAAGGGGCTGTATTGGAAGCTGGGTAGGGGGCGGATCCAAGTGTCGGTGCTCAGAGGTGGGTAGGGGGTGGAACCAAGGGCTAGTGCTCGAAGGTGGGTAGGGGGCGGAGACACAAAGTAACTTAGAAAGGGGAGTTCCTGCACCTATTCTCTGAGAAAAAAAGCCCTGTCTAGGCTCACACTTAACCCTTTGATCACCCCTGGGTTAAGCCCTTCGCTGCCAGTGTCATTATTACAGTAACAATATTTGAATAGATGCATATTTTTAGCACTGATTACTGTAGTAATGTCACCGGTCCCCCCCCAAAAATGTCAGTTAGGGGTCCGATCTGTCTGCCGCAATGTCGCAGTCCCACTAAAAATCGCTGCTGGCCGCCATTACTAGTAAACAATAAATAAATAAAAATTACATAAATCTTTCCCCTAGTTTGTAGATGTGATAACCTTTGCCCAAACCAATCAAAATACGCTTATTTTGATTTTTTTTTTCTTTACTAAAAATATGTAGCACAAAACAAATTGGCCTAAAAGGATGAAAAAAATTTGATTTTAATTTTTTTTTTTTTTTTCAGGGAATGTTATATAGCAGAATGTGAAATTATATATATATATATTTTTTTTTTTTTTCTTTCAGAATTGTCACTTTTTTTGTTTATAGCGTGAAAACTAAAAAAATAAAAAAAATCGCAGAGGCGATTAAATATCACCAAAAGAAAGCTCTATTTGTGGGAAAAAAAGGACATCAGTTTTATTTGGGTACAGCGTCGCACGACCGCGCAATTGTTGGTTAAAATAACAGTGCCGAATCGCAAAAAATGGCCTGGTCATTAAGGGGGCAAATCCCTCTGGTCAAGAAGTGGTTAGAAATAAATTAAATAGTGTTTTTGGTTTGTAGTGCTCAGATGTAAAGAAGAGCCACATTAAATTTTTCCCAATGTCCTCTCACTTACTCATATTGGCAGATGTAGATGAATTTCATCAGGATAAGCTCCTGCATGTGTTCGTGGAAAATATCGTCTAGCGTCCTCCCTAAGTCATCTCGCAGCCACGTGCGAAATTCCTGCAGCAAAAAAATAAAAAAGCGTAAGATCGGTAATACATCAATGTGCAAGGATGGCAGCTGACCGAGCGATGACAGGTCCTCTCCTTACCTCCTGCCGCCCTCCGGACATCCGGTGGTAGTCGGTCTGAAGACATTTGGTACAGAATTCATCCTTATTCACCATCTGTAGCGACAAAGTGATTGGTCAGAAACGGCAGAAACACATGTCATAAATTGATAATAAAAAAAATAAAGACATGGATGAGTGAGTTTGGGGGGGGGGGGGGGGGAGGAACTCGACTGGCCTGCACAGAGTCCGGACCTCAACCCAATAGAACACATTTGGGATGAATTAGAGTGGAGACCGAGTCAGGCCTTCTCTCCAACACCAGTGCCTTCCCAGAAGAGTTGAAGCTGTTATAGCTGCAAAGGTTGGGCAAACTCAATATTGAACCCTACGGACTAAGACTGGGATGTCATTAAAGTTCATGTGTGTGTAAAGGCAGGCGTCCCAATACTTTTGACAATATAGTGTATATGCAATCTGAGCATTGACAGCAGAAAACGTAGGTCAGGTCTCCCTAAGGTGTCCTGTAAAACACAAACACACGTATACTCTGTGTGTGTGTGTATAAGTATGTATAATATATAAAATAATAATTTATTATATATATATTTTTTTCTTTTTTTTGCAGAATGATTGATTTATTTCTAATAATTATCATCAGCAGAGCTGGGAAAAGGAGTGGGCAGGAATATATAATATATATATATATACATACACACATATGCATATATATATATATATATATATATATATATATATACACATACATACATACACATTATATATATATATATATATATATATATATATATATATATATATATATATATATATACATACATACATACACACACATATATTATATATATATATATATATATATATATATAGGCAGGAATATATATATATATATATATATATATATATATATATATATATATATATATATATATATATATATATATATATATATATATATATATATATATATTCCTGCCCACTCCTTTTCCCAGCTCTGCTGATGATAATTAGGAATAAATCAATCATTATGCACAAAAAAAAAAAAAAAAATCTATAATCATAATGTATTCAGAAAAATAAATACAAGCTCAAAAGATCCTTCCAGAACGTGCTTTTGGTGAGCGCGCCTTTTCAAATACGCCTGTAAACGTCTATGTGTTCATGGCCACACAGGCTTACATAGAGGTGCTTTTACAGGCATTAAAAAAAAAAAAAGATGACTGCCTGTGTGAGCGCCATGTTTTAAGTTCTGTGTGCCTGAGGCCTATGTATTGTTAACAGCACCCCAAATGCAGTGCGTTTGTGGACACCAATCACATGCTACCATGCAGTTTGGTGCAGTGCATTTTTTGAAGTAGTGCAAGCACCACTTTTTTCCGAGTCCGGTGCGTTTTGCAGCCCATTCATTGGAATGGGCGGTTTAAAAGATAATGCACGGGAACACACACTTTCCCGTGTGAACGGCCCCCCATCTCTCTCACTCTAACCATTACATGCTTTTATATAAAGTTTTACAGAATTATGTATTTATATTTTATTAATTATTATCCCTGATGAAGGGGACTGAGCTCCCCGAAATGCGCCAGCTCTCCTAATCTTTCAATTCACATACCAACTATTTAAAAGACTGTGGTGGTATGGTACTGGTACTTTTGTTTGGACACAGGCTCCCTCCTGATGGTGTGGAGTTCTCTCATTCAGTTTCACCACTCTGTGACTGGACAGCAGTGTTCATTTCGTTAACCACTTCAATACCGGGCACTTTCATCCCTTCCTGCCCAGGCCAATTTTCAGGGCTCTCAAATTTTGAATGACAATTGCACGGCCATGCTACACTGTACCCATATGAAATTTGTATACGTTTTTTTCACACAAATAGAGCTTTCTTTTGGTGGTATTTAATCACCGCTGTTTTTTTTTTATTTCTTACAAAAAAAAAAAAAAAAAAGACAAAATTTTGAAAAAAAAAAGTTTCTTATTTTCGGTGAGTAAATTTAGAAAATAACGGAATTTTTGTAAAATCTTACCTGTAAAATTCCTTTCTCTGAGTCCTCCGACAGTCGCCGCCCCTTCATATTCATCACAATAGGGTTATTGACCTTTGCTCCGTAGGAGTAGCTAGGCAACAGAATATGTTAATATCAAAGCTTTTAGCATACCCCACCCCCAGGGGGTGGTCCCCTCAGTCAATACCCTCCTGCTTCCTGCATTCCTACCTCAGTTTCAGTAGCATAGCAGTAGAGTACATAAACAAAACCCCAAAAGAGGGGCGGGGGCGGCGACTGTCGGAGGACTCAGAGAAAGGAATTTTACAGGTAAGATTTTACAAAAATTCCATTTTCTCTTACGTCCTCCGACAGTCGCCGCCCCTTCATATTCGTCACAATAGGGACGTCCCAAAGCAGTGTAGACATGAGGGGTGGGAAAAAAAGCAGCCGCGCCTAAGGCAACGCAATACCCACATCAGAGAAAGGAACCTTACCAAAGGAAGGAAACCAACTGGGCAACATGAAAAAAACTTGCTCAACAGGAACAACAACCCAGGAAAGAACAAGTAACCTAGGGGTAAAAATACCCCAACAGCCAAGGACCCAAACAAAGGACCCTAAGGCACTGCCGCACTAAGAACTTTACGGCCAAAGGAAGCATCTGCCGATGCCTGAACATCCACCTTGTAGAATTTTGAGAAGGTGTGAACGGACAACCAAATCGCCGCCTTACACACCTGGGCCACAGAAGCCCGATGATGACAGGCCCAAGACGTACTCCGAGATCTTGTAGAGTGCGCCTTCACAGGCATGGGGGGGAACTTTCCCCTTCAAAGCATAGGCCTGTTCAATGACCTGCCTGATCCATTTGGCGATGGTAGAAGCCAACGCCGCCATGCCCTTCCGAGGCCCCTCTGGAAGGACAAATAGAGAATCCGTCTTGCGAAAGGGTTCAGTCGATGACAGGTAAACCCTGATCGCCCGAACAACATCCAAGGAATGCAAAGCCACTTCCTTTGGATGTTTTGGCTTTGCGCAAAGCGAAGGCAAGACAATGTCCTCATTGAGGTGAAATTCCGAAATCCTTTTTGGAAGGAAGGACGGGTTAGGTCGCAAGACCACCTTATCCAAGTGAACCACCAAATACGGAGATCTGCAGGACAAAGCAGCCAGCTCCGACACCCTACGAGCCGAGGTGATTGCCACCAAAAAAACGACCTTCTTGGACAACATAGACAACAAGATCTCCCTGATTTTTTCAAAGGGAGCATGTTGCAATACGGACAGAACAAGATTCAAGTCCCATGGAGGCAAAGGCTCCCTCCTAGGAGGGACCAGATGCCGCACCCCTTGAACAAAGGTGCCAACCAAAGAATTAGATGCCACAGGGCGTTGAAAGAGAACGGCCGAAAGAGAACGGCCAGAGCAGAAATCTGACCCTTAATCGTGGCCAACGCCAAACGATGGTCCACGCCCGTTTGAAGAAAAGCCAACACCCTTGATACCGAGTATGAGCGAGGGGAATACCCCCTGGACTCACACCAAGCAAAATAGGCCTTCCAAGTACGGTAGTAAACCTTCCCCGAAGAGGACTTTCTAGCCTTGAGCAAAGTGGGAATGACCTCAGGGGAGAGACCCCTATCCTTCAGGATCTGGGTTTCAACAGCCAGGCCGTTAAAGCCAGCGACTGTAAAGCAGGATGGAATATCGGCCCTTGAGACAGTAGATCGTCTCGAAGAGGCAGACGCCATGGAGCGTCGACCGCCAGATTCACGAGGTCTGCGTACCAAGACCGGCGAGGCCAGTCTAGTGCCACTAAAATCACCGTTTTCGGTTCCGAGGCCAACCTGCGAAGGAACCTGGACAGCAGCTGAATCGGTGAAAAGGCATACATCAGACGATACTGATGCCAGGGCGCCACCAACGCGTCTGAGGCGTCTGCCCGAGGATCGCGCGTCCTTGCCACGAACCTTTCCACCTTGTTGTTCAGACGAGACGCAAACAGGTCCACATCTGGGGACCCCCACTTCTCGCACAACATCAGAAAGACATCTGGGTGAAGGGACCATTCTCCCTGGTCCAGGGTCTGGCGGCTCAGATAATCCGCCTGCCAGTTCTCCACCCCCGGAATGTGAACAGCAGATATTGCCGGGACGTGCGTCTCGGCCCAAGATAGAATGTCGGCTACTTCCCGAGCCGCTCGGGCACTCCTGGTGCCCCCTTGGTGGTTGATGTAGGCCACCGCTGTGGCATTGTCCGTCTGCACCCGAACCGGACGGCCCTGCAGCCTGTCCGACCAACGCCGAAGGCAGAGATTTATCGCTCGCAATTCCAGAATGTTGATCGGAAGGGAGGACTCCTCCTCCGACCCAAGTTCCCTGGGCGGACAGAACGCCCAGAACACCACCCCAGCCCGACAGGCTGGCATCCGTGGTGATCACTGTCCACGAGCAAGGGCGAAAGGACTTGCCCCCCGACACCGCCGGGGACTGGAGCCACCACAGAAGGTCCCTTCTGGTGCGATGACTCAACGAAATCTGGAGATCCAGAGATTGCGGTCGTCCGTCCCACCTGGCCAGAATCTCCCTTTGGAGACCCCGCGTGTGAAACTGGGCAAAGGGGATCGCCTCGAAAGCTGAGACCATCAGCCCCAGACACCTCATGCACGTCCGGAGGGACGAGCACTGAACGTCCCTGAGGGACCCGACTTCTTCTTGAAGCTTCCGTTGCTTGTCTTCCAGCAGGAAGACCTTCGCCTGAACAGAATCCAGGATCATTCCCAGGTAAGGAAGACGAACCGACGGACACAGCGTCGACTTTGGAAAATTTATCGTCCAACCGAACTCCTGCAGAGTCTGCATCGTGATGGACAGGTCGCTCACCAGACCCTGACTGGTCGCAGACCGAACCAGAATGTCATCCAGATACCCCAGGATCGAGATGCCTTGGGCTCTCAACAAAGCCAGGACCGGCGCAAGCACCTTGGTGAAAACCCGCGGAGCTGAGGCGAGACCAAAGGGCAACGCCACGAATTGGTAGTGATCCTCCGCAATGGCGAATCGAAGGTACTGCTGGTGACCCTCGAAAATGGGAATGTGAAGGTACGCATCCTTCAAGTCGATGGAGGCCATGAATTCCCCCGGAACCAGGGCAGCCACCACCGAGCGCAGGGATTCCATGCGGAACTTGCGAACCCGCACAAAGCGGTTCAGAGCTTTCAAGTCCAGAATCGGACGTACCTTGCCCTCCTTCCTGGGCACAGTGAACAGATTTGAATAGAATCCCCGAAATCTGTCCCAATGAGGCACCGGAATCACCACTCCCTGAGCCCGCAGGTCCCGCACCGCCAGGTGCAGATCCCGCAAGCGCTCCGGAGACAGCTGAAGATTTGAGGGAAAAAATCTGCCCGCCGGCCGAGAGAGAAACTCGATCTTGTATCCAGATCGAACGATTTCCTGAACCCACCTGTCCCGAACGCGGGCCAGCCAGGGTTGAAGAAAACCGAGCAAACGTCCCCCCACCCCAGAACTGGGTGAGGGCGCCCCTTCAGGCCGCATTGTTATGGGCAGCGGACCCGGACTGGCCGGACTTCTGCTTATCTGCCCACGGCTTTTTCTGGGAGCCTTGTCCCTTGAAGGGCTTACCCTTATAGTGCGACCGAAAGGTACGAAAGGACCCCTGAGAGGGTCTAAACGAGGCATTCTTCTTACTACGAACAAACTTAGACTTGTGAGTCTGGGGCAAAAGAGTACTCTTACCCCCAGAAACACCCTTTATCAGAGTATCCAAAGATTCGCCAAAAAGGGGAGAGCCCGCGTAAGGCAAATTAGCCAAAGTTTTGCGAGAAGATTGGTCAACAGACCAACATTTCAGCCAGATCAGGCGACGGTTCAACACCGCCACACTCTGCAGACGCGCAGCCAAAGGGACCATATCTAGGTCCGCATCACACAAATACATGACACCCTGATGAATCTGATCCACCATAGCCAAGGTCGACGGCGAAGCAGAGTCAGCCACCAGAGTGCGCCTAAGCACCTGCGTCCAATCGGCAATAGCCTGGGCTGCCATAATGGAAGCAAAAATAGGCTTCAGCATAGAGCCCGCAACCGTATAAGAGTGACGGGCCAGAGACTCCAATCTCCTGTCCGTAGGGTCCCGGAACACCGGGATATCCTCAGCAGGAATCGCAGTGGATTTATTCAAAATCCCCACCGCGTGATCCACCTGAGGCGGCACACACCAACGCTCATCAGTAGCTGGTGTAAAAGGATAACGCAGCTTGAACCTACTCGGCACAGCAAAAGGCTTCTTTATGTTGCGCCATTGCTCCTCAACAGCGCGCTGAAATTCCGTAGAGCAAGGAAAAACCTGCGACGTTTTGCGTTTTCTCTGCGTCCCATAAGAGGACATCAAAGCAGGAGGACACGGTTCATCCTCCAAATGCAGCGTTTGTTTGATAGAAGCAACCAACTCATCCATGAGTGCAAGCTCTTCAGACGAGCCAGGGGGAGAATTATCAACCCCTTCCACCTCAGCATCCCCTTCAGACCCCGCAAGGTCTAGAGAAGAACGAGACCCTGAGAAGGGCACACCAGCCATAGCATCCCCATCGCCCTCTGAATCAGAGGAAATGGACACTCTGGGCCTTTTTGTGGATCGATCAGCCACCAGCATCTGCACCTGAGCAGAAAGGTTAGCCACAATAGTAGCCAGATCAGCCCCCTCGGGGGAAGCAGCAGCAGCCCCCTACCAAGGAGGGAGGAAACTTGCTTTCCTGAGAATCCATGCCCCAGTAACTTAGGAAAAAAAGGAGTACTGCCCCTTTAAGGTCGCGGCGATCGTAGCCCACCGCACTCACAAAACACACTGACCCACCGGGCTAGGAATACAAGGCAAGGAATACAGGAATGGAAGGTAAAGCCTGGAGAGGTCACACAGGCTGCTGCATCGATCGCTGTCCTCAGAGCAAAAGGAAGTGATGCGAGACTGACCGCCCCCATAAAGCCTATGTAAGGCTACACAAACATGGCCGCCGGCCGAGGCTGTAGAGGCAGAAACACTGACATGTGGCCCGCGCGATCGCCGCCAAAATGGCGCTCTCACCACACAGGATCGGCCACCACAAAACTGTCACAAAAAAATGGCGGACCACAGCAGCGGTCGCCGCACAGTGTGCCCACAACATGTCTCACAATCATGTCCTTCACAGCACACAGCATGTCACACAGCCCGTTACACAGAGCAGAGCAAGAGAGCCCCCCCCCCCCCCCCCCCCTGCAGCCCACAGAGAGCAGCTATACTGACAGGGAGCTCAACAATATGCACAGACATGCAGGGTCCCACAGTCCCAGACTGACACCCAAGACAGACAGGTCCCCACACAGAAATACACTTACCATCCGGATGGCGTGGGGAGCCTGCACAAGCGATCAAACCGCTGCACTAAGGACAAGGAGAGTCGCAGCCAGGACGCAGTGGAATTGCGGTGCGAAACCACATGGCGTCCAGTGAGGTAGCCACCTCACCGCAGCATCCTTGCAGCGAACAGGGATGGGTCATTCATATTTGCCAGGGAAACCTAGCTGAACGCTCGATGGCAGGCTGGGAAGCCACTGGCCCTGAACCCCGGATAACCAGGGAGGCCAGCCCGAGACCCAGCACCGCACAATCATCTTCATCAGAAGATCTAACTAGAGCTGAAAATAAACAGCTAAGTAAAGAAAGAGAAAAAAACTCCAAATAAAATCAAAAAGAGAAAAGAAGCTGAGACTGAAAAGCCCCAGCACAGGAAACGCCTAACCTACTCCTGAGCTAGACAAATGAAACTGAGGTTGGAATGCAGGAAGCAGGAGGGTATTGACTGAGGGGACCACCCCCTGGGGGTGGGGTATGCTTAAAGCTTTGATATTAACATATTCTGTTGCCTAGCTACTCCTACGGAGCAAAGGTCAATAACCTTATTGTGACGAATTTGAAGGGGCGGCGACTGTCGGAGGACGTAAGAGAAAAATCATTTTTCTCCTACACTGATGTGCGCTGATGAGGTGGCACTGATGTGCGCTGATGAGGCGGCACTGATGGGCACTGATGAGGTGGCACTAATATACCGCACTGATGGGCACTGATAGGTGGCACTGATAGGCAGCACTGATGAGCACTGATAGGCGGCACTGCTGAGCACTGATAGTGCCACCCGTCAGTGCCACCCATCAGTGCCGCCTATCAGTGCCCATAGTGCTGCCAGTCAGTGCCCATCAGTGCCTAGATGAGCAGGCACTGACTGGCAGCACTATGGGCAATGATTGTGTGCACTGTGGGCACTGATTGGCACTCTATTGCAATTTTCTGTAATCAAGGCATCAGGGTAATCAGGGTCCTTGTCTCCCCTGTGAGGAGGAGCTGCTGATCGGCTCTCCTCGCCTCACAAACTGACAGTGTGAGGCGAGGAGAGCCGAATAACGGCACTTCCTCATTTACATGTGACCGGCTGTGATTGGACAGAGTCGATCACATGGGTAAAGAGTCATGTCATTGGCGCACGAGAGAGGCTGTTCTGGTGCGCCGTCATAGGATGGCGTCCCAGGAAAATGGATGCACCTCTCCGCCATCATTTGACGGTGGGTGGGTAGGATGTGGGTAAAATATTTTTGTCGACTAAATTAATACTATTTTAGTCGACTAAAACTAAAAGGGCATTTTAGTCAAAAGACTACGACCAAAACTAAATTGAATTTATATCACAACGGCAAAATCTGTGGCTGTAGCGCATGTTCAAATCTTAATATCATAAATAATAAACACGTTATTCGATTTTTACTCCAGGAGTATATAATGTTTGGCAGTTCTAAAGAAATAATGCATTCAAATTTAACAAAATACATTTCATACATAAGGCCCCTTTCACACTTGTGAGATCTAACAGTCGTGCGATTTTAACGCAATTTTTTTTTGCCGTGATTTTGCCTGGACTTGAAGTAATGCCGGTGTCTATGGGCCTCAAAACGCATCAAAGTCAGACTGAAGTCGTTGCAACTTGAAGTCGCACAAATATGAACGGTACTCTGCTGTAAAAGGAACTGCAGGAGGCTGATACCAGGTCAACTCCACGTATTTAAAAAATGTAATAATGTACGAAATAACAAAAATTCCCTTTTACAGAAAAAAAAAAAATATATGTATTTCCCCGGCCTCTTACCTGTATCTGTCCGTTGTGGGGCCCCTTGGGGCCGTACATGCACTCCACTGTAGCAGTTTTCTTCTCCATTAGGTGGATCCGGAATACGGGTTTCAGCCTCATGGGCTCATCAACATGTGGATCGTGAGGAGGTAGGTACATCCAGCCGATGATGAAGAGTCCGTCCACCTGCAAGGCAAAGCCACGGTTACTAAGCGCCCCCCATCCTCAGAGCCGGCGGTGAGGGGGGTCACCGGGACAATGACCTGCCCTCACATGGGGGGGTCATTAAGTAAAAAAACAGCCACACTGCCTCCACCTAAAACTGAGATTCCCATTTCGGAGGAACTTGGCTATAGAAGAGGACCTTTCTTTCGGGAAACTTTTCCCCAGTCTGCTGAACTTTAGATTTTAAACACCACAAGCCTGTGGGTGAGGCTTAGGCGCCCTAGTGGGGGACACAAAGAACTACACTCGCCCTTAATCTATCCATTATTATATATGTGCTCCAACTTTGGAGACACTCAAAATTTATAGATAGAAAAAAATATATATATCTATACATATATATATCTATACTGTGTATATATACACCCATGTATATACAGTACAGACCAAAAGTTTGGACACACCTTCTCATTCAAAGAGTTTTCTTTATTTTCATGACTATGAAAATTGTAGAGTCACACTTCAAGAGTTTGTCAACTGAAATGGTCTTCCAACAGTCTTGAAGGAGTTCCCAGAGATGCTTGGCACTTGTTGGCCCTTTTGCCTTCACTCTGCGGTCCAGCTCACCCCAAACCATCTCGATAGGGTTCAGGTCCGGTGACTGTGGAGGCCAGGTCATCTGGCACAGCACCCCATCACTCTCCTTCTTGGTCAAATAGCCCTTACACAGCCTGGAGGTGTGTTTGGGGTCATTGTCCTGTTGAAAAATAAATGATGGTCCAACTAAACGCAAACCGGATGGAATAGCATGCCGATGCAAGATGCTGTGGTAGCCATGCTGGTTCAGTATGCCTTCAATTTTGAATAAATCCCCAACAGTGTCACCAGCAAAGCACCCCCACATCATCATACCTCCTCCTCCATGCTTCACAGTGGGAACCAGGCATGTAGAGTCCATCCGTTCACCTTTTCTGCGTCACACAAAGACACAGTGGTTGGAACCAAAGGTCTCAAATTTGGACTCATCAGACCAAAGCACAGATTTCCACTGGTCTACTGTCCATTCCTTGTGTTCTTTAGCCCAAACAAGTCTCTTCTGCTTGTTGCCTTTCTTTAGCAGTGGTTTCCTAGCAGATATTCTACCATGAAGGCCGGATTCACACAGTCTCCTCTTATCAGTTGTTCTAGAGATGTGTCTGCTGCTAGAACTCCGTGTGCCATTGACCTGGTCTCTAATCTGAGCTGCTGTTAACCTGCGATTTCTGAGGCTGGTGACTCGGATGAACTTATCCTCCGCAGCAGAGGTGACTCTTGGTCTTCCTTTCCTGGGGCGCTCCGCATGTCAGCCAGTTTCTTTGTAGCGCTTGATGGTTTTTGTGACTGCACTTGGGGACACTTTCAAAGTTTTTCCAATTTTTCGGACTGACTGACCTTCATTTCTTAAAGTAATGATGGTCACTCGTTTTCCTGTACTTAGCTGCTTTTTTCTTGCCATAATACAAATTCTAACAGTCTATTCAGTAGGACGATCAGCTGTGTATCCACCTGACTTCTGCACAACACAACTGATGGTCCCAACCCCATTTATAAGGCAAGAAATCACACTTATTAAACCTGACAGGGCTCACCTGTGAAGTGAAAACCATTTCAGGTGACTCTACAATTTTCATAGTCATGAAAATAAAGAAAACTCCTTGATTGAGAAGGTGTGTCCAAACTTTTGGTCTGTACTGTATATACATATATATAAAAATCAATTATTCTCTATGGAGATGGTTCACATCACCACTCCAAGTCGCCTGAAGCCAAACGACGCCTGAAGCTCAAAAGAGTTCTGGAGAATTTTTTTGTAGCTTGAATCTGACAGATTTGAGCGTTTTTGGCGCATTTTTGTTCCCATAGAAACATATAGAAACCCGCCAGTCATGTGTTTTTGTGTACATTTGCGCGTTTTGTCACGTGTTTTTGTGCGATTTTCTGCTCAGATGAAAAAATGTAAAAAAGTAAAATAGTAATAAAATGTGTGGCTGGGCCTTGACGCGCTGAGAGTACGCAAACATGCGGCTGGGCCTTGACGGCAAGAGGCCGCATATTTGCGTACCTAAATGTAATCAAACCTGTGCTGACAGCGCGCTCCCGACACAGTTACCAGCGCCTAAAAGAAAGCTCCTGATCGCCACTTGCAATCAAGAGCTTTCTGATCAGCTGACCACTGACAGCCAATCACGGCAGTCACATAATCATAAACCCTGCCTCGCTTCCTTAAAGGGCCAGGAGGCGTCGACGTTAAAGGGTTAAAATATGGCCACTGTTTATGATACACAGTTCACAGAGCAAATGAAGGGCTGGTTCACACTATATGCAGTCCAATGTTTTTTTATTCTGCATCAAAAAAGCATGCACTGTGTTTTACATAGATTCCAATGGCCCTCGTTCACACCAGTGCGGTGTGTACACCTGTATGGAAACGCATCTGGAACGCAGCAAAAAAAAAAAAAAAAAAAAAAAAAAAAAAAAGGAAAATCACAATAAGCGTATTTTGATTGGTTTGCTAAAGGTTATTGCGTCTACTAACTACGGGTGAGATTTATGTCATTTTGATTGTCTTTTTTTTTTTTTACTAGTAATGGCGGCGATCTGTGATTTGTTTGCGGGACTGCGACATTGCGGCGGACAGATCGGACCCCTAACTGACATTTTTGACACTTTTGGGGGGGACCAGTGACATTACTACAGTAATCAGTGCTAAACATATGCACTGTTACTGTAATAATGACACTGGCAGGGAAGGGGTTAATACTGGGGGTGATCAAGGGGTTAAATGTCCGCCTAATGCTTACTGACTGTGTGTGGGGGAAGGGTTCTGTGACAGAGACAGAGAGATGCAGTTTTAGCTTAGCTGAAACTGCTGATCTCTCCCTGCCTGTCTAAGAGAAGATCCGCCTGCTTTGTTTACATAAGCAGGCGGGTCTTCTCTCGGTTTTTCCGACGATCGCCGCCGCTCCTCCCGTGGCCCGCCTAAACACAGCGGGAGCGCGGCTTCGGTGGCGCGCTCGACCCGCCAAAACCACATGTACTCCAGTCACGTAGTACTACGTGACTGGACGCAGCCGAGCCGCCCTGCCGCAGTAAAACGCTGGCGGGCGGGCGGCAAGTGGTTTAAAGAGGAAGTAAAGTCTTATTTTTTTTAATTGTATCTACAATAAGGCTTACCTGTAGGTACTGTGAATATCTCCTAAACTTGCACAGTTTGGGAGATATTCAGAGTGCATGCAGCCGATGATGTCATCAGCGCATGCGCTTACCATGCTGGACCTCCAGAGCCTGTGCCGTAAACGGCGGCTCTCACGCACATGCGCGGGAGTGACGTCATTGCGGCTCCAGCCACTCTCTTTTTTTTGGGGTTTACAATCTCTTCAAAGTTCCCCTTTCAGTATGCATCTGATATTTTTAAATACATACTTTCCATTTTCATTATGTTCTTTATTTTAGATCTAGTGATGTCATCACTGGGGCTCTGTGCTTCTCTAGGCAACATAGACAGTTTATGGCTGGTTGGAGGGGCCAGCAGAGTGCTGTACACATAGCTTCCTGAAAACATCCCTGCCCCCTGCCTCAGTACTCCTCCCAAGAGCCCTCAGTCCTGATGCAAGCAGTGAGCTGGCTCTTGGGAGGAGTTATGCAAATATCAAAATGCCTTGATGGGTGGCTGTCAGTCTCAGGGGTGGGTGTTCCTAGGAAGGCTTTATGTACATGCAGACCGACCACATGTGATGCAGAGCCTTCATGACTGAAAAAAAAAATTTTTATATCCAACGAATAAAAGGGGGTGGGCTAGGGGTAGTCAGGCTGGGAGGTAGATGATGCTGGGCGCCCTGCAGCCAGGAGGGGCTGGAGCTTGCTGCAGCTTCTAATGCACATTGTGAGAAGCTCACAGTGTGCAGTGAAATCAGAGTAAGCGATATCAGCAGGGCTGCTGTTAGAAGTTAAGGGGCCCCGCACGGCCTACCTAGCAGCCCCTCCCCCACCCCTCAACTCCAACCTCCCCCTCCCGAATATATCAAGACAATGTTTGGGGGGGGGGGAGCCAGAAGCAGGCAGAACATGGGAGGGGTGTCTGTGTCTCTCCCCACAGCAGCTAAAAGCTGGCGGGGGGGGGGGGGGAGAATTGGCTTTCAGCTGCTGCAGAGAGCCGCACAGGGCTTTCTTCTGTAATTGCCCCCAGTGCTGGGACAAGGTCATCCAGGCCCAGGGCAAGGATGGCAAACTGCGCCCCCCCCCCCACCCCTTCCCTTAGGGTTAGGGTCAAGGCGCCCCCTTATCCCTGCAATAAACCATTGCACCACGGGCAACCGTCTCTCCTTCCCACCCCTTGTCCCGGGCCCGATTGCCCCTCTGCCTGACCACACCGATTCCCCGTGCTGTTGGGGCCCCCTTGTGTGCCCGGGCCCCCTACAGGAGGACTGGTGGTCCCCCCCTATCAGCGGCCCTGGATATCAGTACAGGAGAGGAACCGGTACAACTGTGCAAGACTGAAGGGGAGGCCGGAGGTCAGATTTAAAGTCTTGGGGTGAAGCCGTAGAACCCCCTATTTTGGAAAAGCTGCCTAGTGAGCTGTGATGCGATTTAGTACCAGGCGGCTCTGGCTTGGCACAGCCCCTCCCCCGGTGATGGCACGGAGCGTGGTGCACATCTCAGCCCACCAGCAATCACTGGAATTATGATGATTGCTGGAAGTCAGCAGAAAAACGGCTTTATGAAACGCTGAGACTCGCTGTCCTGACTCGGCTTTTCCCCGGAGGGGGTGGGGGGGAGGGTTTGTTATCTGAGGAGTGCAGACTTGAATTAGGGACGCCTGATAATAGAAGGTGGAGCCCAGCCAAACTCCTCGAACCTGATGAGGTCACATGTCTGCGATACGAAACATGGAGTTACAATGTGACTACGCTAAGAATAATATTAGCTGGAGAGTTGAATGATTTGGGGGGAGGGGGGGGGGGGTTCACATACTTTAGGTCATAGAGTAAATCTGCAGATGATGGATATTCATCTCTTCACCTACTGGAAAAGGGGGGCGCTATTGAGCTGACAGGGATTTGTAGGACCCAGCATGCCCCCGCCGTGGTCACCCGCATGGTGTTTTTGTTGGCCGTCTCTATGTGGAATATTCAGTCGGCTCTTTCAGGCCAGGCGCTCGAGGTCAGTTTCTATCTATAGACCTAATTACCGTCATTGCGGTCATAACTGTTCCGTCATTTACACCGAGGGTTCCAAGTCTGGAATGCTGAACGAATGATACTGAGCAAGCCCAAACCAACCAATCACATGCTCAGTTTGTTAACTTATCCTGGAAATATGCATGCTGGGATCCAATTGGTTGTTATAGGGAGCAGAAAGTCCAACAGACACCTTTTTGCTACATTGTCCAATCCCTGGTGAAGGGGGAATTTTGGCCCCTACATTGTCCAACCCTGATGAAGGTGGTGTTTTGGAGGAGACATTGTCCAATCCCTGGTGAAGGGGGAATTTTAGCCCCTACGTTGTCCAATCCCTGATGAAGGGGAGGCGTTTTGGTCCCTACATTGTCCATCGGGGGGGGGAGGGGTTTTGGGCCCTACATTGTCCAAGCCCTGGTAAAGGGGAAGTTTTGGACCAGACATTGTCCAAGCCCTGATGAAGGGAGAGTTTAAGCCCCTACAGTGCCCAAGCCCTGATTAGGGGAGATTTTCACTACTACAATTGTCCAAACCCTTATGGGGGGGTCTCTTTATTGCCCAAGTCCTGATTACGGAAAGTTTTGGCCCCTACACTGTTCAAGCCAAGATAAATGGGGAGTCTCTGCCCTCTACATAGTCTAAGCCCAGAGGAATGGGGAGTTTGGGCCCCTACATGGTCTAAGCCATGATGAACAAGGGAATTTCGGCCCCCTACATTGCCAGGGCACTGATAAAGGGGGATTTTTGGCCCCTACAATGTCCAAGCCCAGATGGAAGGGGAGTTTTGGCCCCTACATCACCCAATCCCCCAATGAGGGGGAGTTTTAGCCCCTACATGGTCCAAGCCCTAATGAAGGGGGATTTTTGGCCCTACATTGTCCAAGCCCCAAGGAAGGGGAATTTTTAGCCCCTACAATGTCCAAGCTCCGATAAAGGGGGAGTTTTGGCCCCTACAATGTCCAAGCTCTGACGAAGGGGGGGGGGGGTTGGGCCCTACACTGTCCAAAGCCCTGATGAAAGGGGGGGGGGGTTAGCCCTACATTATCAAAGCCCCAATGAAGGGGGAGTTTTGGCCCCTACATTGTCCAATCCCTGATAAAGGGCGTTTTCTGGCCCCTACATTGTCGAAGCCCTAATGAAGGAGAATTTTTGGCCCCTACATCGCCCAAGCCCCAATGAAGGGGAATTTTGGCCCCTACATTGTTCAAGCCCTAAGTAAGAGGGGGTTTTGGGCCCTACATTGTCCAAGCGCCGATGAAGGGGAGTTTTGGCCCCTATATTGTTCAAGCCCCGTTAAAGGGGGATTTTTACCCCCAAATTGTCAAAGCCCTAAGGAGGAAAAAGTTTTGGCCCCTACATAGTCCAAAGCCCTGATGGGGGGGGGGGGGGTTTGGCCCTACACTGTCCAAAGCACTGACGAAGGAGGGGTTTGGCTCTACATTGTCGAAGCCCCAATGAAGGGGGGAGTTTTGGCCCCTACATTGTTAAAGCCCTGATGAAGAGGGATTTTTGGCCCAATTAGCCACCTTTTGTCTACCCGTGGTCACGTGATGAGAACAATAAAAAAATCTTGGACTCTTGAGTTGATTGTTTTGTGCGTTCTTTTTCATTTTCAATTTTCATTTCTCAATTCAGGTGACCCCCCATCTCTTGAGGGAGTCCGTCCCTGCTTTGTGAAGAGCTGCCGAAGCCAAGCCATTACGCATAGCCGAGGATTCCTCGCTAAGGGATCAGGGTCCCGTGCATCACTCTAGGCAGAGATCTATGGCTGGGGAGGAAGGAGCTCCTGGCGTCACCTGACCAGCAAACCAGGAAGTCTGCAGGAGAAGTGCGGTCCTATTGGTTTGGCAAAGTTTCAATGCCAAGCTGAATTCGGCAGCATCGTTTTCACAGAAACCTGTCTGAAGCCTGGCAAGACGGCGACACACTATAAGGCAAATGGGCCCTCTGGGAATAATCGAGTCAAGCAATTCGAGGACATGAAGGTAATCCAAGGACGAGGAGGACAAGACAAGGACATGAGCAGCTCCGGCATGTAATGATATTAAGTTGGGATATTATTTACAGATGATGGTCCTCATTTACCAGATGCGTGATTAGACTGATGGCTCTAATGAACAGCCCTCCCATAGCATCCTGTTACCTATTCTTGAATACAATGTACATTGCTACAGCATATGCAACGATGTAAAAAAGTATTTGCCCCCTCCCTGATTTTTTGCATTTTTGTCACATTACACAATATTACGCAAAGATAACCCGAGTAAATGCAGTATTTAAATGATCATTTCATTTAACCACTGAAGCCCCGGAAGATTTTACCCCCTTCCTGACCAGGGCCTATTTTGCGATTCGGCACTGCGTGAATTTAACTGACAATTGCACGGTCGTGCGACGCTGTACCTAAACGAATTTGACGTCCTTTTTTTTCCCACAAACAGAGCTTTCTTTTGGTGGTATTTGATCACCTGTGCAATTTTTTGATCATGCGCTATAAACAAAAAAAGAACGTCAATTTTGCAAAAATAATAATATTTTTCACATTTTTTTTTATATGAAATTCCCCCCAAAAAAAATGTAAAAATCAAAATTTTTTAACATTTTTGGCCAATTTGTTTTATGCTACATATGTTTGGTTAAAAAAAAAAAAAAAAAAAAAAAAAAAAAAAAAAAAAAAAATCGCAAAAAGCATATTTTGATTGGTTTGCGCAAAAGTTATCGCGTTTACTAACAAAGGGAAAGATTTTTGTCATTTTTGTTGTTTTTTTTTTTTTAACGAGTAATGGCGGCGATCTGCAATTTTTTTTGCGGGACTGCGACATTGCGGCGGACAGATCGGACCCTTGACTGACATTTTTGACACTTTTGGGGTTACCAGTGACATTACTGCAGTAATCAGTTCTATACATATGCGCTGTTACTGTAAAAATGACAGTGGCAGTGAAGGAGTTAACTGTATTGGAGAGGGAGGGGTTAAGTGTGTCCTAGGGGCGTGTTTCTAACTGTGATTGGCTGTGGCTACTAGTGTAAGAACAGAGATCAACGGTCCTACATAGTAGAACCATGTGATCTCCATTCTTACACAGGGAAGAATGACAGGCGGCTTTGTTTACATCAGCCGCCTGCCTTTCTTCCGGTGTCACGGACGATCGCGAGTGCCCGGTGGGGGGGGGGGCAGGGGGGGGCGTCCGTGACTGAGCAGGAGCGCGCCTCCGGTGGCGCGAGCTCACTTCCTAGAGCCTCACAGGCTCCTAAGCTGCCAAAGGCACCGATTTAAAAAAAAAAAAAGACAGTATTCAAAAAAACACTGATTTTGGCGTTTTGAATAGTTTTAAGAGCAAAGGAGGGATTTGGGGTCTTTTAGACCCCAGATCCCTCCATAAAGAGTACCTGTCACTGCCTATTACTGTCACAAGGGATATTTACATTCCTTGTGACAGCAATAAAAGTGATCACATTTTTTTTTTTTTAAAGGAACAGTGAAAAAAAAAATATAAAATACAATAAAATGAATAGGAAAAAAAAAATATATTTTTTTTAAAAGTGCCCCTGTGCCCCCGTCCCCCTGCGCTCATAATTTGTGCCCGCGTACGTAATCACACATATGAGGTATCGCCGCGATCGTCAGCGCGAGAACAATGATTCTAGCAAAAGACCTTTTCTGTAACTCCTCACAGGTAACTGTTAAAAAAAATTTAAATAGCCGCCTATGGAGATTTTTAAGTACCGTAGTTTGTCGCCATTCTGTGATTGTTCACAATTTTACACGGTAACATGTTAGTTATTTATTTACTCTGCTTGACATCATCTTTCATAATATCCCAAAAAATTGGGCTAACTTTACTGTTTATTTATTTATTTTTTAATTCAGTGAAGTGTATTTTTCCCCAAACAAATTGCGTTTGAAAGACCGCTGCGCAAATACCATGTGACATAAAATATTGCAATGGCCGCCATTTTATTCTCCAGGGTCTATGCTAAAAAAAATTACACACACATATATATATATATATATATATATATATATATATATATACACACACACACACACACACACACACACACACACACACACATACATACATACATACATATACATACATATATATATAATGTTTGGTAGTTCTAAGGCTCCATTCACACCTGAGCGTATCAATTTCAGGCGTTTTTTTGTGCATTTTTCAGGCGTTGTTTGCATGTGTTTGGTGGAAATGCTGGTAATCTGCAAAAAGAAGAAGCTCATGTACTTTTTGAGCTTCAGGCGACAAAACGCTCATATGTGAACAGGGGCCATTGAAATGAATGGGATTTTGCTTGTTGGGAGTTTTGAGACTTCAGATGTGAGCATTTTATGAGCTGAAAAACGCTCAGGTGTGAACAGGGCCTAAGTAATTTTCTAGCAAAAAATACTGATTTTTAACTTGTAAACAACATGTGTCAGAAATAGGCTCGGTCCTTAAGTAGTTAATCATGATAACTTATTTTTTCAGACCTTTGCCCCTCCCCCATTGCTCACCACCACGTTGAGGAGTCCTCCATACGGGCCGAGGTCAGGCTGCCACAAGCCTAAGATGTCCCGATACTGGTGGAGCACTAAATTAAGAAAAAATAAAAATGAACAATGGTAACATCACCGAACGTTTCCTCATCGCAACATTGCAGCCGTGCCGGGTTCGATCTCTCCGCACAACACCGCACACATCCGAACCCTGCTCACTCCAAGGCCACACACACTGCAGGACAGGAAAGGAAAGTCCCTGGCAATTAAAGTGCATCTAAACCAGAAAACAAAAAATGTATTATATGGTAGCTTCCCCAATCCTTCGATTGTCTGTGGTGGCTGCATTTTTTTCTTTTTTTTCATGCTTTTCCCCCTTTATTTTCACCGGGTGATCCGGCCAATAACACACTTCCTGTCATAGGGTGACAACACTCACTCACTTTCAGAGTGTGGTCACCCTAGTACAGGAATACAGAAAATTCTCCTCTCTTCTATAACATGGGGGGAGGTGCTCTGTAGTACACGGAGATAGCTGGGATCAATGTAACTGATAAGAGCACAGAAAGTTATCAGCTCACAAGATTTCTGGCAGGATCAACAGGTATTTTTTCCACCCTCATCAAACAGATCTAACAAAGCACTTTCATTGGTATATTTAACAGCTTCCGGAACGCCCGCCGCAGTTTTACGTCGTTACTTTGACATTAAATACCGGTGTTATGGCCTCAGATAGCTGCCATAACCCCGGTATTTTCTTACAGGGCGGGCGATCCTCTTTCACATAAAAGTGGTCCCAGCGGTGGATTTGCCGCAGAATCACTTTTATGGGCGGTGGGAGAGGTGCCCCCTCCCGCCACTTCCTGATTGTTTTCCCCCCTTACTGGAGCCATTACTGGAGCCATTGGTAGCGGGGAAAACGATGATGTGGTCCTCTCAGGCCCTAGGCAGGAAGTCAAGTGAGGGCTTCTATGGCCTTGGAGGACCGGAGCGACATCATACGCAGATTCCTCCCAATGGCCTTTATCCACTTGCCGACTGCCGCACGACTATTTACATCGGCGGTCAGCCCCTCACAGGAAAGCGACGTAGGGCTAAGTCACTAGCCTGTAAGGGTTTTGGGAGCGAGCGCGCGCCGCCGGATGCGCGCTCCCGCTCGGTCGATGTCCGCTGGGCACTTGCGGTCGTCTGTGACAGCGGCAGAAAGGCAGGCGGCTAATGTAAACAAAGCCGCCTGTCAGTCCCCCCTGTGTAAGAATGGAGATCACACAGTTCTACTATGTAGGACCGTTGATCACTGTTCTTACACATCAAGCCACAGCCAATCACAGTTAGAAGCACGCCCCTAGGACACACTTAGTTAACTCCTTCACTGCCAGTGTCATTTTTACAGTAACAGTGCATCATATGTATAGCACTGATTACTGTAGTAATGTCACTGGTAACCCCAAAAGTGTCAAAAATGTCAGTCAAGGGTCCGATCTGTCCGCCCCAATATCGCAGTCCCGCAAAAAAAAAAAAAAAAAAAAAAAAAAAATCTTTCCCTTTGTTAGTAAACGCGATAACTTTTGCGCAAACAAATCAAAATACGCTTTTTCCGATTTTTTTTTACCAAACATATGTAACATAAAACAGATTGGCTGACAATGTTAAAAAATTTAGATTTTTACATTTTTTTTTTGGGGAATTTCATATAAAAAAAAATGTGAAAAATATTATTTTTGCAAAATTTATGCTCTTTTTTTTGTTTATAGCGCATGATCAAAAAACAAAAAAAAATAAAATCGCACAGGTGATCAATTACCACCAAAAGAAAGCTCTGTTTGTGGGAAAAAAAGGACGTCAAATTTGTTTAGGTACAGTGTCGCACGACCGCGCAATTGTCCGTTAAAGTCAAGCAGTAAAAAAAAAAAAAAAAAAAAAAAAAAAAAAAAATCGCAAAAACCCCCCTGGTCAGGAAGGGGGTAAAATCTTCGGGGCTTAAGTGGTTAAAGGGCTCATTTTTTTTACGTGCTAAAAAAAAAAAAAAAAGACTTTTTTTGCTTTTAGTGTAGATGTGAGATGTGAGGTCTTTTTGACCACAGATCTCACATTAAAGAGGACCTGTGATGCTTATTTCTATTACAAGGGATGTTTACATTCCTTGTAATAGGAATAAAAGTGATCAAAGAAAATAATTTTTAAAGGGACAGTGTAAAAATAGAAAATAAAAAAAGGCAAGGTAAATAATAAAAAAAAAAAATTTAAAAATTTAAAGCGCCCTGTCCCTCCGAGCTCACACGCAGAAGCGAACGCATATGTAAGTCGCACCCACATGTGTAAATGGTGTTCAAACCACACATGTGAGGTATCGCCGTGATCATTAGAGTGAGAGCAATACTTCTAGCACTAGACCGCCTCTAACTCTAAACTGGTAACCTGTAGAAATTTTTAAAGCGTCGCCTATGGAGATTTTTAAGTACCAATGTTTGTCACCATTCTAGGAGCGTGCGCAATTTTGAAGCATGACATGTTGGGTATCTATTTACTTGGCATAACATTATCTTTCACATTATAGAAAAAATTTGGGCTTTTTTTTTTTTTTAATTAAAAAAAGTGTATTTTTTCCAAACAAATTGCGTTTGTAAGACCGCTGCGCAAATACGGTGTTAACAGACAAAACAAGAAAAAGGTGGCTGTTAAGATTTACATACACTTTAATTTGCCAGTTAACAAAAAAGGATCTTAATAAAGAGTGCTAATAAAAGCAGAGGTCTCCGGTGCAGATATATTTACATACATGTTAAAGCTGATCTCCGCTATGAAGCAGCCTGATCTATGGGAGTGGTGGGGTCATGAACAGATCATGTGACAGAAATGACAGCGGGACTCAGGTTACCACAGCATGGACCAATGAGAAGTCAAGATTGGGTCACATGACTGGACCTGAAACTTATCCATTCAGTGTATACACCTGAGACCTCCACTTTCACTAGGAGATGGGCAAACATTGATTGAGCGCCTACCAGTTTGTATTTGCAGAGTTTAAATAGCACAGCCAATCATTTTCTGCTGAATTAATAGGTTATCATTTATTCAGAAATTAAAAAAAAAAAAAAAAACAAAAAAAAAAAACGAGGGAGTTGAACAGCGCCAGGAAGAATGCAGCTTGTCGCATATATCAATAATTAATAGTCAAGAATGGGTGAAGCTGCACATGCATCAGAGCCTGGGGGACTCACAGTGCCAGCCCCCCCAGTCCTGATATGCAGAAGATTACAGGAAGCCAATATGAGGGCAGATTTCTGTATTTTTTATAGCTTTAGCTATATATTTTTTTTTAGAATATACATACATATATATATATATATATATATATATATATATATATATATATATATATATATATATATATATATATATTATTTTTTTATATATTAAACGCATGTAGAGACGATGTATTATATATATATATATATTTTTTTTTTAAATATTTATTTTGAAAAAGGTACCCGTGCATGTAATTCACATTCATATATATATGCCTGAAGTTCATAGGGTCATGAGTGTTCTTAAAGTGGACCTATCACCAGATATATTACTCGTGCTCAGTAATGTGTACAATACTAGCAGGTATTTATGATCACAGAGATCAGTGTGCTCCCCTTTAATATTCTATTCTCCTTTCTATCATATTCTTTTCTATTTTAATATAAATTTATGCCATTCAAATTTTGGAAGACGGTTATATTCTATTTTATTCTATTCTTGTCTATTGTTTTTTCTATTCTATTTTATTCAAATTAAAATGTATTCTATTTGATATTCAAAATTTCAGAAGATGGTTATATTCTATTTTATTCTATTCTATATAATTACTTTCTTTTTTATTCTTACCTATTCTACTATTTTCTCTCCGTTTCCTTTAATTTATATTTTATTTTATATTTATATTCTATTTTGTTTTACTCTATTCTTTTATATCCTATTTTTTCTATTCTATTCTTTTATATTCTATTCCTTTATTTTCTATTTTATTTGATTCTTTTATGTTATTTTCTATTCTATCCTGTTCTATCCTTCATTTTGTATTCTTTTTTATTATTTTCGAATTCGATTTCAAATTGGATTCAGATTTCGGCTGAATTGCATCTTGTTATTTCAGTTTCGTTTAAATTTGTTACATTTGGTCACATGGACGGCGCTGACCAATCAGAACCGGTTGCCTCTTCTCCACTTTCAGCACATCCATAGGACGCACTGCTCGACTTCTGCCACTGTCAGCCCTCCTCGGTCACCCGGCACACATCCATCTGACATCAGGTAAGAGTGCTGGGTCCGCGGCTGAGCAGTATGTGAGGCGGGGAAATGGTGCACCAGGTCTGGGCTCTGCACAGAATTTCAACTGTCAGCCGCTCCCCATCCCACTGCTCCAGCCTGCCTGTGTGTCACTGCTTCCTCAGCCCCTGGGGGAGGTGGGAATGCAGACTGAGCCCATCCTGCCGTGGCTAAGGGAAGGGAATCACCTACAATTAGTTGGGGGGCACAGATTACCTTTTATTGGCCAGGTGTGGGAGCCCCCCCCCATAGACACGTGTGTGGGGGAGCAGAGCAGGCCATTTTCTGAGTGTATAGGAGGAAGGTGGAGGTGGGGGAGTGCCACACTTCTGGAGAATTCTTCTGTACACACCATAGAGCTGAGGGGACCACATATGCACATCTGCCTGAGACTTTCACTCTCTCCCACCCTCTATCTCCCTCCCCCTCCCCTCTCTTTCCTTCTCTCACACCCCCCCCCCCCAATCTCCTCTTCTCTACCTCCCTCCCCTCTTTTTATTTTCTCTTCTTTCCTTCTTTTTCTGGGCGCAGGGCAGCTTTTTTTAAAAACTGGCGCCTAACTTTTTTAGCTGGCTCCTAGATTCAAAGAAAATGTGTCAACCCCTGCCTTAAGAGTTCCCTTCACTGGGACTAAGGGGCCAAGCTCAACCCCTGAAAAAAAAAAACACAACCCCACACCACGATCCTACCTCCACCAATTGATTTGGATCAGTGCACAAAGCAAGGTCCATAAAGACATGGATGACAAGTTTTGGGGTGGAGGAACTTGACTGGCCTGGACAGAGTCCTGACCTCAACCCAATTGGGATGAATTAGAGCGGAGACTGCCAGCTGGGCCTTCTCATCTAACATTAGTGCCTGACCTCATAAATGTGTTTCTGGAAGAACGGTCATACATTCCCATAGACACACTCCTAAACCTTGTGGACAGCCTTCCCAGAAGAGTTGAAGCTGTTATAGCTGCAAAGGGTGGACCAACTCAATATTGAACCCTACAGACTAAGACTGGGATGCCATTAAAGTTCAGGTTGTGTAAAGGCAGGCGTCCCAATACTTTTGGTAATATAGTGTATGTGTGGTGACCCGCCCATGAGTATAATCCCTGCCCATGCTTAGACTTACTGTTTTACAGCAGCCCTGACGTGAGATGGAAAGAGGTGGAGCCTGGGTGGATGTTGTTCGTTCTCACATGTTGATTGGAACATTGATATGTAAAGATTTTCCGGGCCGGCAGAGATGGTGGAGAGGATCTGTGCTCTGTATGTATTATGGACAGGTTCAATGTACTGCAATGTATTGCATTTTATATATTTTCATATCCTGGATAATATTGTAAAATACAATAAACTCTGCTACAGGAAATCAGAATTTTTTTGTTAATGGGTTCACTACGTAATCACCAGCAGAGTAAAGGTTAATAGATGAGACACCACTCCATGCAACCATCAGCACGCCCACACACTCGGATACATACGATGAGCGTACACATCCCTGTACTCCATGTTTTCATAGTCTGGAAGGATTTTCATAAAGCGACCCGACTTCACCCGCGGGTTTATACCTGAACAGACACAGGAGCGCGTTACTCCCTCACGTACAGGATGTATGAGTAGCGGCTATTTTGTGGGAGCAGACCATATATTTCACCAGTGGCATCAAAAGGCCCCCCCCCCCCCAAAAAAAAAAAACAATTGGCTGCGTTTCGATTGGGGCTGCACCCACAAAATAGCAGCACATAACAGGTCCACTTTGACTTTCAGGTAAAGCAGTGGTCCTGCGGTGTAACAAGATAGCGTTGCATGTATTCGCACTCACGTTTCACGTAGACTTCTCGGCAAGAGACTCCCGTCACCTCCATCTTGCGCAGGTTTTCCTGCACCCCATATTCTGCGAAAAAAAAATAAAAATAAAGACAGTTAGGATTTGTAAATCTACAGGGAATAGCAATGACTTGTAGTAATGCTCCAGAAGCAACTGCATGTAAATTCTGACTTGCCTCCAAGTCGGGTCTCGGTCCCGCCCCCTAGGATCCCACAACGCAGTATTGCAGTTTTCTAATAGACTGCTAAGAAGGCCAGGCTACACGGTGCGCTGAAACAAAAGTTAAAAGGCGCATGGGCTGCAGGCTCCAAACAAGTCCATATGCAAGTCCATGTAAACAGGGGCTGACTTTCAACCCAGGGGGCAAGTACAAACCAGAGGCCCATGGTGCAGTGACTCGGCCCCCCTCCCACTCTCCCTTTTCCCAGCCTCCTGCTGACCCCCATTCCAGACTGAAGCTCCGCTCCAAGTACTCTCTACTCACCGGCCGAATCTGGGCTCCTGATCTGGCCAGCAGGGGGCGGTTGGGGGGGGAGCTGGGGACAGCTCAGTTGAGGCTGGCCGGGGGAGGAAAGTCTCCAGTGGGGCATGGAACCGGACTCTGCTCAGACAGTTTACACCATCCATGCTGGGGGGGGGGGGGGGAGCTTTATCTTTGTCTTCATCCCGCACTCAGTAGGTCAGCAGTGGGGAACATTTCTTCACCAGGAATCCTTTAGGCATGTCTTTGGCAGAAGCGGTGCAGCCTTTTTATGGGCCATCTAAGGGGGCCAGGGGGGCAATTTCCCCCCTGCCCCCTGGCCCAGTCCTCCCCTGCATGTATATGTCCATAAAAAGGGAAAATAAATTAAATAGTCCAGAGACTTAGGGCTGCCATCAGTTGGATCTCTGCCATGAAGAAGGAGCACGGCTGCCGCAACACTCGCAGCATGCACGCTCAGAAATGCGTCGCATCCTGGTGACGTCATCCACCCACGCCGCCATACCATCTGTGCTTCAAGCCTCGTTTTGGACTACCATCCACCGCACAGCTGGCCTTTGAGGTGACCAGTGAGGAGCAGTTTGCACGGTGCTGCCTTGTCAGCGGAAAGCCACACGTCCACCGAAATCCATCTGGACTTTCCTCCCCATCTGATGTGCTTTTTATACTCTACTCAATGTGAGTTGCCTAGGTTTTAACTGTGCATTAAATTGTTTACAGTCTACTCTTAGCGGCTTGTTATTTCATACATTGTGCGCTGCTCAGACTTGGAACTCAGCCTAGGGCCACACACTGTGCTGGAACCATCCATTCATAGCCATTATGTACGTACTATTGGGGTAGCTGTGATTGGCCACAGCTAGCACATGGTACAGTGTGCTGTGATTGGCCCTGCCTGTACCATGTGATCGCTGTGACCAATCACAGAGATCAACACAATAGTACCTCCCAACGTCCTGAATTGGGCGGGACTTTCCTGCATTTTAATCTTTGTCCCGCAGACCTGGAAATGCAGCAGTGGGAACATCACTCCAGTACAGCCAGGGATTGGTGGGGTGGGGGGTGGCCCAATAATAATTAGTGCAGCTGTCAAATCCAACCTCTGATGTCGGGGATGTGGGGGGGGGGGGGAGACAGTATGCTGGGCTGCGCCCCCTTTGTCAGGCAACCTGTGCATAGACAAACGGCCAGCAATGTATAAACGGGAGAGAAGGTGGCAGGAGACGGGACTAATTGTAAATACTGCATGTGGACCCACAGCTGTGTATAATTCAGGTTTATTATAATTCAGGTTTAATATACACGGCAGTGGGTCCACATGCAGCAGTTACAATTAGTCCTGTCTTCTGCCGGGTGCGAGAGTGCTCGCACACAGTCTAGCACAGGCTGTTAAACACCCGAGCACACATGAAGAGCTCAAGTGTGTGCTCCCGGGGGGCGAGGCGCCCACAAGAGACAGAGAGCAATGAAAGATCCCTTCCCCAACGCCTACCTCAGTAGCCGATGTTTGGGCGCAGCTTGTGAGGCTTGCATTTCTATTGGGTGGAACAGGAGAAGGGGTGCAGTGGGCCTCGCGCCCGGCCCGCTTCCTTCTGCTCTGATGCTAGGCACTGAAGGAGCACTGGGAGAAACCAACAGAGAGGTCATATAAGTTAGTTCTGTGTGGCAGGACACAAAGGGTGTCCATAATTTCTTCTAGTAGTGGCTGCTGATCTGCCGGATGGCAAAATGTTGCATAACTTGTCATGCTCAAAAATCACTATACAGCCCTAGCTTTCCATTATACTGCCCTAGCCTGCCTATATACTACCCTAGCCTGCCCATATACTACCCTAACCCACTCCTATATACAGCCTAATCCCAGTGGCATATCATCCATGGGTGCAATGGGTTCACTGGGTGCTCTCCTAAACCTTGCATTCTGTACAAAACGCACTCCTGAACCTTGCACTCTGTACAAAACACACTTCTGAACCTTGCACTCTGTACAAAAAACACTCCTGAACCTTGCACTCTGTACAAAAGGCACTCCTGTACCTTGCACTCTGTACAAAAGGCACTCCTGTACCTTGCACTCTGTGCAAAAGGCACTCCTGTACCTTGCACTCTGTGCAAAAGGCACTCCTGTACCTTGCACTCTGTGCAAAAGGCACTCCTGTACCTTGCACTCTGTGCAAAAGGCACTCCTGTACCTTGCACTCTGTGCAAAAGGCACTCCTGTACCTTGCACTCTGTGCAAAAGGCACTCCTGTACCTTGCACTCTGTGCAAAAGGCACTCCTGTACCTTGCACTCTGTGCAAAAGGCACTCCTGTACCTTGCACTCTGTGCAAAAGGCACTCCTGTACCTTGCACTCTGTGCAAAAGGCACTCCTGTACCTTGCACTCTATACAAAAGGCACTCCTGTACCTTGCACTCTGTACAAAAGGCACTCCTGTACCTTGCACTCTGTACAAAAAACACACTCCTAGACGTTGCACCTAACACATTCCTGAACCTTGCACTCTGTATGAAATGCACCCCTGAACCTTGCACTCTGTATGAAATGCACCCCTGAACCTTGCACTCTGTATGAAATGCACCCCTGAACCTTGCACTCTGTATGAAATGCACACCTGAATCCTTCCACACTTAGCGTAACGCACTCTTCTACAGTTTGTGAAAAAACAACTGTAATGGAAGCTTTTTATTTTTATTATTATTTTTTTCTAATTATTGTGCTGGGGTTTGTGTCCTTGGGTCTCCAGCTTGTGGCACAGCAATCAAAGCTTTTTATATAAGTACAAGGAAGCATGTTTTTTTTTTTTAAACCTTGTCCTTTCAGCCCCTCCCACTCTTAAGCATTTGGCCACACCCATTTTGCCCCATATGTGTGCCGCAGGTCCTTTCCTCCCTCAAGTGTTTCTCATTCTAAAGTTCAAAATTTGGGAGGTATGCACAATGAATGGCCATGAATGAAAGCCATTTATTGTGTACAACTGTCAGTGTACCGGGCTGGCCCCGGGATTGTGTGATCGTTGTGACCAATCACAGTGATCACATGGTACCGGGACAGCCTGATCAAGCCACAGCTCGGCTGTCAGAGCCCGCAGGAGGCGCGCACCTAGGAGGAGGTCATGTGACATCCTCCCAGAACCATGGAGCTTCTGCCTTGGTGTCATATTACTATAAATTCTGACTTGCCTCCAAGTCGGGTCTCAGCCCCACCCACTAGGATCCCACAATGCAGTATTGCAGCTTTCTAATAGACTGCTGAGAAACACAGGCTACATTGTGCGGTGCTCAGACTTGGAACTCAGCCTAGGGCCACATACTGTGCTGGAATGGAGTTTTCACAAGCCGGTGCGATGCACTATGGCCCTGAACTAAACTGTAAAATCCCAAAATTTGTCCATGTTTGCTTATGCACCATATTCAAGAAAGTTTTTTTTTTTTCCCCACACAGCACTATGATGCAAAGTCATGAAAGTCCTTTTAATTATATACTTTATATCTGAACATTTTACATAGTATGAAGCCAAAGCAGCCTGTTTTTGCGTGTGCCTTTAGCATGTTCCCCCTCCTGTTTAATGCTAGTTATGCACTCCCTGCTTCTTCATGAGATACAGATCCATTTTAATTCTCCACTACAGTGACACTACTGCTCGGGGGTAATGGCGGAGGCAGGTACTGCCTGCTGAACAAAACAGGAGCATCATTTTTGGATTGGGATTACACATGGACATGCACCTGTCTGCCGCCTTTGGGTCGGGGGGGTTCTGTAGTCCACCCGTGCTTACTCGCAAGCAAGATTTCCCGCACATCCATTTATTGTGTACAAAACAACTAGCTTATGACATCAGAATGCTGACAGTTTAGTGAATCACTTCAAATAAAAGTGAGCGATAAAACAGGCGGCTTGGCGATGAGGCCACGTGTGTGACAAGACGGGGTGACTTTAAACAGCAGTAAGGATTAATTTCAGCAGCGCAGAGTGCTGCATATTAATGAGGGATCAGAGGGGCGATCAGAGACTCCGAATAAAAGCGAGATTGGGAACGCCATTGTCGCCAGCTGCGCCAGGCGGTATTTTTAGCCCGGGGGCCGGAGATTTGGAGCTCTAATATCTGGCAGAGATGCGAAGAAAATTACCCCCCCTATTCCCGTGCAGATGACAGCTCCGGCATTGGCAGCTCTGCACACCACTTCCAGCGAGAGGACTTTAATCTTCTGTAATTATGCACGCGGGTCCCCAGAGAGCGCTAAGTGGATATAAAAGTCGCCGTATTAGAAGGCGCTATCTTTTTATCATCAGTAGAAGTGCAGGAATTCCCCAATTAGCCGATCACAATTAATAGAAGAAACAGAACAGCCTATGCCAGGAAATTAACACATGCATGACATCCAACGGGTCACATGAAACCTGCGCTGAACGCTGCGTCACGCATTTATGTGTCACGTCAACCTTATATTGCTTCATAGCCGTTCACTAATGATCACATATTAACTTATAATGTATAGATGCGACAGTCCCGCATCTTGGACCTTAATATTCAGATGAAGCCGTGTCCTGGGATCACAGGGTCACCCCTATTGGATAACTCAAGAAGGCATTCATTACAGTGTACACAGGCTATTCGTGGGCAGTCCCGACATGAGCAGAGGCAGGGTTAGGTCTGGCTACTCCTGTAAGTGGGCGGAGTCTGGACAGGCCTGCCCGAGGCAGACTTTGGGTGGGGTTAACTGAGTCAGGGACGAGGACCTTAAAATGATACTAAACAGGCGCCATTTAATTTACATTGTTCCTTCTATTTCTGTATGTGGATGTTCTGTATGTGGATGTTTGCACTGTCATTATTTTAATCCCTTTCACCCCCTTCCTGCCAAGGTCAATTTTCAGCTTTCAGCACTGTCGCACTTTTCGACAATTGCACGGTCCCCATATGACATTTTTCTCTTTTTTTTTTTTAGATAGATAGAGCTTTCTTTTGGTGGTATTTAATCACCACTGGGCTTTTTTTATTTTTTTGAAATAACAAATAAAAAATAAATAAATAAAAAAGACAGAAAATTAGAAAAAAAAAAAAAAACACACACACTTTCTTACTTTTTGTTATCAAATTTTGCAAATAAGTAATTTTTCACTGATGTGATGAGGCTGCACTGATGGAGGCTGCACCGCCGATGTGCGGTGGTGGAGGCCGCACCGCCGATGTGCGCCGATGGAGGCCGCACCGCCGATGGAGGCCACACCGCCGATGTGCGCCGATGGAGGCCGCACCCCCGATGAGCGCCGATGGAGGCCGCACCCCCGATGAGCGCTGATGGAGGCCGCACCCCCGATGAGCGCTGATGGAGGCCGCACCCCCGATGAGCGCTGTTGGAGGCCGCACCCCCGATGAGCGCTGATGGAGACTGCACTGATAATCAGGGCACTGCAGTGCAGTCTATCAGTGTAAATGTCCCCTGTCACAGGAAAGGTCGGGTATCCGCTCTCCTCTCTTCACGCTGTGACAGTGCTCAGGAAAGGAAATGACGATGACCGGCATTTGTTTACATATGATGAAGCTGTGATTGGACACAGCTGATCACGTGGTAAAGGGCCGCTGTGATTAGCCCTTTACCTCGATCTGTGATCAGCTGTGTCCCTAGGACAGAAATCATAAAGAGGGCCCGATGCATGCCCCGAGGGCGCGCAAGGGGGCGGGGTTCTAAGAGGACGTCAATAGATGCCCTCCCAGAACTGGACAACTGTGCTGTAGCTGTCTTCCGGCTATAGCGTGATCGGAAAATGGTTAATTTAAAAAAAATAAATAAAAAACACATCTAAGTACCTTTTTCCTAATTGATATACATTTCTGTATCAAAAAAAAATGCATGGATAGTAAGTTACATGGTTTTCAATTGCATAGTTCACATCAGTGCAGTTAGTTCCACTGTGTTCCAGTTTCAGAAAAGAAAAAAAAAAGTAGAACATGCTGCATTTTTTTCTGCACTGGACTGTACCGGAACACAGTAAAACACATTAAAAAAATCGCACCGGAACGCACCAAAAACACACATGTCCCAACTGAGGGCCAGTTCACACCACATGCAGTCCAGTGCGTTTTTCTTCCTGCATCAAAATGGCAAAGATAGTAGATTATATGATTTCCAATGACATAGTTCACACCAGTGCGTTCCAGTTCCAGAAAAAAACAAAAAAAAAAAAGTAGAACATGCTGCATTTAGCCTGCACTGGACTATACTGGAATGCGGTAAAATGCATCAAAAACACACCAGACCCCGGTACAGTGAAAAAAGAAGAAAATAGCATCTGGAAACACATCAAAATAGCACCGGAAAGCATAAAAACTCCTTAAGAAAACGCTTATCCGGAATGGATCTGGAGTGTGAACCAGCCCTCAAGGTTAAAAAACGTGTCAAAAATGCGCATGTAGAAAAGCATTCGGACTGCATTTTTATGTTGTGAACCGGCCCTGAAAGCCTTTACAGGTGACCACTCTAGATTTACAGAGGTGGCCTAGTGCTAGAATTACTGCCCATGATCCAACGTTCTTGGGGATACCTCACATGTGCGGGACCGATGCACGCGTTCGACTTTGCTTGCTAGCACAGGGGGGGATGGGGGCACTGAATTTATATATATATATATATATATATATATATATATATATATTTATTATATATATATATTTTTTATTATTTCTTTTTTTCAATTATTTTTTTTTTTTTTATCACTTTAATTGCTGTCACAAGGAAAATGTAAACATCCTTGTGACAGTAATAGGCAGTGACAGGTACTCTTTATAGAGAGATCTGGGGTCTATAAGACCCCAAATTCCTCATTTGCACTTGAAAGCATTTATAAAAAAAAAATAAAAATTCCACAATCCATGTTTTTTAATACTTTCAATCTTAAAAAAAATGGTGCAGTTAAGATGCGGGTAAACTGTAAGTGATGTCATGTCATTGCTTCCAGATTACCATAGTGGCGACTCATTTAAAGCTGAATCCGGCTTTGTATGGGTCTCCGAATAGCTGGCGGACGTACTGGCTAGTAAAACTGGGTAAAAACTTCCGCACTAAGGAACAAAGAATAGGGCTGCAGCCAACCTCAAAATATAGTCAAAAAGACTATATCAATAAAAAGTAAGGTGTAGGGAGGTAGGTGGCGCTGCCTGTATGTGGATGTAGGTATGGAATAAAAAGGGAGGGGGGGGGTACACTCACACCCAAGTGGTATATAAATATGATTAAAAAAATCTTAAACGTACATAATCAATAATAAAACCATAACAATGCAATAAAAATGGTCAGTGTAAGTGATATAGAAGGAATAAATATAAAGTGCCGAAGTGAACAGTAAATGTCTGGTTTAAAATGGGAAAATCCAGAACATAAAATGAATTCTACTAATAAAGATTATATAAATATAAACAAAAAGGTGCTACAGTGCATATGTGCACATACAAGGTGCTAAAGTGAGACGTTCCTGATGACGTCAATGGTGACGAAACGCGCCGTGCGCGGTTTACGTCATTTCCGCCCCACTGGAACGCAGATCAGGCCCGCTGACACGCATAGCATCCCGGAAGCAGCCGCTAACGAGGCTTTTGCGGCCCCTAATCCTTTGTATGGTCGTTTACCAGTTCTTTTATGCGAGTACATTTACTTATTCTAAATAAAGCATTCATTTTAAAACGGTACATCACTATACGAGGCCTTCTTCTTGCATATCATCTGGGATACTTACGTACCTATGATGGATGGGGATATGAGGCTGTATCAATCTTACTGAATACATATTGTAAATGTGAGTGAGACGATCCAGGGATCCTTTCCATGAGTCCAGCACACAGGAATTACCCGACAGAGGAAACCTGTCATTTATTCCTTCTATATCACTTACACTGACCACTTTTATTGCATTGTTATGGTTTTATTATTGATTATGTACGTTAAGATTTTTTAATCATATTTATATACCATTTGGGTGTGAGGGTACCCTCCCCCCCTTTTATTCCGTACTGGCTAGTAAGCTCGGGTCTCCCGGTGGGACGGGAGAGCCTGAGCGAGGCGCTTCGGTTGTTATTACAAGAGAGCCGACTGTCGGCCAAAACAGCCGGTACCGGGGTGAGCTGCACGCATGTCCCCGGTACAGCCACTTGAAGTCAAATGACGTACAGGTGCGTGATTTGGCGGCAAGTTTTAACATGGCACCCGCTAGCAGCATAAGCAGTCCCAGTACATTCAATGGGCCGTTGTATGCGCAATGAACGTGCAAAAGGTGATGACGCAATTTTTCAAATCACGCCACACCATAACGCACCGTACCACAATACCATGTATTCTGGCATGCGTGTTTCCTAGATACATGGGTGTGCCATTAAGAATTATTCACACCCACATGGTCACACCTGGTGTGTACAAGTCCTTACTAATCATTACTGTTTTACCAGTTTCTGGTTGGGTGAGGCACTGGTGATGTCACCAGGATCTCACAGATGCATCCTGGGAAGGCTACATCACGAGTGCCTTCCCCTTTAAATAATGTGCAAAGTCCAGGAAGTAGAGGGAAATGGATTCATCTGCCCTTAGTGAAAATGGCTGCTGTGAGAATAGGGAGTAGAAGAAGAAAAAAAAAGTCTCCAACAGTTAGATGTATGGATTCAGAAGTCAAAACAATCTCTTGTAATGTGGTAGAAGACTGACATTCTTTATTAAGTGTTAGCTGATTTTTGTTATATTACAGCAGTCTCTAATACTTTCTTGTAATACTGCATAAGCAGCTGTCGCTTATAACACGGCAGATGGCCTTAACACTCTATTGGAGAAGGTCAGCAGAATTTAGCAGTCTCTTGCAGGGTGTCAGCAAGTTTCTGATATCCAGGCAGTCTCTGTCAGATTTTTTAGATCCTTAAGCAGTCTCAATTGTGTTGTGTATAAGAGGTTGATGTGAAAGTGTCAGCAGTCTCTCGCTACATCGAAGCAGCTTTTAACAATTTCTTGTTACATTGCGGCAGTCTTCGCCAGTTTCTTGTTACATTGTGGTAGCTTTTACCAGTTGCTTGTCACACTGAAACAGTCTGTACCAGTTTATTGTTACATTGCAGCAGTCCCTGTCAGATTCTTTAGATCAGCGAGCAGTCTCATTTATGTTGAGTATCACAGCAAAAGACTTTTTGATGTGATTTGGTAAAGTGTCAGCAGTATTTTTGTCTTACAAATTTCTTGTTACATTGCAACAGCCTTTACCAGTTTCTTGTTACATTGTGGCAGTTTTTACCAGTTGCTTGTTACATTGAGGCCGTTTTTACCAGTTGCTTGTTACATTAAGGCCGTTTTTACCAGTTGCTTGTTACATTGAGGCAGTTTTTACCAGTTGCTTGTTACATTGAGGCCGTTTTTACCAGTTGCTTGTTACATTGAGGCCGTTTTTACCAGTTGCTTGTTACATTGAGGCCGTTTTTACCAGTTGCTTGTTACATTGAGGCCGTTTTTACCAGTTGCTTGTTACATTGAGGCAGTTTTTACCAGTTGCTTGTTACATTGAGGCAGTTTTTACCAGTTGCTTGTTACATTGAGGCCGTTTTTACCAGTTGCTTGTTACATTGAGGCAGTTTTTACCAGTTGCTTGTTACATTGTGGCAGTATTTACCAGTTGCTTGTTACATTGAGGCAGTTTTTACCAGTTGCTTGTTACATTGAGGCCGTTTTTACCAGTTGCTTGTTACATTGAGGCCGTTTTTACCAGTTGCTTGTTACATTGAGGCAGTTTTTACCAGTTGCTTGTTACATTGAGGCAGTATTTACCAGTTGCTTGTTACATTGAGGCCGTTTTTACCAGTTGCTTGTTACATTGAGGCCGTTTTTACCAGTTGCTTGTTACATTGAGGCCGTTTTTACCAGTTGCTTGTTACATTGAGGCAGTATTTACCAGTTGCTTGTTACATTGAGGCCGTTTTTACCAGTTGCTTGTTACATTGCGACAGCCTTTTTCAGATTCTTTAGATCCACGAGCAGTCTCAATTATGTTGAGTATCATCACGGTAAAAGACTTTGATGTGATTTTGTAAAAGTGTCAGCAATTTTTTTGTCTCAACAATTTCTTGTTACACTGAGACAGTCTTACTCTTTGCCAGTTTCTTGTTACACTGAGACAGTCTTTACCAGATTCATGTTACACCGAGACAGTCTTTACCAGTTTCTCGTTACACCTAGACAGTCTTTACCCGTTTCTTGTTACACCGAGACAGTCTTTACCAGTTTCTTGTTACACCGAGACAGTCTTTACCAGTTTCTTGTTACACCGAGACAGTCTTTACCAGTTTCTTGTTACACCGAGACAGTCTTTACCAGTTTCTTGTTACACCGAGACAGTCTTTACCAGTTTCTTGTTACACCGAGACAGTCTTTACCCGTTTCTTGTTACACCGAGACAGTCTTTACCCGTTTCTTGTTACACCGAGACAGTCTTTACCAGTTTCTTGTTACACCGAGACAGTCTTTACCCGTTTCTTGTTACACCGAGACAGTCTTTACCAGTTTCTTGTTACACCGAGACAGTCTTTACCAGTTTCTTGTTACACCGAGACAGTCTTTACCCGTTTCTTGTTACACCGAGACAGTCTTTACCCGTTTCTTGTTACACCGAGACAGTCTTTACCAGTTTCTTGTTACACCGAGACAGTCTTTACCCGTTTCTTGTTACACCGAGACAGTCTTTACCCGTTTCTTGTTACACTGGGGTAGATATACTAAAACTGTTGCACCCAGAATCTGGTACAGCTGTACCAGGGACTACTTTTTTCACAATTCTCGTAGGTAAGGCAGCCCATTGAAATGTTTGGGCTACCCCACACACAATGCACAGAAAGCGCACGCACAACATTGCACCTGCATGGGCCTAGCGAACCAACCAGAAGTTTGCAGCTTACAGCCGAGGCTTCACACACAGGCCTTCACTGTGTGGCGGGTTTGTGTTTGTGATACAGAAAAGAGTCATCTACAAAACTCCTGGGTGATGCCACATGAACCCGCTGACTGTGTGCCTCCCCTCCAACCTGCGATCTGATAGGGGAGGTTAGTGGCAAATGAGACTGTTTGAGTTACACAACGTGTGTCACATCACAGCGCATGCAGAGGTCACCCTGTCAACAGGAACCTTACGTAACCCCTTCCAGACCAAAAAGGTGTTAGATCCCCAACAACAGACACCCTTTTGAACTAAAAAAGTTTTTTTTCTTTTTTTTTGCTCCATCACATTGATGGAAAGTAAGAGACCAGAAGAATTAATTTTCTGCCAAATTATCGTTCAGATTGCATGACCGTGTCATGCGATCAGCGGCTGACAGATGAGGTCTGCAAACCTTCCTCCCACCACCACCACCACCACATGCCTTTACCTCAACTGGTAACCTCTAGAGATGAGCTACAGTGAGAATTTTCAATTCAATTTGCTAAAAACATAGTTAAAATTTGGGTGAACTGCATTAGTCAATGGGAAAGGAAAGATGAAGGTGGGTTTTGGTGGTTTTAATGGTGCAATGGGATTTAATTAACTTCTTTCAACCATCCTGGCCTGTTTTTTTTCACTATTGGTCTCAGTGTTTAAGGTTTTTTTAAGTGTACAGAAAGAAAATGAGCAAAATAAATAAATAAATAAAAACGTATAAATTGACAGAACACAAATCTACACAAAAAAAGGTAAAAACAAAAATACAAAGAACACGATAAATTAAAAAAATAAATAACCAAAAAAAGAAAAACTAAACAAAAGTCCTCTAAATAACAGAAGCAATGTTTAACGCAGATTTTGTTGAAGCCCTTTAAAGCAGGGGTCCTCAAACTTTTTAAACAGGGGGCCAGTTCACGGTCCTTCAGACACTGTCGGGGGCTGGACTATAGTTTGAAAAAAAAAAAATGAACGAATTCCAATGCGCATATTTTATTTGTAGTGCACAAAAAAAAACAGGAAAAACAATAGAATATTTGTTACATATATATATAAAACCACAGCGTGCCCCCTCTCGATGCCAGAGTGACCACAGCGTGCAGAGAGACCAGTCAGTGCACTTACCTGCAGCCGCGGCGTCTCCTTGAGTCCTCCCGCCTCCTCCTCGGCCAATGGCATGGGTTCGCCTTTCGGCCAATCAGGAAGCGGGTCTCAGACAATTTTCAATCGCTATTGTCACACAAATGGGTGGGCTAGGACGCAGTGCTCTGCTCCTCGGGTCCACCCTTTCCTGAAGCATATTAGAGCTTCAGTGAGTGACAGGTAGTCAGCCCCATGTCGATCCCGGCGGGCCGGGTTTAGGACCCTGGCGGGCCGCATACCCCAGAGGACACCCTTCATCCCAAATATACATACCCCAGAAGACACCCTCCATCCCAAATATACATACCCCAGAGGACACCCTTCATCACAAATATACATACCCCAGAAGACACCCTCCATCCAAAATATACATACCCCAGAAGACACCCTCCATCCCAAATATACATACCCCAGAGGACACCCTTCATCCCAAATATACATACCCCAGAAGACACCCTCCATCCCAAATATACATACCCCAGAGGATACCCTCCACCCAAGTATACATACCCCAGAGGATACCCTCCACCCAAGTATACATACCCCAGAGGACACCCTCCATCCCAAATATACATACCCCAGAGGACACCCTCCATCCCAAATATACATACCCCAGAAGACACCCTCCATCCCAAATATACATACCCCAGAGGACACCCTCCATCCCAAATATACATACCCCAGAGGACACCCTCCATCCCAAATATACATACCCAAGAAGACACCCTCCATCCCAAATATACATACCCCAGAAGACACCCTCCATCCCAAATATACATACCCCAGAAGACACCCTCCATCCCAAATATACATATCCCAGAAGACACCCTCCATCCCAAATATACATACCCCAGAAGACACCCTCCATCCCAAATATACATACCCCAGAGGACACCCTCCATCCCAAATATACATACCCCAGAGGACACCCTCCATCCCAAATATACATACCCCAGAGGACACCCTTCATCCCAAATATACATACCCCAGAAGACACCCTCCATCCCAAATATACATACCCCAGAGGACACCCTTCATCCCAAATATACATACCCCAGAAGACACCCTCCATCCCAAATATACATACCCCAGAGGATACCCTCCACCCAAGTATACATACCCCAGAGGACACCCTCCATCCCAAATATACATACCCCAGAGGACACCCTCCATCCCAAATATACATACCTCAGGAGGACACCCTCCATCCCAAATATACATACCCCAGAGGAAACCCTCCACCCCAGTATACATACCCCAGAGGATACCCTCCACCCAAGTATACATACCCCAGAGGATACCCTCCACCCAAGTATACATACCCCAGAGGATACCCTCCAACCAAGTATACATACTCCAGAGGATATTCTCCATCTCAACATACTTAGCCCAGAAGATACCCTCTATCCCCATACACATACCCAACAGGATACCCTCCATCCCAAATATACATACCTCAGAGGAACATACCAATATACAAACCTTCTATCCAAATATACATACCCAGAGAGTATCCCCACATACTAAAACATACTATAAAGGATACCCTCCATCACAATATACATGCCTCAGAGGATACCCTCCATCTCAATACACAAACCACATGTTCCAATAAACATACCCCAAAGGATACTATCCATTGCAATATACCGTACATGTTCCAGAGGATACCCTCCATCCCAATATACAAACCCCATAACATACTCCACATTACAACATACATACCCCAGAGGATACCCAATATCCCAATGCACATGCCCCCTATATACCCCCCTCCCCCATCAAACCCCCTATATACCCCCCTCCCCATCACACCCCCTATATACCCCTCTCTCCATCACACCCCCTATATACCCCTCTCCTCATCACACCCCCTATATACCCTCTCTCCATCGCACCCCCTATATACCCCTCTCTCCATCGCACCCCCTATATACCCCCTCCCCATCACACCCCCTATATACCCCCCTCCCCATCGCACCCCCTATATACCCCTCTCTCCATCGCACCCCCTATATACCCCCTCCCCATCACACCCCCTATATACCCCCCTCCCCATCACAACCCCTATATACCCCCCTCCCCATCACTCCATCACACCCCCTATATACCCCTCTCCCCATCACACCCCCTCCCCATCACACCCCCTATATACCCCCCTCCCCTATATACCCCCCAGATACCCCCCTCCCCCATCAAACCCCCTATATATCCCACTCCCCCATCACACCCCCTATATACCCCCTTCCTCATCACACCCCCCAGATACCCCCCTCCCCCATCAAACCCCCTATATACCCCACTCCCCCATCAAACCCCCTATATAGCCCTCTCCCCATCACACCCCCTATATACCCCCTTCCTCATCACACCCCCAAATACCCCCTCCTCCATCAAACCCCCTATATACCCCCCTCCCCATCACACCCCCTATATACCCCTCTACTCCATCACACCCCCTATAAACCCCCTTCCTCATCACACCCCCAGATACCCCCCTCCCCCATCAAACCCCCTATATACCCCCCTCCCCATCACACCCCCTATATACCCCTCTCCTCCATCACACCCCCTATATACCCCTCTCCTCCATCACACCCCCCAGATACCCCCCTCCCCCATCAAACCCCCTATATACCCCCCTCCCCATCACACCCCCTATATACCCCCCTCCCCCATCAAACCCCCTATATACCCCTCTCCCCATCGCACCCCCTATATACCCCTCTCTCCATCGCACCCCCTATATACCCCCTCCCCATCACACCCCCTATATACCCCCCTCCCCATCGCACCCCCTATATACCCCTCTCTCCATCGCACCCCCTATATACCCCCTCCCCATCACACCCCCTATATACCCCCCTCCCCATCACAACCCCTATATACCCCCCTCCCCATCACTCCATCACACCCCCTATATACCCCTCTCCCCATCACACCCCCTCCCCATCACACCCCCTATATACCCCCCTCCCCTATATACCCCCCAGATACCCCCCTCCCCCATCAAACCCCCTATATATCCCACTCCCCCATCACACCCCCTATATACCCCCTTCCTCATCACACCCCCCAGATACCCCCCTCCCCCATCAAACCCCCTATATACCCCACTCCCCCATCAAACCCCCTATATAGCCCTCTCCCCATCACACCCCCTATATACCCCCTTCCTCATCACACCCCCAAATACCCCCTCCTCCATCAAACCCCCTATATACCCCCCTCCCCATCACACCCCCTATATACCCCTCTACTCCATCACACCCCCTATAAACCCCCTTCCTCATCACACCCCCAGATACCCCCCTCCCCCATCAAACCCCCTATATACCCCCCTCCCCATCACACCCCCTATATACCCCTCTCCTCCATCACACCCCCTATATACCCCTCTCCTCCATCACACCCCCCAGATACCCCCCTCCCCCATCAAACCCCCTATATACCCCCCTCCCCATCACACCCCCTATATACCCCCCTCCCCCATCAAACCCCCTATATACCCCTCTCCCCATCAAACCCCCTATATACCCCTCTCTCCATCACACCCCCTATATACCCCCCCTCCCCTCCATCACACCCCCCAGATACCCCCTCCCCTTCCTCATATACCCCCTCCCCCATCACACACACCTTGGTAGTGATCCACCCCCCCAGATCTCACCGGTCCTGCAGCGCCTCCTCCAGATGGTGTCGGTGGAGAGGATCTGGCGGAATTTGCGGCACACCAGGGCCAGGAGGGGAAGCTGTGTACCGGGAAGGCAAGAGAAGATCTCCACCAGGATCTCCGGCGGCAGCTGCAGCAGAGAGCGGGGGGCCTCGTCCGCCCTGACCTCCTCCTCTTCCTCCTCCTCCACCGGAGCCCTCCGCCGGCACCCCCCGGCCTGACCCACCCCGCACAGCCGGGCGCACACCGCCATCCCTGACCGGAGCCTGCCTGACAGCGGGGCCCCGCCCCCTCCGTGCACACACCCGGGATCCGCCCACCGCTCCGCCTTCCTCTGCATCCTTGCGGATTAATTCTGACAGCGAGACACGCCCACCGCCCCGCCTGCTTTCTGCGCTCTCTGTGACAGCGGGACACACCCACCTTCCCTCCACCATCCACATCAGAGTATGCTTGGATTGCCCCGCCCTCTGGCTACACTGGAGGTTTCCTCGACACGCCCACCGCCCGTCACTGCCCTTTACTACAAACACTGACAGCTTCCAGGTCAGCCTTTTACCCCGCCCAACAACAGTACCGCCCCCTCAGTCTAGTAGCTTCGGCTCCGCCCACCGACTGGTGTAACTTCATCTCTTGATGACCCTTAAAGGTCCCGCCCCTGATAGACGTTGCGATACAAAATAACATAAAAGAGATACAATGTAACGATGTGAGACAAACACAGAGGACTATAGAGGAAGCGGGACTTCCCGGACAAGAAATAAAATACTTGCCCCGTGTGAGGATCGAACTCACGACCTTCAGATTATGAGACTGACGCGCTACCTACTGCGCTAACGAGGCGCTGATAACATTTATCTCTGATTTAACTGATCACTGATAGTAGAGATCATTCTTTCTGGTCCAACCTTGTTATATTCCTACAATACAGGATAATGGGGGTGTTTCTGAACATTTGCCTCCTCTACAGCTGCATTCGCACGTTGGCATTAGCAGATTTGGCGTGATTCTGCCCGCGATCTATGTATAAATGACAAATCGCCGGAAGCACATTTGAGATTTAATTCATTTAAATTACATCTAATACCGCGTTGCGGGTCTGCCACACAATAAACCGAGCGCCAATCGCGGAAACCCGCATGGTGTGAAGCATTTTACCCAAAAGAAGCCATTTTTTGGGGGGCGACGAGCTTCACCTGATGCGGGCTGCCGCCAATGCAGCGCGATTTATTTAGGTGTCATTCAAATGAAGGGCAGCTCAAATGTGCATCCCGCAATTAACCCCTTCCCGACTACCCGCCGCCTTTTTACAGCGGCAGGGTGGCTCTCCTACGCAAACCGACGTAAACCTACGTCGGACGCGCGCGGGAAGCTAGTGGGAGAGCGGGCACCGCCGGCGGCGCGCTCCCGCCCCCACTCGGCAGCGGGGAAGCCGAAGCACGGGTCAGGCGACTCTGATTGCCGCCTGACACCCGCGATCGCTCCCCGCTGAGAGAGAAGGACGGTCGACTGTTGTAAACACAGCTGACCGTTCTTCTCCCTGAAATGATCATAGAGCCCCTGTGATCCTTCTGTATATTTCTCTATGGTCATTTCAGAAGCCATGCCCTCCCTCCCCCCCACCCCCACACAGTTAGAATCACTCCCCTAGGCTCACATTTAACCCCTTGATCACCCACAGGGTTAACCCCTTCCCTGCCAGTGTCATTATTACAATAACAGTGCATATTTTTAGCACCGATTACTGTAGTAATGTCACTGGTCCCCCTAAAAGTGTCAAAATTGTCCGCCGCAATGTCGCAGTCCCGCTAAAAATCGCAGATTGCCGCCATTACTACTAAAAAAAAAACCAATAAAAATTACGTAAATCTTTCCCCTAGTTTGTAGACGCAATAACTTTTGTGCAAACCAATCAAAATACGCTTATTGCGATTTTTTTTTACCAAAAATATGTAGCAGAAAACAAATTGGCCTAAAATGTTAAAAAATTTAGATTTTTTAATTTCTTTTTTTGAGAATGTCATATAGGAGAATGTGAAAATATATATATTTTTTTCAAAATTGTCGCTCTTTTTTTGTTTATAGCGCAAAAAGTAAAAATCGCACAGGTGATCAAATACCACCAAAAGAAAGTTCTGTTTGTGGGGAAAAAAAGGACATCAATTTTATTTGGGTACAGCGTCGCACCATCGCGCAATTGTCCGTTAAACTAACGCAGTGCCGAATCGCAAAATAGGGCCTGGTCATTAAAGGGGCAAATCCTTCCCATCTTAAAGTGGTTAAACATTCACACTTTGAAATTGCAGGCAGAATCGCAGTAAATCCAACCGCGATTTAAAACGCCAAGGTGTGGACACAGTCTAAGGACTTGTTCACTCCAGGTGTGGTCTAGAAACGCACTTAAAATTTTCCTGAACCACATGAAAACGCGTTGCCTTTTGCAGACGTGCGCATATGTCAATAATCATTTAATGGCAGCCACCTCATCTGACCAACGCATATGCATTTGCGCCCATCAAAACGCATGATACCGCGGTAGTATGTGTTTTAGTGTGGGGCAAATAGAAATTCATGCCTGCACTTTCTTTTCACATTTCACATGCTTAGGGCAGCCAACTGGAAAGATTGGGTTGCCAGAAACATGCTGTGCTAAAACGTGCAAAAAAATACGCATGGTCAGAGGTGTGAACCAACCATTAAGCTGCATTTCTACTAGGGGTGTCACTGCCACTCTGCTGAAAAGCGATCAGCAGTTGAATCGCCTTACAGAGGCATTTGACAGCCAACATGTCACCTCTTCACATCTGCTTTAGCCCTGCAAATGGTGCATCTATAGGTGTGCGCAGTCTATAGCATTAGGGTCTGCACCCCAAAGCTCAAACACATATGCATGTGTTTGTGTGTCTAGATATATATGGCCCCGATACATTGATCTCCCTGCTGACACAGTGAAAGAGAAGTACGTAAGCACTTCTCTTATGGCAGAGCCGGTAAGAGAGAGATCTTACCCATCTCTACACCTGAACACAGAGCGATAATGTTAATGAGCACTAGGTGATTAGAGTGTGCCCAAGCACATCCTACACACCTTGTGCGCACGTAAACCACTGTGTTGCAACTGCATGCATTGGCAATGGTTGCTGTGTGTTTGCGGCACGACCCTGTTTGCTTGAATGGGTCACTTTCGGCAGCAGTACTGGCAGCTGAACGCAGTGCCATCTTAAGAACATTAAAGGCCCCTGGGCAATGCAGTGCACTGGGGCTCCGCCTACACAATCACCCACGAGAATAAAAATGAAAATTATTGATGATATTTATTGGTACAGCAGTGCCAGGCTAATGACAGCTTCCAAGTTTGATGGCTGGGTCCGGTGAACACACACACGGACGGGAGTCACTCGACTGTCCTGTGTGTTCCTGTGGAGGAGGACAGGCATTCCTGCAGTTGTGGGCTCCCCCTCCACGGCCCAAGTGGCCTGACAGCAGGGCAGGACCGACAGACGCTTGCCACCTGCTAAGTTCGGCGGCGGGATGCACACGGGAATCGGAAATAATGCTTGGCCGGGTCGCTGGGCAGGTGGGGCCCCCCAGGCAAGTGGGGCCCCCGGGCAACTGCCCAGCGTGCCCATTTAGTAAGATGGCCCTGGCCGAATGCAACACGGGGGATCGTTTTTGCAGCAAAGTGTCGCAGCTGCGGCATTTGTACACCCCAAAGCCTCAAGGTCCTTAGTGCATTTTATGCATTGAGCTAAAAAAAAAAAGAAAGAAAACCTTCTCTGCTGCAGGTTAAACACAACCTGTCACCCCCCCCCCCCCCATTCTTAACTGAGCCTGATCCAATCCAGCGATCTGCACAAGAGCCGCTGTCTCCCTCCTCATTGAGAAGATTGGTAGCTGTGGGAGCTCCAGTCCTTCAACTCCAGTGAAAAGGGAGAAGAGGGCGGGGCTAGGTCCCGCTGTCTGTGTGGAGTCCACACCAGTGCCCCCATGGGAATCGGTTTCCTATTGGGGGCACCAGCAAGAGTGCAGGTAAATATAGACATGTTTGTTTAAAAAAAAAAAAATTCCTTTATAACCACTTTAACCTCTTCCTACTGGCTGTACACATATAGGAGGCCTCTCGGTGGGTGGACTTTAATGAAGAGGGGTCCAATCTATGCGTCCCAAATGTAAACATTTCCATGCTGAATTTTCATTCGCTATTGTGACACAATGGGTGGGATCGGGACGCACTGCTCTGCGCCCCGAGCCCACCCTTTGCTTTGCCCTATTAAAACCTCTGGCTCTAATCAGGTGATGTAAAAAAAAAAAATCCCCATTAAGCTCCATGCGACCGGCGCCCTGCATGCAGATTAGGGGGCCGGACGCATGGATGGGGGCAGCGCCCCTGCGCCCCAACACACCGGCCGCCACTGCATAACACATAATTGCAGCATAAAAAGCGTGCGCTTTAACACCCACATACCGCACATATGTGTCACTGGGTGCCCAGTGTTTCTGTTTTGAGAGCACCCTCATTGCACACTTCCATCACAGAGACTGAGACAGCTCTTGGTCCTATTAATGATTGGTAGGTGGCGGGACCAACTGCCAATCATGTGACCACTGTGACAGCCGATCCCAGTGCTCACATGATCTGCTGATCTTTCCCACCTCCCCAGCATTCCAAACTCTTTTATTAGGTTCACATCTATGCGGCTGTCGCAGCAGATTGCATTTTGCGTGTAATAGACTTCAATGGACCGTAAACATGCGTTATGCATTTCTGAATGTACACTTCAATATTTGTATTTGTGTGTTGCATTTCTGAATGTAAAAAAATAATTTCCAGCAATAAAAAAAAAACAGAAAAAAAATAATCGTGTGGCCCCCATCCCCCCCCTCCCCTCCCGTCACAATCCATACCAGGCCCTTTGTGAAAGGGGGACACACAGGAAGGGGGGGGGTCAAAAGCAGGCAGAACAGGGAGAGGGATCGGTGTCGGAGAAGCAATAACAGGAATGATGCACTGTGTCTCTCCCTGCAGCAGCTGAAAGCTGGTAGGAGAGGGAGAAACTGGCTTTCAGCTGCTGCAGAGAGCCGCACAGGGATTCCTCCTATAACTGCCTCGCCACCCGACCACACCAATTCCCCGTGCTGTTGGGGCCCCCCTGTGTGCCTGGGCCCCCTACAGGAGGGCTGGTGGTCCCCACCTATCAGCGGCCCTGCCTATACATGTCACCATACTGTACATAATATAATGTACATGCAGCAGCCATTGTTCATGTTATAAAGATCAATTGTCTACATAATGGTGGCCACACACATATCAACACCATCATTCAATCAGCAGATCGCAATTTCAGTGGAAATTGCTGCATCATTCAGTATTTTCATCAGTGGTGACCTGCTTGTTTGCAATCACTCATACTTAGATCAATCACAAATCAATACATGTATGGCCAAACTAACAATTGGTAAGGCCGGGCTTTTGGTGGCCACACACGCTTCGTTTTTTTTTATCCAATTAATCTACTAGTTTATGAAAACCATAGAATGTGAAAAAAAAATCAAATAGCTGTAACATTCCTTCTGATTGATTCACACAAATTTGATTGGATCAAACTGAGCTTGGTCGTGGATTGTTTTGCATTGATAGGTAGCACTGAGATTGCATGGTGGAAACAGAGATACGATAGGTGACCCACAATTGTCAGGTATGATTGTATCTTAACTAGTGATCAACCGATATTGGTTTTTCGTTGCCGATACCGATACTGATATTTTAGCCAATGCATATCGGTATTGACCGATAAGCGCCCATATTTATTTTTTTTTTTTTTGACAGGTACTCTTGTGGAGAGATCTGGGGGTCTAAGACCCCAAACCCCTCCTCTGCACTTAAAAGCATTCAAAACGCCAAGTTTGGCTGTTTTGAATGCTGTCTTTTTTTAAAATTTGGCGCCGAGTACCTGGAAGTGATGTCATGACATCACTTCCGGGTTTTTACATGGAGACCTGATCAGAGCCGAATGTGACTTTGATCGGGTCTTCGGCGGCAGTGCAGGCCGGTTGCCCGGTCTCCTGGTGGGACGGGAGACCCGGGAGAGCCGGGGGGGGGGGGGGGGAACATCCCCTCCAGCTCCTTGTAATGACAGCCGAGTGGCTTCTCAGCCACATCGGTTGTCATTACAAGACAGCCGACCGTCGGCTATGGACGCCGGTACCGGGGTGATGCCTCTAGCTGCAGGGATCACTCCGGTGCAGCACTTTCTGAAATATCGGCAATATCGGTAACCTCCGGGGCCGATTCCGATATATCGGGGAAAGTGCATATCGGCCCTCGATATATCGGCTTTGCCGATAATCGGTCGATCCCTAATCTTAACTATCAATCGAAAACTGCTCTATATAATCATTGGTAGCCAACCATACCTCACACAATCTGATTGTACAACGGCTATACAGTGTAATATTTTGAAAGCTGGCTATACACTATACAATCAGACTTTAGAATCTTGTTATTGTCAGGAACTATTTTTTTTACATTCAGTTGTCAGCGGGGAAGCCCGCTGACAGCTGATGATTCGTCAGTTGTTAAGGATGTGACAGCTTCTCCACCTGCTCCTTAACAACCAGCTATTCACACTTTGTTAAAGAAAAAACAAACAAACTGCAAAAGGCACGCAAAAACGCATCAAAAACGTGGGTTAAAAAAATGCAACAAAAAAACGCAACAACCGCGGCCGCATAGATGTGAACCTAGGGTGACCCTTTTCAAAAACACACTGGCTGAAAAACGTATAGATAGGAACTGCTATACACTATACAATCAGACTTTAATATCTCCGTACAATCTTTTTTTTTACATTAACAAAACATTGTAATAGAAGGACAGACCTAAACAACCCATTCTATTTTTTTTTCCAATCAGGCAGGCCCTTACACTACATAGTTGATTGTAGATCTAAAAGAGATTGTACAATCAGATTGAATAGTACATGGGCAGCTAAAGCGAATTGTACAAGCAGATTGTATAGTGTATGGCCATCTTAACCGGTTCCGGACCTTCCACCGCCCATTTACTGTGGCAGGCAGCTCTCCTGCGCGAAACGACGTAGACCTACGTCGGTCACGTGCCTGCAGCTAGGGGGCGAGCGCGCGCCATCGTCGGCATGCTCCCGCCCCCACTCGGCAGCGGGGACTCTGATGCACGGGGCATGTGGCTCCGATTGCCGCCTGCCACCCGCGATCGTTCCCCGCTGAGAGAGAACTGTTAGCTGTTGTAAACACAGCCGACCGTTCTTCTCCCTGGAATGATCATAGAGCTCATGTGATCCTGCTATATAGGATCACATGTCTCTATGGTCATTTCAGAAGCCACGCCCCCCCCAAAGTTAGAAACACTCCCCCAGGCTCACATTTAACCCCTTGATCACCCATAATGTTAACCCCTTCCCTGCCAGTGTCATTATTACAGTAACATTGCATATTTTTAGCACTGATTACTGTAGTAATGTCACTGGTCCCCCCAAAAGTGTCAAAAATGTCAGTTAGGGGTCCGATCTGTCCGCCGCAATGTCGCAGTCCCGCAAAAAATCGCAGATCGCCGCCATTACTAGTAAAAAAAAAAACAATAAAAATGACATAAATCTTTCCCGTAGTTAGTAGACACGATAACTTTTGCCTAAACCAATGAAAATATGCTTTTAGCAATTTTTTTTACCAAAAATATGTAGCAGAAAACAAATTGGCCTAAAATGTTAAAAAAATTTTATTTTTACATTTTTGTTTTTGAGAAGGTCATATAGCAGAATGTGAAAAATATTGTTTTTTTTTAGAATTGTTGCTATTTTTGTTTATAGCGCATAAAATAAAAATCGCACAGGTGATCAAATACCACCAAAAGAAAGCTTTATTTGTGGAGAAAAAAAGGACGTCAATTTTATTTGGGTACAGCGTCGCATGATCGTGAAATTGTCCGTTAAAGTAATGCAGCGCCGAATCGCAAAATAGGGCCTGGTCATTGAGGGGGCAAATCCTTCCGGTCCAGAAGTGGTTAAAGGAGATTGTACAATCAGATTGAAGAGTAAATGGGCATCTAAAGGGAATTGTACAAGCAGATTGTATAGTGTATGGCCATCATAAAGGAGATTGTACAATCAGACTGTAACATGCATGGTGAGCTATTGGGAGACTTTGTAGCGTTTGATAAAAATCCGTCTTCCTCCCTAGGCGATGATTCAGTGACTTTCGTTTCTCCAATTGTTTGTTTTCTCCTGTTTGTGGGCAGGTTTTCTAGAAAGCAGACGGGGCCCCGGGGTGAGCATTCACCAGAAGGGCCCGGCCTCTTCCAGGAGGGGTCTGTGGGTGAACAAGCATTGTGCAGTGTTGATGTCCCTTCATTTAGGATTCAGGAAGAGCCTTGCTGATTGGCTGAAGGGTCTCACTTGTCATTGACTTTCTGCAAGGCAGAGGTGGGGGGTGATGTGTTATGGGTGGAGACCTAGCCCTCCCCTTGGATGATGAGTCCTCCATCTTGAATGTGGCAGAGGAATATTATGCTGATTGGACATCAGTGAAAAGTGCACCTGTCATTTACATTGTACCCAAACACATTACTGATGCCCTTATTGAGGCTCAAGGCACACAGAGCCTCTGTGTCCTCTCCAGTAATTCTCAGGCTATGCGTGCAGGTTGTTAATCCACTGGTGGTTAAAGAAGTTACTGAGGTTTGAGGTACAAAGTGCCTCCTTCCAAGCAGGCCGTGTTTGAAACCACTCACCCATTTCTTACCTCTGTTGGGGATTCAAACAGAGAGATGTCTGTTCCCGGGTTCCTCTACGAAGCTCAAGTCTTATCAAGATGAAGGTTTCCCACCAAAACTGAATCTATGCCTGTTGTGCCAATTATGAGGGGTTACAGCCATCCCTGTGCTGAGTTCCCAGGTCTGTACACCTGCTGTGCCCATGTTGAGGGGTTCTCACCATCCCTGTGCTGAGTTCCTGGGTCTGTACACCTGCTGTGCCCATGTTGAGGGGTTCCCACCATCCCTGTGCTGAGTTCCTGGGTCTGTACACCTGCTGTGCCCATTATGAGGGGTTCCCACCATCCCTGATGTTTTATTGTTTATGTATTTTATGTTATGGAGAATGTAACAGGAGGAATTGGGAACACATTAAAGTGGGTGGTGACACCCAGAACTCCCAGATGGTCAGATATTATGGCCAGGAGATCTCAGCATTGAATTGCATAGGATATAAGAAGAGAGGGGCTGAAACGCTTCACCTATGATTGTAATTTCACTTTTGTGTGGACTGACTCTTTAAACTGGAAATTTTCAGACATTAAAACAATCTCTGTATCCTGTTTAGAGCAAAACTCAGGAAGCCCTCAGTCATTAATATGGTAATACCGGAAGACCGACACCCGTCTGTGTAATTCATATTATAATGTTGATCAATTGTCTCTTTTACATGATGGCTTCATATCACACCCACCCAACACTCAGAATATCAGACCCCAAGCACTGATCACCATGGGGGGCGCCTTACAGATCTCCATCACAACACTGAGCCAGTCGCATCAATCTCTGCACCAGAAGAGCTTACACTCAAATGTCTCCCCACAGTCACACTATTAATATTATACATTTATATAGCTCTGACATATACTGCAGTGCTGTACAGAGAAAACTGAGCCTGTCACCTAAGTCTCTGCACCAGAGGAGCTTACATTCTAATGTCCCCCAGAGTCACACACTATTATTCTTCTTCTTATTATTATTATTATTATCCATTTATATAGCTCTGACATATACCGCAGTGCTGTACAGAGAATACTGAACCAGTCACATCAATCTCTGCACCAGAGGAGCTTACATTCTAATGTCACCCCACAGTCACACACTATTATTCTTCTTATTATTATTATACATATAGCTCTGACATATACCACAGTGTTATACAAAGAACAATAAGCCAGTGACAACTGTCTCTACACCAGAGGAGCTTACTCTCTAATGTCCCCAACAGTCATGCACTATTATTGTTATATATTTATATAGCTCTGACATATACCATAGTGTTGTACAGAGAACACCGAGCCAGCACATCATCGATCTCTGCACCAGAGGAGCTTACACTCTGAGGCGGGTGATACATAGTTTAAATTCTCGGCCGGTTCAGCAGGCTGGCTGAATGTACGAAGTTGATCGATCAATTTGGGTAAAACCAGCATGCTGGGTTTTACCTGCCATTATCACCAGCGGCTGCTACAGCGACAAGCAATAAACACAGTCCCCCCCCCCCCCCCCTGGAGAAAACAATAGCCCTGCAGGAGGGATTCCCCGATCAACGCAATCTGTGTTAATGGGGGAACCAAATACATTTCTTTCCTGCAACCAGTGGTTGCAGCAAAAGATGGTTCTGCAAAGTAGTGACTAGGGGGGCTGAATACAAATGCATGGCACACTTTTCACATATTTATTTGTAAAAAATGTTGAAAACCGTTTATCATTTTCCTTCCTTTTCACAAATATGTGCCACTTTGTGTTGGTCTATCACATAAAATCCCAATAAAATACATTTATGTTTTTGGTTTTACCATGACAAAATGTGGAAAATTTCAAGGGGTATGAATACTTTTTCAAGACATTGTTAGTCCTACCACAGTCACATACTATTTTTATACACTTATATAGCTCTGACATATACCGCAGTGCTGTACAGAGAACATTGAGCCAGTCACACCAGTCTGTGTCTGTGCCACGTCCCTGAGGACGTCAAGTATGATGAAACGCGTCGGGAGGAGTTGAACCACGTGACGCAGACGCACTATCCGAGCTCGGCCATGTTACCGGTTTGAAACAAACCATTACTATTACTTCATCTTTGATTCTGCCTGATGTTTTTGTGTACATTGTCAGTACCCTGTACATTTTTTATCTTGTCTTCATTCAAATTTTAAAGTGATGCTTGCGCAATGAACGCTTTTATTTTCTTGTACTTATATCGTTGGAACCTTTTTCCATGAGTCTAAAGAATCTGGACCCAGCGATTGTTTTGGATACACAAGCGAGATTGACTGCTGCTAACCCCAGAAATCACCTGGATCTGGTAGGAGTCAGTGTGTACTTTCATCTTGGTGGTGGATCCATCCTTTTTCACATACGTACGGTCTGCTTCACCTGAGGACTTCGGAATGCTGTCTGAGCGCTGCTTTATTTTATACACCAGTCTGTGTGCCAGAGGAGCTTACACTCTAATGTCTCCTCACATATGTGAAACCTAAACGGTTGATAAATCTTGTCTTGTCTCTCTATGAAGGTGACATGTCCCCCCTATAATACCACCATTGTCTCGGCAATACATACAATCTGTACCGAGTACAATGACATTGGCGGTCCGGTGGGAGAAATCCGTCCCAGACTGGTGATTAACATGCAGATGAGTCTATTTGCAGTGATATCGGAATGCGCTGATTTTCTGTGGCTAATTTTAGCTTGCGGCATTAAATCTTTCATTGCCAGGTGGCTTTAATACATAGATGGGGAAGAATCTAACAAAAGACAAATACTGAGATCTCGTGTCCCCCCCAAACCCTGTATATCTAAAGGCAAAAACATTTTCCTGGTAGCTTTTAATGGAATGGAGAGAGGTTAGAACCTCTGTCAGATTTGTGTTGCTGAGTGAGTCTAGATTTAACCACTTGCCTACTAGGCCTATTTTTGACATTTGGTGTTTACAAGCTAAAATCAGTTGTTTTTGCTAGAAAACTACTTAGAACCCCCAAACATTATATATATATTTTTTTTTTTAGCAGAGAACCTAGAGAATAAAATGGAGATTATTGCAATATTTTTTTATCACACTGTATTTGCGCAGCGGTCTTCCAAACGCAATTTTTTTGGAAAAAAATCACTTTTTTGAATAAAAAATAAGAATCCAGTAAAGTTAGCCCAATTTTTTTCCATAATGTGAAAGATAATGTTACGCCGAGTAAATAGATACCCAACATGTCATGCTTCAAAATTGCTCAAGCTCACGGAATGGCGACAAACTTTGGTACTTAAAAATCCCCATAGGCGACACTTTAAAAATTTCTACAGGTTGCCATCTTAGAGTTACAGAGGAGGTCCAGGGCTCAAATGATTTCTCTCGCTCTAACGATCGCGGCGATACCTCACATGTGTGGTTTGAACACCGTTTACATATGTGGGCAGGGTTTCCGTATGCGTTTGCTTCTGCGCACGAGCTAACGGGGACAGGGCGCTTTAATTTTTTTTTTACTATTTATTTTATTTATTATATTTTATTTTCACACATTCCTTGTAATAGAAATAGGCACGACAGGACCTCTTTTTTGTGAGATCTGGGGTCAAAAAGTCCTCAGATCTCACAAGTACACTAATAAAGATAGAAAAAAAAAAAAGACAAAAAAAAGGGACCTTTAAGCCGGTTGCTAGGCAACGACGTTTGCCGTCGCTCCGGTCCTCCAAGAGCATAGAGTCGAGTGAGGGCGAGCTTGCCCTCACTCGACATCCTGTCTGTGAGAATCCGGAAAAAAAAACAATATAGTGTAATATTGTCACAATAAAAAATGACTAAAAATACCCAGAAAGAACGGAACCATCAAACAACACTCAATTAGTGCACTTAAAATTTGTGCTGTGAAACAAAATGAGTGCCCGTGAAAATATAAAAAACAATCATAATAATAATAAAAAACAACAGAATTTTTAACTTAAACTTTTACATTTTTTTTTTTACTTTTTGATCACTATTTGAGTTGGTATTATGTTTTTGCACACTTGGTAATAAGACTATTTGAAGACTTATCTGAACACAATTTTTTTTATAGTGGGCCTCATTTTCTGTTTATTATTGTTATTAAAGCGGCGTTTCTGCCTTGGGGGTGAAATTTAGCTAAAAATACCCCCGGGACAGTCAGGGCTAGTACATTCCACAATGGATAGCCTCTGAACTGTCCCGGGTCGCACTTACCTTTTAGAAGAAATACTTACCTTGAAAATTTCTTCTCCAGCGCTGCCATCTTGGATGTGGGCAGCTGAAGCCAGCGCATCCTCTTCTGCGTCCTCTTCCATGTCCTCTTTTCCGAGAATGCGCCTGCACCGGTCCTGCTCGTCACTTCCAGTGCGGGCGCGTCATCCCTCCACAGCTTCTGGGCATGCCCAGAAGCTGTTTAGCAGGGAACGATGCGCCCGCACCGGAACTGACGAGCGGGGCCGGTGCAGGCGCATTGACTCCTGGGAGCGATGATGTTCAGCTCCCAGGAATCAATGCAAGGAGTAAGAGACGGCGTGGGCCACGGCTGCAGAGGGAGGGAGTGGAAGAAAGGTGAGTATATTTTCTTCAATAACAAGGTAAGTAAACAAAAAAAAAAATCGTAATTATCCATTTGTTTTTCAGGTGACCTAGAGCAAGCAGATGGCCCAAAATCGATTTTGTTGATTTTGAGGCTGGAACTCCGCTTTAAATACATTTTTTTTTTTTGCTTACACGTACTTCTACACCTGAATACGACTCTATTTTACACACTTTAACCTCACAAGCATTTTGAGTAGTTGTAATGGTGAGTGCTGCAATTCACCTTATAGGTGTGGTCAGTTGTCACCATAGCAGCGCACCTTTCCTTTTGCCTTTTTTATTCCAGATATAAGTTTATAGTAAAGAAAACTGTTTACAAAAGTCAGATCTCTTTAAAATAAAAAAAATAAAAAATAGCTGTATGAATGTGATAAACATTTGCACAATCAAATAAAAAAATCGCCATATTTTGCCTAATATGATTTTTTCCTATGATTGCCAGTGCCATCTAGTGGCCATAATGTGGTATTTTTCCTGAAATTTTATTTAGAAAAGGACCACATTACGACCACTAGATGGCGCTGGCGATCATAGGAATTAATCATATGGCTTATGTCTTAAAATACAGCCCCTTTTTTTTTTTGTGGCAGTGCGAATGTTTGTCACATTTATACAGCATTTTTTTTAATTAAAAAAAACAAAAAACAAATAAGAAAAAACAAATAAAATATATATATATATATATATATATATATATATATATATATCTATATCTATATATATATATATATATATATATATATATATATTACTATTGATAACAATGTTACAAATAATACAATTATATCATATTTGTATTTTTCTGTAATTTTTATCAGTATTATTCCAATATTATGAGACAGGAAGTGATGGGAAATCTACAGTTTTTGCCACCAAAACAGGAATAGAGGGGGCAATGACAAGTGTCTAAGAAGGGAAATCCCTCACTTTGTAGTTTCCCTTGGGCTCCCTGTTGTGTCAATGAGACAGGAAGTGAGGGGGAAATCTCCCCAACAAATAAACTTACTGGATTTCTAACCTCTCTCTTCTCTACTAAAAACATTTTGGCTGTACATATACTTTACAGTCACTGGCAGGACATGTGTCCCTGTCACGAGGACAGTTATATAACAGGACAGGAGAGCGGTGTGTCACACTGGAATGCAGGAAATGTGCTGTCAGAGGGGTGAAATCATGAACTAGTAAACAGGTTAGTACATAGCTGAGATATTTAGATGACACCTGGGGACACTGAGGATGAACCAACCAATCAGTAATGGGTAGAAACAGTTTAAAAAATATTTTACAATTATAATCAATGAACAGTCACAAAAATTGGACCACAAATAACAATAAACACTCATCTGTTTTATTCTATGTATGACATCAGAAGAGGCCACAAGTTGTCACTTGGTGACCTGGTCACATGACCAATACTAAGAAATTGGTTGCATGGACTTGGCGAGAAGATTTTGGGGAAGGGGGTGTTCCGGCAGAGCCAATTTAGAGACCTCCTCTGCCTGAAAAATCCCCAATGTCGGTGTCTACAGAGCCCCTTCCTCCACAGAAGCACCCACATTGGTCCATTGACAATGTCCCTTTTTTGGTCACGTGACTAGTGCTCACAAAGTGCTCTATATTGGTCACATGACCAGTGTCTGTACATTGATCTGTTGATGGGTGTCCCATTTTGTTGCATGACTGGTACCTGTTCTTTGGTCACATGGCCAGTGCCTACACATCAGCTCATTGAGGGGTGTCCCTTTTTTGATCACATGACCAGTGCCTTTACATAAGCCTCTTGATGGGTGTCCCTTTTTTGGTCATATTACTGGTGCCTTCATTTTTGTCACATGACCTGTGCCTCTACATCAGTCCATTGAGGAGTGTCCCAATTTTGGTACATGACCAGCACCTTTACATCAGTCCATTGTAGAGTGTCCCATTTCTGGTCACACATGACCCCTCAATCACCGGCTCAGGCAAACCTCTATCCATCAGCACCTGGCGTTCAACAGCCAAGCCGTCAAAGCCAGTGACTGTAAAGCAGGATGGAAGATTGGTCCTTGGGACAGCAGATCCACCGCTGAGAGGAAGCTTCCAAGGAAAATCGGCAACCAGCCACACCAGATCGGCGTACAAAGCCCGACGAGGCCAGTCTGGAGCCACTAAGTTGACCGGCATCCCTTCTACCTCGGTCCTGCGTAGAAGTCTTGGAAGAAGCTTGAGAGGAGGGAAGGTGTAAATCAGAGGATACTGACCCCACTGGGGCACTAGCGCATCTGTGGCGACCGAGTCACAAACCTCTGCACCTTTCTGTGGAGCCAGGACGCCAACAGATCCACCTCGGGGATGCCCCAATGGAGACACAACTGATGAAACACCTCCGGATGAAGGGAACACTCCCCTTGGTCCAACGCCTGCCAACTGAGGTGATCCTTATAAATAAAAAGTGTGCCACTTCATATATAATCTCTAATGAAAATTCAGTATATGCAATCAATGTCTAAGTAAGAGTTAAAACAAATGATTACTAAAGGTGAACAATAGCCACAAATCAGGCTAAAATGAAACAATATTATATTCTGCTATAATCCAGTGAATAAAGTGTAAAAATGAAAAGAAACGTGTCAAACAGTCACCAAATATAAATAAGGAGGGGGGTGCATTGATAAGTGCTTACACCTCAAGTGAAATGTCCACCAACGTGTCTTCTCATGAAAAAACCGAAGCTCAAAAAGTGCTCCCCTCCAGGTCTTCTTTTCGGTGCCCGTTTTTTTATTGCCGATACCGATATTTTGGTCATCGCATATCGGTATTGGCCAATATTTTCGTACATTAAAATTTATTTTTTACTTTTTTTTTTACAGGTACTCATGTGGAGGGATCTGGGGGTCTAAAACACCCCAAACCCCTCCTCTGCACTTAAAAGCATTCAAAACGCCAAGTTTGGCTGTTTTGAATGCTGTCATTTATTTGAATTTGGCGCCGAGTACTCGCAAGTGATGTCATGACATCACTTACGGGTTTTTACATGGAGACCCGATCAGAGCCGAATGCGGCTTTGATCAGGTCTTCTCTTCAGCGGCCGTGCAGGCTGGTTGCCGGGTCTCCCAGTGGGACAGGAGACCCGGGTGAGCTGCGGAAGGCGGCGGGAGGGGGGACGTCCCCTCCCGCTCCTTGTAAAGACAGCCGAGCGGCTTCTCAGCTGCATCGGTTGTCATTACAAGACAGCCGACCGTCGGCTATGGACACCAGTAGCGGGGTGATGCCTCTAGCTGCAGGCATCACTCTGGTTCAAGCACTTTCCCAAAATATCGATGATATTGGTAACCTCAGGAGCCGATTCCGATATATCGGGGAAAGTCGATCCCTAATTTGAAGGGACCCGCCAGCTATCCCAGCTACCTTTAGCCACATAGGATGCGAGAGGATAATGGATGCCACGCTCTGATTGGGGGAACAATCTCAGTGGTCCGCCAGCTTAGCAAAGGCAGGGGGGAGCAACTCCCCCTCCAGGTCACGGCGCAAAAGCTTAGCCCATTCGGTCAGAGTTGGCAACACTAGGGCAATAGTGAATATCGGCCTCAATGCCGAACCAACCAGGGTGTAAATATTGCGGGCCACAGCCTCTGCCTTCCTGTCAGCCGGATCCTTAAAGGCGGGGGACTCTTCAACCGGAATCATAGTTGCCTTGTTCAATCTTGAAACCGGAGATTCCACCCCCGGTGGAACAGTCCACTTCTTAAGAGAGAACTCCTCATAGGGGTATCGCCTAGCAACTCGCTTAGGGACCCCAAGGGGACCCTTTGGTCGCTCCCACTCTTTAGTGACAATTCTGTCAAAATAGGAGGGGAAAGGGAAAACCTTTGCCGTTTTGGATGGCTTGTGAGCAGTGCAGGGACAAGGTCATCAAGCGCCCAGGGCAAAGATGCCAAACTGCACCCCCTATTCCCTTAGGGTTAGAGTCAGGGTGCCCCTAATCCCTGCAATAAACCATTGCCCCCAGGGCAGCCGCAGCTGCATCCTTCAACTTTAAATCTCAAGCACAGATACAATCAGTGCGTCCACCAGCGCCTTTTTGTGTGTGGTTGCAGGAGCGGAGGAATCAGGGCGTGTGGTCACAGACACAGCAGGGTGACCCACGTCCGCAGTGACCGAATCAGATTCAGGATCTGATGAGACAGGGGAAGGCAGAGGCGCCTTATGCCACCCCGTAGCCCAAAAGCCACCTTCACCCAGGACACAAATGACTCTAGAACTGCCGTCAGGGCATCGATGGATAGATGGGACCCGGAGGGCCCCGCAGCCCCACAAGGGACCCCTAGGTCTCAAGGACAGGCCCAGGAAGGACAGGGGGCCCCGGCAGGAGCCCCCACCAGTTACAGACCCCCCCCACACTCCCGATGGTCCGGTCGCCTGCGGCGCCCCGCCCCCATCGCCAACACAGTGCCCTGCCTCCTCCCCAGGACCAAACCACCCACACAGCCCCAGTATAAGTGGAGGGGGATATAGGATGGGGAGAAAGATGAAGGGTGGTGCCTGATTGGAACCCGGGGGTCCGACCGTCCCATGTTCATCTTGAATGGACAGTTACTCACCATACCAGGAGCCAGGCGGGCATCGCTCCAGGCAGAACCCCTCGCAATTGAAATGGGGGGCAGTCGGCCAGGAGGAGCGCTGCGTCTCGGGTGAGACAAGGTTGTATACGACCTCACGAGCCGTTTAACTTGCAGGCCAGCCCCCGTCCGGTGGGGCTATGTTGTGGCCGACCTAGTGCGGAGCTGAGGTTTGCACGCGCTCGCTGGCCAGACTGGGGTGACCACTGAATCTAGATTATCCAGCCCATCGCCAAGTCCGGCAGTTCATTGTAGATCTCACAGGAAACAAACAAGAGAAAAAATCTATCTAAAAAGAAAAAAATGCCAGGGCCAGAGATCCCAGCAAGGATCTAGGTCCTTACTCCTGACTAGGCAGAAAAAACCTATAGCAGACAGAAAGTCTATACCCCCCAGACTGCTCATAGGTGTAGCCAGACTTTTGCCTGCCTAGTGTCCTCTTCCTGTAGGGGGCAGTATAACCCAATGGTTAAGAAGATCTGGAGCTGTGTCCATCAATGAAAGAAAGAGAAAAAGGTATTTACAATGTATTTTTTATTTGTATACACAAATGTTTGCCTTCCATTTCAATTTTAAACTGAATGGATTGTTTAAGACCCCGTTCACACTGGGGCGACCCGTCAGGCGACCTGGTCGCCTGACAGGTCGCCTGCCATAGAGTAAGTGTGGACCCGTTCTAATAGGAGCGACACAAGTCGCTCCGACTTAGAAAAAGGGTCCGGAGCTTCTTTGGGGCGACCTGCATTGACTTCAATGATATGAAGTCCGTGCCGGCCGCTCCTGTGAGGTCACCCCGGCAAGTAGAGTCGCCCCAGTGTGAACGGGGTCTAAGGGAATTGTTTACAATCACTTTATTTCCATCCTTGGCAGGAAATATTCAAAAAACAGTAAAGGTCCCAGAATGAAAACTATAATATAATAAAAAAAAATATAATATAATATAACACAACAATATAATATAACACAATAATATAATAATATAACACAATAATATAATAATATAACACAATAAAATAATAGAATATAGTACAATAAAATATTATAATAATATACAATATAATAAAAATCTTAAAGTACAATATATAATAATATAAATAATATAATATTATTAAAAAATAAAATAATAATAATAAAATATTAATAATAGTTAATAATTATAATAAAAAAATAATATATAAAGTCTGACAACGCTATGACCCCAGGCTCTGTCCTGTCCCTGCTGGGAGTTGTAGTTCTCCTCTCTCCCCCATTATGTGACTGGGTCAGGTAGCTCTGCGGGGAGAGTCACGTGTTCAGACGGTCCCGTCCCCCTGCCACACGTAATATGGCGGCGGGGAGGTGCCGGATGACGTATCCTTGACGTCACGGGCCCGTGTTTTGTTTTGCCTGGCCGGGGCGGGCGCTGCACATACAGACCGGAGAACAGAGCGGAGGAAAGATGCCGTCCGAGAAGAGCTTCAAACAGAGGCGGACCCTGGGTGAGTGGAGGGGGAAAGGGTTAATATCCCTCATAGAGGAGAGGGGAGGGTTAATGTCCCCCCTGTACCGGCGGGGGCTGTGTGAGTGTTTTACCTCTATGGAGTGCAGGTGAGGAAAGGGTTAATGTACATGGGAGAGTTAGGGAAGGGTTAATGTACATGGGGGGGGGGGGCAGGGAAGGGTCAATGTACATGGAAAGGGGGGGAAAGGTTAATGTACATGGGGGGGGGGTGTCAGGGAAGGGTTAATGTACATGGGGGGGGGGGGTCAGGGAAGGGTCAATGTACATGGGGGGTCAGGGAAGTGTTCATGTACATGGGGGGGGGGTCAGGGATGGGTTAATGTACATGGGGGGGCAGGGAAGGGTTAATGTACATGGGGGGTGGCAGGGAAGGGTTAATGTACATGGGGGGGGGGGGTCAGGGAAGGGTTAATGTACATGGGGGGGGGGTCAGGGAAGGGTTAAAGTACATGGGGGGTCAGGGAAGTGTTCATGTACATGGGGGGGGGGGTCATGGAAGGGTTAATGTACATGGGGGGTCAGGGAAGTGTTCATGTACATGGGGGGGGGGGTCATGGAAGGGTTAATGTACATGGGGGGTCAGGGAAGAAGTGTTCATGTACATGGGGGGGGGTCATGGAAGGGTTAATGTACATGGGGGGTCAGGGAAGTGTTCATGTACATGGGGGGGGGGGGGGGTCAGGGAAGGGTTAATGTACGGGTGTACTCTGATCCTTTGTTGTACCTCCAGATTTCCTCTGATCACCTGCCAGTTGGAGTTTGAAGGGTTAATCCCTGTGTACAAAATACATTGTACCCTCCCCCCAGTGTCCTTCCTTGTGTAATCCCTAAGTGTCTGGCAGACATGGGGGGGGGGGGGGGGTGAAGGGGTTAAAGCCCAGGCTGTGTGTAGTCCCTCTGGGAAGTGACCTGTTACTTTGTATCATCGGATTCTCCTGATCTGCTGGAAGGGTTAATGTCGGCCTGTATGGGGCGTACAAAGTATCCCTGATCCATCCTTGGGGGGGGGGGGGGGGGATTCTTGTCTTTGGGGGACACGCTGAGTCATTGGGTAGATTTCCTGCTGCTTTGTTTACCTGCCTGATCTGCCCTCACCTGCCAGCTGGAAGGGTTTATTGTCCCTCCCCATGGAGAATAAAAATCCTGGTATCCTTCTTGGGGGGGGGGGTGTTAAAGGGTTAATGCCCTTGGTTGTTTCTTTGTCTATAGAGGCCCTGAGTGTTGTGGGAGTTGGTTGGAGTTATTGTTTTCTGTAGCCCCCCCCAAATCAAACACAGGGGGACAGGACTGTGAAGGGTCACCATTGCTGATTTTTTTTTTATACATTTAATCTTATCTTTAACCCTTTTATTAACCCCAAGCAGGTCAGGTGTGTTGGTAGATGTGGAGGTGGGGGGGTTAGATAAGCATTGCATGTATCGGACCCCCCTCCTCCTCCCTGTACTGCATTGTACTTTGTATGTTTATTCTGAGCTGCAGATCCCAGATGTAGAGCAAAGTGGGAGGGGTGACTTAAAGGGTTAACGCCCAGCAATGACACCAGAATGTTTATTTTCACTTTCTGTCTCTCACACTGGAATCATACTTGTTACTTTACTCAAATCCCTCATGGAGAGGGGCAGGAGAGGCCTGGAAAGGGGTAATCCCCCCCCCCCCCCATGTATATTGCTGTGTTTTGTTAGGGCATTAACCCTTCCCTCCCCCAATCTCTCCTGCATAGGATAATGCCCCCCCCCCCCCATACCAGAGAGGGAGAGGGGAAGGGTTAACGTCCAGCTATACAGTACAGGAGGAAGGAAAGGGTTAATGCCCCCTATACAGGAGAGGGAGTGGGAAGGGTTAATGTTGCCCTATACAAGGGAGGGAAGGGTTAATGTCCCCTTATACAGGAGGGGGGGGGATTAATACCCCCCTATACAGGAGAGGGGGGAGGATTGATACCCCCCTATACAGGAGAGGGGGAGGATTGATACCCCCCTATACAGGAGAGGGGGGAGGATTAATACCCCCCTATACAGGAGAGGGGGGGAGGATTGATACCCCCCTATACAGGAGAGGGGGGGGGGATTGATACCCCCCTATACAGGAGAGGGGGGGAGGATTGATACCCCCCTATACAGGAGAGGGGGGGAGGATTGATACCCCCCTATACAGGAGAGGGGGGAGGATTAATACCCCCCTATACAGGAGAGGGGGGAGGATTAATACCCCCCTATACAGGAGAGGGGGGAAGGATTATTACCTTCCCCTATACAAGAGAGGGGGGAGGTTAAGGGTGAATGTCCCCCTATACAGAAGAGGGGGAGGGTGAATGTCCCCCCCCCCCCCCCATGATACAGGGCAGGGAAGGGATAATGCCTCCTATACAGGGGAAGGGCAGGGTCAATGTCCCCCCCCGAAACAGGAGAGGGGAAGGAAGGGTTAATATACCCCTGATACAGGAGAGGGGAAGGAAGGGTTAATATCCCCCCGATACAGGAGAGGGGAAGGAAGGGTCAATGTCCCCGATACAGGAGAGGGTGGAAGGAAGGGTCAATGTCCCCGATACAGGAGAGGGTGGAAGGAAGGGTTAATGTCCCCCTATATTGGCTAGGAAGAAGGTAAAGATTAATGCCCTCTATACAGAAAAGTAAAGGGTTCAGGGGTACATGGGGAAAATAGAGGGTTAATGCCCCCCCCCCCCATACAGCATAAATTGAGACTCTGTGACCCTTCCTGTGAAGGTGACATCTTGTAGCCGAGGAATATTATTTGATCACTTTTGTTTCTCTTACCCATAATATCCTGCAGAAAAGGGGATTATTACAGGGGCTGCTGGAAGGGTTAATGTCTCTGTTCTGATCAATACAATATAACATAAGTATGGAAATCCAAGGCTGGAGCTTGAAGGGTTAATGCCTAGCTCCTTGTACATGGGATACATTGTAACAAATTATTGTCACTTCTCTCCCCATCCCAGCCTGGAGCACTGAGGGTTAATGCCCATGATGGCAGCCCTGGGGTAAGAGCGGGGAAGTATCCGGTGACTTTGCGAGGGCATCTGCCGTACGGCTGGCGGTGTCGGAATATTGCTGCATTCTTCCGGTCCGGGGAGATGATGAACCCCCCCCTCCCTGGAAATCCAGGCATAGAGTGGATGAAATCATCTTTTCGCAGACACTGCGGATTGCTGGCGGTGGGGGCCGGGAGGGGTACAATGCGCCAGGCCTGACCGAAAACTAATGGACGTTATTTGGATTATTTCCTGGTTGGCGCTGGAGTGACGCCTGTTGGCATCATTTGTCGGAGGGTACTGTAGGCTTGATCGGGTTCTTGAACTCCCTGAATGGAACCGATTCACTTCCTGTCTGTGCCATGGCAGAGCGATCATAGACCAATCAGTGCAATAGTCTGCATGGGCCAGCATCAGCAGGGTCCTTGTCAAGCCCTTCATCCTTTATCTGACCGTAAAAACATATTAATAGGACTGCAGCATCCAATGGAACGCAAGGAGCTCAAACGCAGCCCCTGAGCTGCCATGTGTGCGATTCAATGAGGTTGATGAGATTTTGTTGAGTTGCGATTGACAAACCTTCCAAATGCTGGAAATCGGCGCCCGTGGACATGAGCCCTCAGGTTTTGTCTTTGTGCCCGCCCACTCTACCGCGGGGGCGTTCACTTTTTTCTATCTGCTGGGAAGTGATCTGCGATTTTCAGTGCAGGGATCTCTTTATGGGGCAGATGTAAGGGAGATTTATCCTGGACGTAGACCCGCCATTGTATGACGGAGCGCCGGCCTTTTCTAGGTCATTCCAGGGGAAGCTTGAGGTGGATTTAGTCCTGGCTGGTGCCAGTCTGCTGCCTGGTTGGGTAATGCCCGGGGTGTGCCCTCATTGGTTGTCAGAGCTGTAGATCCGTGTGATGAGGGAGTACAAAGTACTGTAACTTGGGCCAACCACATCCCTTTAAATCTCTGGCCATTTAAATAGTAATACAAAAAGCAATTATGAAAAATGTGATTTTGGTCAATCAAAAATGTATTTTGAATGGGCCTTCAATGCATGGAAAATGCACCTGTGCGATTTTAAGACCACATCTTTCTTTGACATTTATGAAAACAAAGGGAAAAAATTGGGACTTTAATTAAGGCAAGATGGCGTTTGAAAAATTGGTCCTGGTTAAAAACCATATGTTTATTAAATAATAACAGGTACGAAACATATATCGATGGTAGCATCCATATGCAATAACACATGCATAACACACACGTTTTCTTTGACACACGTACCGATTGTCGGCCGTAAATATTCGGCCGACGACCGATCGGCCGATTGTAGGCTTGTTAGTATGATGCTTCCGACAGCGCATTTTCGGCCGAACAGAATCTGGTGTGCAGGCATTAAAATTTTTGTTGGCCAACACCAGAACGGCCGATTGTTCGCCAGTCAGTACAGATTTCGGCCAACAGACAGCAGATGAGCAAGACTGGGCATGCTCAGAGAAGAAAAAAGACAAGGAAAGTTAACCATCACATGACATCACTTCTGCAGTCGGCTGTTGTTGGCCGACAAAATTCGTGTGCAGTCTTTTGCAGTTTTCAACAGACACGACAGCACTGGACAAAAGACGGCCGACGATCAGTACGTGTGTACGGGGCTTTACAAGTAAAAAATCTGTATTTTTTTTGCTAGAAATACTTAGAACCCCTAAACGTATCTTTCTTTTTTTTTTTTAGCAGAGACCCTAGAGAATAAAATGGTGGTGGTTGCAATATTTTATGTCACACTGTATTTGGGCAGTGGTCTTTCAAACGCAATTTGTTTGGAAACAAAATACACTTTAGGCTCCTTTCACACGGCCGCTTCGTGTGTCCGCAAATCATCCTATTTTTTTGTGGATGATTTGCAGACATCAATGTAAGTGAATGGCACTGCGGATGTCAGCGGAATACCATCCACTGACATCCGATTTTCCTCCTTTCAGTTCTGTTCCGTTTTTACGAATGGAACAGAACCCTATTTTTCCATCCGTGTAAAAAACAGAAAGGAAGGAAAATCGGATGTCAGCGGTGTCATCCGCTGACATCCGCAATGCCATATACTTACATTATGTCCGCATATCATCCGCAAACGGATGGGATGATATGCGGGCACACGGAGCGGATGACACAAATGTCATCCGCTCCGTGAAAAAAAAAAAAAAAAGTCCCGCAGCGGACTTAAGCAGCGGAGCGGCCGTCTGAAAGGAGCCTTAGGCTGTGTTCACACTTTATGCGATTTGGATGCGAGTTTCCCCGCATCCCATTCACATGACAGGAGACTGTGACGGCTCTGAATGGAGCCGGCTTACACATACCCGGGACGGCTGCGATCCGCACTGGAAAAGGGTCCTCTGTGTCTCTTTGTCTTTGCCTCTGTTTCAGGTCCCAATTCAGGCAAAAATTAGCACCTGAATAAGTGAACAGGGACGCACTGAACCCCCACTGCAAGTCGCAGCAAGTGTGAATCCAGCCTAAATAAATTAAAAATAAAAAAAAAAAACATTAAAGTTAGCCTAAATTTAGCTAAAGTTAGCCCCATTTATTTTTTATTAATGTGAAAGTTGATGTTATGTCGAGTAAATAGATACCCAACATGTCACGCTTTAAAATTGCACATGTTCGTGGAATGGCGACAAACTACAGTACTTAAAAAATCTCGATAGGTGACGCTTTAACATTTTTTACGGGTTACCTATTTGGAGTTGGAGAGGAGGTCTATTACTAGAATTATTGCTCTTGCTCGAACGATCGCGGCGATACCTCACATGTGTGGTGCAAACACCAATTACATATGGGGGCTCTACTTGCTTATGCGTTCGCTTCTGTGCGCGAGCACGTGGTAATAGGACACTTTAAAAAAAAAAAATGTTGTTTTACTTTTTATTTTTACACTGTCCCTTTTTTATTTTTTTATTTTTATCACTTTTATTTATATTACAAGGAATGTAAACTTGTAATAGAAATAAGCATGACAGGTCCTCTTTGTTGAGAGATCTGGGGTCAGAAAGACCCCAAATCTTTACCTTTTTTTAAAAGAAAAAAAAAAGTTGATGGCCGAGAACTGGAAGTGACTTCGGAGGTTGCTTCAGTCCTCCAAGGGCATAGAGCCAAGTGAGGGCCATTTTGCACCCTGCTATTATCTGAAAGCCAGCTGCCTAACCAAAAAAATATATACGGGGGGGGCGTTGGGGGTTATGCCATATTCCCGGTATTTGACATAAAAAAACATGACTTTTATTTACAGTCAGGGGTCGGCAAGTGGTTAGAGGATAATCCACCCTTTGCAAAAAATAATCAATGCACTCATTTTATTTATTTTGCATCGGAGCCTGCAAAGTATTGCAGTTGCGATCAGTGGATTAGCGGATACAGGGCTCTTGCTCCCTCCAGTCTCGGGTCTGTACAGAGGTAAGGCCCTTCCATCACAGGGCTGGACAAAGTATTGATGGGCTACACCAGTGTTTCTCAACCTTATTTCAGCCAAGGCACCCTTTAAAATTCTGCACAATTTCGGGGCACCCCATTCTAAAGTGTAAAAAAACGAATAGTTTTTTACAATGCAGCAACATCCACACACGTAGGACACCCAACGTTGGAGGTGATTTATTCTTCCAAAGCAAACACACTTTTGCACACTGGTACTGACTAGTATTCCAATGTTTCTCTTCTCCCTCAGTTTCTCTCTCTCTCTCGCTCTCTCTCTCATTCAGCTAATGTGACCCCCCCCAGTGCTAATAGAGAGGAGCATGGGAGGGGCAAACAAATATGCTGTACAGGCGCCCGACATCCTCCTTATCAACTGATGACATCATTGGTTGTTAGGATGCTGGAATCTAGAAGGTTGTAATGGTGCACAATGAAAAGCTGTGGCTCTGGGTAACTAAAAAGCACGCTTCATCCACCCGCTGACTTAAACTATTTTTGGGCAATTTTTATACATTTTGCCAAGGCACCCTAAAGAAACCATAAGACACCCTGGCTGGACCACAAGTGAGCTTGTGCTCCATTGAGATCTAGAAGTTCTTCTGCCTCGGTGACAGATGGGACTTGTAGTCTCTATTCACAGATTCCTGTGAATGGTTGGCACAGCTGTGTGGGCGGAGCCACGCATAGCTGAGTCAAATTAAAAGCAATGGCTGGAGCCTGCGGGAAGGATGACCCCTGGACTCAGTAAGCCGTTGTGGGGTGGGTGGGGGGCTGCTGATTGTGACCATGTTGTGTTTTTTTTTTCTTTTAACCTAAATATAGGTGTGACATAAATTAGTAGGAAAGGTTAACCTTCTCAGATGGCCCAATGTGACGTATATCATGTTCCAATATTCCAGATGGTAAAAATCACCTATTAACCACTTCAGCCCCGGGACACTTACCCCCTTCCTGACCTGGCCCTATTTTGTGATTCAGCACTGCGTTACTTTAATGGACAATTGCGCGGTTGTGCGACACTTTACCTAAACTAAATATACAACCTTTTTTCCCCACAAATAGAGCCTTCTTTTGGTGGTATTTGATCACCTGTGCTATTTTTTTTATTTTTTTATTTTTTTTTTGCGCTATAAACAAAAAAAGATTGACAATTTTGGAAAAAAAACAATATTTTTCACATTCTGCTATATAACATTCTCAAAAAAAAAAAATGTAAAAATCAAATTTTTTCACATTTTAGGCCGATTTGTTTTCTGCTACATATTTTTGGTAAAAAAAAATCGCAATAAGCATATTTTGATTGGTTTGTGCAAAAGTTATCACGTCTGCTAACTACGGGAAATATTTGTCATTTTTATTTTTATTTATTTTTTTTACTAGTAATGGCGGCGATCTGCGATTTTTTTTTTTTTCTTTTCTTTTCTTTTCTTTTCTTTTCTTTTCTTTTCCTTTTTCTTCGAGACTGGGACATTGCGGCGGACAGATCGGACCCTTAACTGACCGCTGTCTCTCTCGCTCCCTGTCTCTCTCGCTCCCTGTCTCTCTCGCTCCCTGTCTCTCTCGCTCCCTGTCTCTCTCGCTCCCTGTCTCTCTCGCTCCCTGTCTCTCTCGCTCCCTGTCTCTCTCGCTCCCTGTCTCTCTCGCTCCCTGCCTCTCTCGCTCTCTGCCTCTCTCGCTCTCTGCCTCTCTCGCTCTCTGCCTCTCTCGCTCTCTGCCTCTCTCGCTCTCTGCCTCTCTCGCTCTCTGCCTCTCTCGCTCTCTGCCTCTCTCGCTCTCTGCCTCTCTCGCTCTCTGCCTCTCTCGCTCTCTGCCTCTCTCGCTCTCTGCCTCTCTCGCTCTCTGCCTCTCTCGCTCTCTCTCGCTCTCTGCCTCTCTCGCTCTCTCTCGCTCTCTGCCTCTCTCGCTCTCTCTCGCTCTCTGCCTCTCTCGCTCTCTCTCGCTCTCTGCCTCTCTCGCTCTCTCTCGCTCTTTGCCTCTCGCTCTCTCTCGCTCTCTGCCTCTCGCTCTCTCTCGCTCTCTGCCTCTCGCTCTCTCTCGCTCTCTGCCTCTCGCTCTCTCTCGCTCTCTGCCTCGCTCGCCCTCTCGCTCTCTGCCTCGCTCGCCCTCTCGCTCTCTGCCTCGCTCGCCCTCTCGCTCTCTGCCTCGCTCGCCCTCTCGCTCTCTGCCTCGCTCGCCCTCTCGCTCTCTGCCTCGCTCGCCCTCTCGCTCTCTGCCTCGCTCGCCCTCTCGCTCTCTGCCTCGCTCGCCCTCTCGCTCTCTGCCTCGCTCGCCCTCTCGCTCTCTGCCTCGCTCGCCCTCTCGCTCTCTGCCTCGCTCGCTCTCTCGCTCTCTGCCTCGCTCGCTCTCTCGCTCTCTGCCTCGCTCGCTCTCTCGCTCTCTGCCTCGCTCGCTCTGTCTGTCTTATTGAATAAGCTGTATAGCGCTTACATTTAGTATAAAAGCATTTAGCATTGTGAAAACCAGGAAGTCCGGGACGCGATGCGCTCCACGGACGTGAAAACCCGAAGTGACGCAATGACGCTGTAGCTCCGCCCCACGCCTATTGTTACACTGACGTCATCAGGGAACTTGCTTTTTTTGCACAAAATTCACCATATATATAATTTCATGTATATTTTTTATCTTTTATAGTTATGTTTTTACCTTATCGGGGATTTTTGGGCACGGTATGATACATGACTTCTTTAGTCTAACATTGAGGTATGAATAGAGCAGCACCAAAACCCACTCCTCTTTGCAAAGTCACTTTTTGGACACTACCTCAGTAGATAGTTTAAGTGGGGGCAGCAGCTATATATATATATATATATATATATATATATATATATATATATATATATATATATATATATATATATATATACCAACATTCATAGCGCGGAAACTCACAAATAAACACATTAAAAAAAAATAAAAAATTCCCAGAAATCTTACCAGCTAAAAACTACAATCTAAAAATGTAACTTTTTGTTGCGATTTGAACAGGAAAAATGTTCCCCTTCCAGTTATACTGTATCTCTTGATTTGCAGTCTAAAAATGCTTGACAAAAAAAAAAGCTACAACCTCAGTAAAAAGGGGTAACATTTTCCAGCTGTTTTCTTTTTTGTGTTTGACCCATAAAAATCCCCAAATTAAATACTGAAACGCTTGCAGAATTGAAGTATCGAATTGAAACGTGTGTGACGCCATGCCTTGGATTTAAGACAGACATGTTGTTGTGTGTTGCGGGGCCCCAGCAGTCACATGACCAGCCAGAGCTTTGGTTACAGCTGTATCTTGGAGAATGTATTTTGGTCTCAGTGCTCCTGGCTGGCTGCCTTGTGTTGTGCTGTGACAGGAGGTCTTATGTCATGCCTCCTTCCCGGATCCGCAGCACCCACCCTGTAATGAGTGATTGATTGCACCCCTCTTAATAAGATTGCAATACACCGAGCCCAAATGTAGCGTAAATGTGCATAACTTCTGCAGCTAGGACCCGTCTCTCTCCTGCAGGGCTCTGGCCAGCAGAGGGTTAAATTGTCATCTGTTGAGCTTGGCTGTGAAATGAAGTCATCTTGCAGTGTTTGGTGCAGCCCGAGTCTCTCTAAAAACCACAGGCTGCAAAAAACGGCGCTGGAGCCCAACAGCTGCCGGAAATCCAAAAAGAAATGCTACTCGGTGCAGGATCAGTTTTTTTTTTTTCTTACTTACCTGTTGTGTGTGTGTGTTTTTTTTTTTTTTTTTTTCCCATTTTATTTTATTTTTTAAGAAAACGTGTTTTTATTCCCCATATGTATTTAATTTTTTTATTGTTTCCCTTTTGATGTCTATTCCTTTGAAGTTTTTCCATGTTGCTTTTTTATACCTAAATCCGTATTAAACACCAACACAAAAATGTAATATATTTTAATATATTGCCTACTATATGTTGGTTATACATTACCAATCCTTCGTAGTAAACCCAAAGCAGACCTTATATTGCAGCTGACCAATCATGTGGTAGATGCATTCGTTTTCTTCTCCTCTTCCTTTTTTTTTTTTTTTTATTACCTTTTTGATCTTGCCACTTCCTAGAACGGACCAAGCTGACCAGCAGATAGAGGCTTTGAGACAAACCATTTATCATTGACAGGGTTGTTATAGAGAAGTTCCACCTTCCCCTAAAACAAGGGTGGGGAACCTTTTTTCTGCCAAGGGCCATTTGGGTATTTATAAAACCATTCGGGGGCCGTACAAAATTATCACCTTAAAAATTAGCCTGTTATATTTGGTCAAACATTTAATTAACTCACCCCTAATGTGATGGCTGCAACTGCTTCTCTTTGGTGAGGTGTGTGATGTTAGCTGGTATTGATGATGTTGCTACTCGCAACAGGTTTCCCAGGTTTGCGTCGGTCAGTCTGGAGCGCAGTCGACTTTTTTGTGGTGGTAAGTTTTGAAAATAACTGCTGGCAGGTACTGCTGGTAGGTACTGCTTGCTCAGGCTGGTACTGCTGGCTTGTACTGTGCTGCGCCTGCGAGTACTGCTGGATGGTACTGCTGGCTCAGGCTGATACGGTGCTGTAGGTACTGCTGGCTGGTACTGCTGGCTCACGCTGGTACTGATGGCTGGTACTGTGCTGTGGGTACTGCTGGCTCAGGCGGGTACTGCTGGCTCAGGCTGGTACTGCTGGCATGTACTGCTGGCTGGTACTGTGCTGTAGGTACTGCTGGCTGGTACTGTTGTAGGTACTGCTGGTTCTGCTGTGTGTACAGCTGGTTCAGGCTGGTACTGCTGGCTAGGAGAAGTGTAGCAGCGCCACGCTGGAGGAAGAGGTGATGTTTCCTATATTGGTTACAGGCGGAGTGCATTTGATATCACTCCACCTGTGACTCACTCAGACTGTAATAACGGAGCAGGAACTATATAGGAAGCATCGGCTCCATTCTGACAGATCAGATGAGAGACACAGACTCAGCTGCATGGGGGGCCGGACCAGATGACTTCGGGGGCCGCATACGGCCCCCGAAACGTAGGTTCCCCACCCCTGCCCTAAAAAATTAAAAGTCAGCAGCTACACATACTGTACACATACTGTACACATACTGTAGCTGCTGACTTTTAATATTCGGACACTTACCTGTCCTGGAGTCCAGCGATGTCGGCACCCGAAGCCGATTTTGGTATCGGCTCTCGGGTGCTGCCACCGCCATTCAGGAAAAGGGAACCCGGCCGTGAAGCCTTGTGGCTTCACAGCCGGGTCCCTACTGTGCTTGCGCGAAGCGCGCTGCGCATTCCTATTGGCTCGACGGCAAGGGAAGGAGGGGGGGGGGGGGCGAACTTCCGGGACACTGCGCCGCGGCCCGTGTCCCGGAAGAGGGGAAGGGGTACCTGTCAAAAACGGGTACCGCCCCCCCCTCCCCCCTGAAAGGTGCCAAATGTGGCATTGGAGGGGGGGGAAGCAAAATAGCGGAAGTTCTATTTTTGGGTGGAACTCCGCTTTAATATCAGCTTTTATTTATTCATGTAAAACCTTTATCCCAAAAGGAGAAAAAAAAAAAACTCCACTTAGAGAGGAGACCTACTAATAGTGTAAAACAAATGCAGCCACCATATTTAAAGCAATATTAAACCCCAAATCAAAATTGGCATATATTGCAGCTTACCAATACTTGGATGTAGTGGCTACATTCATATTATTTTATTTATTTTTAAAGCTTTTTTTTTTTTTTTTTTTTTATATATATATACTCTATTTACCTGGTGATCTGGCCAGTAACACACCTCCTGTATTAGTAGGGTACAGCAGGTACTGTGCTGAGACGGACCTGTCGGATCCCCGCTCTCCTCTATGGGAGATCGGATGAAAACGGACCGCCATCCGTTTTCATCTGATCCTCCAGATGAATGGAAAACGCTGATCATTGTAAACACCCCTGTCAGTGGCAAATGGTTTGCCCCAACCGTCTGTCCCTTTTGCTGGACACCGTGTTCTGCAAAAGGAAATAGAAAGATTACTGGCTGAATCACCAGGTGAAAATAAAATCTAATTCAACCATCACATCTAAGGCCCCATGCACACGGGGCGTTTTTGCAGCTGCTGTTAGGAGCGTCCGACGTTTTTAATTTTTTTGCAGCTTAAAAACGCCTCTCGTTATTTTATGGCCTCGTGCACACACAGGCACAGGCTTTTAGGAGCTCCAAGTGGCATAGGCGTTTTTAAGCTGCAAAAAGAAAACCCAGGGCCAGTGCGTTCCGGAGCAGCAGTGTTAAGCTGTAAAAACGCCCAACGCTGCTAAACGCGGCTTAACGCTGTATATCGGCTTTTAGCAGCGTCAGGAGTTTTTTAAAATGTGATTGGTCACAAATAGAAGAGGGTTGTGTTTATTTAAAAATGCTGCTAAGCGAGCATTGACGCCAATGCGAAATGCTGCTAAAGGTGCGTTTTTGATGCCTGGCGTTAGAAATGGCTTTGCAGCTCGTTTTTTTTTTTTTTTTTGATGCCCTTTGTGCATGGGGTTGCAGTAAAATTAAGTTCTGTTAAACAAGGAAAACATTGTAATACAATCAACAAAATATTCTCTTCTGTGTTTTTGGATTTTACATAAAATACAAAAAATAGAATTCTAAATGAACCCAAAAGTGAGATATTTATTTTATTACAATTTTTTTTTTTCCTAAGCAGTGAAAACACTATATCATGGAAAAGTATTCTTTTTTTTTTTTTTTTAACCTCACAATATATATTGGGTTTTGGATTGCTCCTTGTGTAGTAGCGTTGCTGGTGAGAGTTCTTGATGTTTTGCTATCATTCAGGCACACGGGCGACCTTTCCTCTCTGGTTCAGCGGGCAGTGTGTAGTTGGCAGTGTTCTTGTTTGGAGAAAATGATGTGTTTTCTGCAGAAGACAAAGGACTGAGTGTTCAGGAGCTGTCCAACAATTAGGCCTCTGCAAGGCTTATCACCCTGGAACATGATCCTTGCTGATTGTTTTGGCTAACTGTATAATAGCAGGGTATGGTAATGGGATAGGACAATGAGACCAAGGGCCCGCAGCTGGATAAGGGCCAGGGAAAGGTAGAAGTTCTGTTCCTTTTTATGGCTGGACATGAAGTGCCTTAATTTTCAGGTCTGAGTAAATGGTCGCAACCTTTTGTGTCCACAGTAACTACTAGTAAAAATGTGAAAATATTTTTACCAAAATTTTATTCATGAAGCTAATTCTTTAGAGCAGCCTTTCTCAACTGGGATGCCATCTGAGCTTGTCAGGGGCAGTGGCCCAGTGTGGGTTGTTGGCGCCTGTGTCAACTTAGGTATTGCACCCTCTAACTTGTGGATTGTTGGCACTCCCTTCCACCAGAAAGGAAAATAAATGTAATCTATCTATCCCAAAACCTCTTTCCTTTTCCAGCACAGCTTTTTTACACCCTCCATTTCCCACCAGCACAAATCACCCCCCCCCCCCTGTTTTTTAGCACAAATGCTCTCCCCTCAAATCCACCCTTCGACCTTCCCTCCCACTTCCAGCAGAAATCCTCTCCCCCCTATAATTGCCCCCCAGCACATATCCTCTTACCCAACCCTCCCCCTTTTTTATTTAATCACTTCTCCCAAAATAAAATGACCCCAGTGTATGACACATCTGAGCTGAGGTGAATTTGTGGAGCAACTGGACTCCAGGACTTAGCCCAGATCCATGGAACACCAGGATTTAGTTTAAATCCCAGGATAGTCCCGCGAAATCTAGGACAGTTGGGAGGTATCGTTTTTTTTTTTCGCCCAGGGCAACAGCCCCTGTGGCACTGCCCATGCTACCCCACTGGTCAGAGGTGTCATCCGTTTATGCCCCTTGATGGTGTAACACATACTATATATGGTGCATCACTGAAGTGGCTTTCTTCCATGGTGCGGTACATGTTTGTGCTCTATCTATCCATTAGAGCACTCAGAGATGGTTCAAAGTGATCTATTTATTCTATTTATCCCAAATCTTCTTCCTCTTCCAGCACAATTTTTCTTGCACCCTCCCACCCACACCAGAACAAATTCTCCTCCCCTCCTTCTAATACAAATACTACCCCCCCCCCCCACCCAATCCACCCTTTAACCATCTAGCACAAATCCTCTCCACTCTAAAATTGCCCCCCCCCCCTCTTTTAAATCGACCCCAGTGCATGATACACATCTGAGCTGGGGTGAATTTGTGGAGCCAACGAGAAGTTCCGGCACTGGACTCCAGGACTCATCCTGAAACAGTGGGACCTCAGGATTTTGTTGAAGTCCTGGGGCAGTCCAGAATCTGGGACAGTTGGGAGTGCCCATGCTACACCACTAGTCAGGGATGCCACCGGTTGATGCCCCTTCAGTGATGCCACATCTATGTGTTACACAGCGAAGTGGCTTTCTTCCATGATGCTGTACATGTGTTTGTGCTATGAGGGCACTTAATGGTGTGCCCCCAGTATGGAGACCCAGTTGTCACCAAGAGATCCTCTCTCAATTGTAAATCTGGCTTCTGATATGTGATAACCCGTCATATTGATCACTAACAATAGAACCCACTTCTGTACTGTTTCTCCTCTGATAGCAGATAAAGATGCATTTTGGGGAGAGTTACAGAAACTGGAGAGTGCAAAATCTGGTGCAGCTCTGCATAGAAACCAATCAGCTTCCAGGATTTATTGTCAGCTTAATTAAACAAGCTGCACCAGATTCTGAGTGCTCCAGTTTTAGTAAATCTCCCCCACTGTATCTCACTATATTGTTGCATATTTGGGTTGAAGAAAACAACACAAGTCCAGTTACAGCCCATTCAGACTGGCGCGATCCGACTTCGAGGGGCGACCTGTGAAGTCGCGTCGGCGCGACTTGCAGGGACTTCACATAATGGAAGTCAATGCAAGTTGCTCCCAGGTCGCCCCAAAGTAGTACAGGACCCTTTTTCTAAGTCGGAGCGACTTGTGTCGCTCCTATTAGAATGGGTCCTGTGCTAATCAATGGCGAGCGACCGAGCGCGACTTGTCAGGCTGACAAGTTGCCTGACAAGTCGCGCTAGTGTGAATGGACTCTTAGTTCAACCAATAGAAAAAAATAAATAATAAATAAATCTCCTTTATACACAATCATATACCCACAGTTGAATAGATTTCTGCAGTCTGTGAAAATTTAAAAAAAAAAAAAAAAAAGTGTAATATTTAGTATCTGAATATTTAGGTTTGATAAAAAGAAAAAGGCAGAATGCGCACTATTGATTCTCTACTCTGCTAATGAGTACAAAAAACAAATAGCACACACATATGTGGTATCCTTGTGCACGTCGGGAGTAGGACATTTTTTTTCTCTTACGTCCTCTGACAGTCGCCGCCCACTCATTCAGTCTTCACCAATGGGTATTGACCTCTAATCCATAGGAGCAAGCTAGGCATAAGACTTGTTAAAAACAAAGTAATTTATATAGACACACCTATGGGGGCTGTCCCACTGGTCCAATACCCCCCTGCTATCAGTATTCCCAACTCAGTTGAAAGCCAGGTCCTGAGAGATAGGGGTCTCTCATCGGAGGTCATTCCTACTCTGCTCAAGGCTAGGAAGGCCTCATCTGGTAAGATCTATTACCGTACCTGGAAGGCTTATTTTCACTGGTGTGAATCCAGGGGCTTCCCTCCTCGCTCCTTCTCGGTGGCGAGGGTGTTGGCTTTCCTGCAAACTGGTGTGGACCAGCGCCTGGCGTTGACCACGATTAAGGGCCAGATATCTGCACTGGCTGTCCTTTTCCAGCACCCTTTGGTGTCAAAATCTTTGATTCGCACCTTTATTCAAGGTGTGGGTCTTTTGGCCCCTCCTCGGAGGGCGCCTTTACCTCCTTGGGATTTGAACTTGGTTCTGTCTGTTTTGCAACGTCCTCCCTTTGAAAACATCAGGGAAATTTCTTTGCCTCTGCTGTCGCGAAAGGTTGCCTTTCTAGTGGCGATCACTTCTGCCCGCAGGGTGTCGGGAGTTGGCGGCCCTGTCCTGCCGCTCCCCTTACCTGGTAGTTCATAGGGATAAGGTGGTCTTGCGACCTAACCAGACTTTCCTTCCTCAGGTGGAAATCAGAAACCACCTTAATGAGGACATTGTTTTGCCTTCGCTCTGTGCGAATCCTAAGCATCCTAAGGAGTTTGCTTTACATTCCTTGGATGTTGTCAGGGCGATCAGGGTTTACCTGTCGTCCACTGAATCCTTTCGGAAGTCGGATTCTCTTTATGTCCTTCCTGAGGGACCTCGGAAGGGTATGGCTGCGTCTGCGGCAACCATTTCTAGATGGATCAGACAGACGATTGTGCAGGCCTATTCACTTAGGGACCGGGCTCCGCCCTTCCCTGTCATGGCGCACTCTACCAGAGCAGTGAGTGCGTCCTGGGCCTTCCGGCATCGGGCTTCGGTGGCCCAGGTGTGCAAGGCTGCGACTTGGTTGTCAGTGCACACCTTTTCCAAATTTTACAAACTTGATGTTCTGGCATCAGCTGATGCCTCCTTTGGCCGCAAAGTTCCCTGTGCGGCAGTGCCTTAGGTGGACCCTGGTTTTGCGGGTCCCTGGCTGTTGGGGTTGTTTTTTCCCCCTTGTCTATTTGCTTTCCTGGGTTGTTGCTCCAGTTGAGCTTTCTTGTTACCCAGAGGATTTACCTTTCTGTTTGAGTAAGATTCCTTTCTCTGACTTGGGTGCTGCGTTGCCTTTATGACGGTTATGTTTCCCACCACTCATGTCTACACTGCTTTGGGACATCCCATTGGTGAAGACTGAATGAGTGGGCGGCGACTGTCAGAGGACGTAAGAGAAAATGGAATTTTTGTAAAATCTTACCTTAAAATTCCTTTCTCGGAGTCCTCTGACAGTCGCCGCCCCCGCCCATCTATTGTGGTTCTTTTGGACTTTAACTGCTTGCTACCAAACTGAGTTGGGAATGCTGATAGCAGGGGGGTATTGGACCAGTGGGACAGCCCCCATAGGTGTGTCTATGTAAATTACTTTGTTTTTAACAAGTCTTATGCCTAGCTTGCTCCTATGGATAAGAGGTCAATACCCATTGGGGAAGACTGAATGAGTGGGCGGCGACTGTCAGAGGACTCAGAGAAAGGAATTTTACGGTAAGATTTTACAAAAATTCAGTTTTTTTGGTGCTGGATAGAGATATGCTCAGGTGTGTTCGGGATCCTAATCCCAACCCACCAGCCCGATCCCACCAGGAAGCCGACACTGCACACCGCTAATCATAGGCATTGATTCTTTTGCACTCCTGTTGATCACAGGAGTACTGATCGATTTGCACTAGTGTGACCTGTTTTCCGCAGACAGCGGGCTGAAGCCCACTGTTGATTGACTTCACAGAGCCTGTCCAGGCTCCGGAAATATCAGGACTATATGGTCAGGATCAGCCCACATGCCTGGACCGGCACCAAAATCGGCCTCCTGAAGCTGGTGAGAGCCTGAGCTGGTTGCTCCTGCATCCTCCATGGCCTAGCACTCCAGTGAGCACGGTGGGGGGATTGGGGCTGAAAGCCAAAGATTGACAGTCACAGCTCTCTGCTCAGAGCAGACATGAGAACTGAGCGATCAGCTACGTTAGATCGTTCGGTTCTCAGCCTAAGAGCCGGCGGGGGACCTATGCTGCATCCACCTAGATAAGTATGCTTAAAAAAATAGATCCCATACTTCTCTTAAGATTTTGTGCCTTGACTGATACAAGGTTAAGAAATGCTGTCATAGAGAAAAGGGCCAATAAGAGAAGAGATTTAGGCTCCATTCACACCTGAGCGTATAGTTTTCAGGCATTTTTTTTTTTTATGCAGGTGTTTGGAGGCAGGCATTGACATCTTACAAAACCGCTTGTAATCTGCCAAAAAAAAGCTCATGTACTTTTTTGAGCTTCGGGGGACAAAACACTCATATGTGAACAGGGGCCATTAAAATGAATGGGATTTTGATTGTTGGGCATTTTGAGACTTCAGAGATGAGCATTTTATGAACTGAAAAAAGCTCAGGTGTGAACAGGGCCTTAAACTGACACCATAGGAATTGTATGGCTCGTTCCTGTAAAGTCCTTCTGATAAAGATGTTTTTGTGGAATTTCTGATGAGAATCCCGCCTGTGTATGAATGTCACATTCCCCCCCCCCCCCCCAACTTAAATTTTTAGCATTTTTGAAGCATTTCTGAGTAAGCTTCTGAAGTGCTAGAAAAGAGTTGGAAAAAGTTACTAAATAATAAAGGACATGGAAAATGGGCTTAGTTGGCTCCGGTGAATTTGGCCATTCACTGTACAAATTCACTCAGTAGATGGCCCAGTTGAAGCCACCTCCTGGCCGACATCCCTTAATACCATGTTTCTACTGGCTGTACGTATATATGCGGTGGGTGGGCCTTAACGCCAACCCGCTGCACATGGGCATCCATGGGGGAATGGCTTTTCTGTGCTGAAAATACAGTAACAAAGATATCACAGGCAGCTCCTAGTGCATTCTTGTGATTGGTAGCTTCGAACCACATGACTGCCAATCATAGTGGACGCACGAAAGTTCGCTTCTACCTTTGAAATTCCCTGAATGGGGAGTAAGGCTGCCTTTTAAATGTGTAGGGTTGGTTGTGGCAGGAGAGGAGGGAGGGGGACGCCAAGTAGCTTCTGTTGTACTTTGGAATCAAATAAATGGAGGTCATACATTGGGCTTTGGTCGGGCAAAGTTCAACCAGTTACAAAGATTACCAAACCACACAACCTATATAGTACCTTGAATGGTATAGCATAGAATTGGGAAAATGTATACTATTGGTATTAAGATTGTTTTGATACATTTGGCTATTTTCTCAATCAAAATGTATCTATAGGCCAAACTTGTTTTATATGGGGTGGGGAAGGATGAGAACGGTCAGGATTTAGTGCCTGACTTGGTCGCCTGACAAGTAGCGGACCGTGCTGTGCAATTGGAACCGTTCTAATAGGAGTGACTCAAGTCGCTCCGACTTAGAAAAAGGTTCCTGTACTACTTCGGGGCGACATCGGAGCGACTTGCATTGACTTCCATTATGTGAAGTCTTTGCAAGCCGCGCCGAAGTCGCGGTGCACGGGCGACGGCATAACTCGCCCGAAGTCGTGTCGCCCTAGTGTGAACCGACACTTAGGCTAATTCACCCTAGTGCGTCGATCTGTGTTTTAGCGCACTTGTAAAGATCAACCCATAGATCAGTGTTTCTCAAACTTTTTTTCAGTCAAGGCATCCTTTAAAAATTATAGACAATCTCCGGGCACCCCATTCTAAAATGTAAAAGCTATTCTAATAGTCTTACATAATGCAACAACATTCACAAGTCCAAGTAGGACACCCAACGTTGGGGGGGATTTATTCTTCCAAAGCAAATACTTTTGCAAACTGGTTCAGACTAGTATTCCAGTGTTTCTCTTCTCCCTGAGTTTTTCTCCATCATTCAGCTAATGTGATCCCAAAGCTGATGGAGAGGATCAAACAGGGATGCTATGCAGGCAACGAACATCCTCCTTATCAACTGATAATGCCATTGGTCGTTCGGACGCCAGATGTTCGAAGGTTGTAATGGTGCACAATGAACACCTGTGGCTTTTAACAAAACAAAAAGCAGCCTTTATTCACATGCAAGCTTGTATACAATATTTGGGCAATTTTTAGACGTTTTGCCAAGGCACCCCAGGGTACCTGGGTACCTTGGTTGAAAAAGGCTGCCATAGACCCATTAATTTAAAATTTTTTGAATTTTAACACAACACATCTAAACTTGTATAAAACACATCAATGCAGTGCAACACAAGTAAAGAAAAAACAAACTTTGCCTTGTCAATAATTTTTACCTTTACAAGCACCCATACCATACGCCTTTAACCCATAAACAGGAACAGGATGTGATGTCACAGGAAACATGCAAAATGAATCGCATTTAAACTTGCGTCCATCCACGTCAAAAATGCGCATCAATGCAAGTCAACGCGCAATAAAACCAGGGTGGATTTGATTTTAATCAAGTCAATTTAAATCACTAGTAAAAAGGATCGATTTAAATCAACTCAATTTAAAATAATACATTTTAAAGAGCAACTGTCCTCTCTGTCCCGACTAACTGACAGTCCCATTCACTTTAATGGGATAGCTGGTGATGTGGCAGTGACACCACAAGGTGAGGGACGTGGTGGCAGCAGGTGCGTGGATGCCCGCTAAAGGGCGCTGCCATGATGGATCTGAAATAAGTGCTCTTTACCTGTAAGGACTCATTCTTGCTGGTAGTTAGTGTAAATTTTTGTGAATGCATCAACGCAGTGCATGTTATCTCAGCTTGCAGAGCTTGGATTCAATTATTGAGTTTACCAAAAATGTAAATATTGCAGAATATACAGCCTCATGCTACATAACTAAGCTCCATTTCATGCTGAATAAACTAAATTATTAATGTTTTTTCAAATAGAAAACTATCTTTAGATAGATTTTTACTCTAAAAGCATTTTATTAAAATAAATTTGCTAAAAACAGAAAAAAATCAGATATTTAAATAAAAGAAAAAAAAAAATCTGATCATTGTTTTTTTTTTTTTTTTTTTTTTTATCCACTGTGGTTAAAAGGCATATAAAATGGATGGAAATGTACATCCATTTTCCTTGCATTATACTGCAAGCCAGTGTGAATTGAGCTTCAATGTCACCTGAGGATCTGTTGACACAATGTATCCCTCCATTCTTTGTATCAGTAGCATGGTGGGATCTGTTGTTCCTTTTATAAAGGCATGTAGTCTGACTTAATGTGTTCTCCTCGTGAATGGAGTCTTTTGCCTGGAGGAAGGTTGATGTGGTTCCTCCTATAGAAGAGCTTTTTGTGCGTTTCTCATTAATGATACATAGCTCCTGTTCCTGGACAGGCAGATGGTGGACAAGGCCAATCTTCTACCCATGTTTACTAACGGGCTGCGTCATTCTTGTGAATTTCACTGTGCAGTCACTGTTCTACAACTGCCATCCCCAGCATCACTCAGTGAGGAACGCATGCCGCACACACCCTGTTCATCCGAGCCTCCAAAACTACTGCCATGCACTGCTGCTCAGCCTTAAAGAAACTTTTTTTTTTTTTTGCAACCTGAAAGACAAACACATGATGAGCTAGTATGCATTGCATACTAGCCCATTATGAAATACTTACCTTAGAACGAGCCCCCGTCGTTCCGCCCGCTTACCTCTATGACGGGCGACATGTCCAGTCGCCTGTGTTCCGGGATCGCGGCATCCGGCCATCTGATTGGCCGGAGCCGCGGGGACGTCACTCCCGCGCACGCGCGCGGGAGCCGACGGTCACGCCACGGGACTCTGAAGGCACCAGCGGGCGTTCCTTCAGAGCGCATGCGCCAGTGACGTCATTGGCTGCATGTAAGGTAAATATCTCCTAAACGGTGCATGTTTAGGAGATATTTACAGTACCTATAGGTAAGCCTTAAAGTGGCAGTATCACGATTTTTTTAACTTTTAACTACAGGTAAGCCTATGATAAGGCTTACCTGTAGGTACAATTAATATCTCCTAAACCGGCACGGTTTAGGAGATATTTGCAGTGCATGCAGCCGCTAGCACGAGCGGCGCATGCGCTCTGAAGGCCCGGCGGACCTTCAGCTTCCCTTGCCGGCAGCTTGCTGGAAAATCGCTCCCGCGCGCATGCGCGGGAGTGACGTCATCGTGGCTCCGGCCAATCACAGCGCCGGCAGCAGTGTCCGGGGGTCCGTGACAGGGCTTCGTTCTAAGGTAAGTAATTCATAATGAGCTAGTATGCAATGCATACTAGCTCATTATGCCTTTGTCTTGCAGGGTTTGTTTTTTTTTTTTTTTTCCCTGGGTTTACAACCGCTTTAATATAGGCTATCCTATAGGTACAAGTTGCAGAGGAGGGTTTACTTCCTTTTTAAAGTGGACCTGTCCTAGAGTTAGGCCCTGTTTCCACCTGAGCGTTTTTCAGCTCTTAAAATACTCATCTCTGAAGTCTCAAAATGCCCAACAAGCAAAATTCCATTCATTTCAATGGCCCCTGTTCACAAATGAGCAATTTGTCGCCTGAAGCAAAATGCCAGAAGCTCAAAGTACATGAGCTTCTTTTTTGGCAGATTACAGGCGTTTTTGTTAGATACCTGCCTCCAAACTAGGGATCGACCGATTATCAGCAAAGCCGATATATCGAGGGCCGATATGCACTTTCCCCAATATATTGGAATCGGCCGCCAAGGTTACCGATATTGCCGATATTTCAAAGTGTTTTACCGGAGTGATGCCTGCAGCTAGAGACATCACCCTGGTACCGGCGTCCATAGCCGACATCACTTCCGGGTACTCAGCGCCAGGTTCAAAAAATGACAGCATTCAAAACAGCCAAACTTGGCGTTTTGAATGCTTTTAGGTGCAGAGGAGGGGTTTGGGGTCTTTTAGCCCCCCAGATCCCTCCACAACAGTACCTGTCAAAGGAAAAAAAAAATTTATATATTTGTTAAATGCACGAAAATATCGGTGCATATTGGCCGATACCGATATGCATTGACCAAAATATCGGTATTGGCAACAAAAAACTGATATCGGTTCATCACTACTCCAAATGCCTGAAAAAAAAACGTCAAAAAAAAAATCGCCTGAAAATGATACGCTCTGGTGTAAATGGAGCCTGAAAAGGAATCTATGTTCTTTGTAAATCCTTTTCAGATACTATGTGACTGGATTGGGCTTCAGTTATATGATATTGCCATAATAGTTGAAATATCTGATGTCTATTCATCTTTCATAATCTTATCTGTATATTCGCCATCTTTGTTCATTCATTACATGTGCAAAATCTGCTTCCAGGTGAGCAGTGCTGCACAGTGACTGCGCATTTCTGCTGCTCTCTTGGTGCCGCTCTATTAGTCTGGCCTGACGGAGAGAAAACAATGTAGCCCTGAGGTTTTATGTCATCACTTATCTCTACAAATGGAAAGGTAGGAGGTAGAAACTGTAGCATGTGAAAGTTGCATTAAAATGTGTGTTCGCTGAAAATGGACTCTACTTCATTGCTTGACTATTAGGACAACATGGCTGTTGAATGGCTTTCAAAGCGGCAGCGGTTTTATGGGCCTCCTTTGATCCGGCGCCAGCTGGAGTAAAAGCGGACTGTGGTGAAATCCGCCAACGATAACCTTCTGCAGACAGGCAGGGTCTTAATTGCTGAATAACCGTATTGCTTGTCTGCCGTTACTTAATACGATTCAAAGCAGAACACTTTCATCTTCCTGCGGGTTCTTATGACTCCCCAGAGCTCTGTGACATCATCGATAGAACCATTAGAGGAAGGAACATCCTCAATTAGTGGAGAAGCTGTGATCAGCTGTCGGGTATAACCAGAAACTGCGTCTCCTCCCCGAAATCAGCCATGGTGGGGGGAACTTCTTTATTGCTGCACCAGTATGCCAGTGGAGTGCATTCTCTCTGCACTGGTCCTCAATGGCAGCTATAGGGCTATTTTACAAAAAATGGGTGCAGCCATTGTGCCTTATAACATGCATCTTTAATTCTACATTTTTCAGTCTGCAGGAATGTGGACATGTTACCTATGACTTCACTTAAAAGGAACCTGGCTTGGGCAGATTGCCCAGATGGCTTTCTTTTCCTGCTGGCCACGATGGTTCTGTCACATGAACTGGTGTCTCTTTTAGTGCTGCAAGCTAAGTCCATCACCTCCCAGTGCCTACTCTTGAGTGCCAAACAGGCAACGCATCGCCTTAATCAGTGATGGTCAGCTTTAAAATGTATAGAGGGCCTCAAATGTGGCCCCTGACACTTCAAGGGGGCCACACAATAGTGGCTTGATTTTGTGCATTGAAGTTCATGTTAGGCAGCTAATTCAAAATTAATGGCCTGTAACCTGCATCAGAGCACCAAAATTTTATTCCTGCTGCATTTTTTAGAGAGAAAGTGGGAGTAAAAGGAGTCCCAGCATTGGTGTCAGTAGATGCAATTATAACCCCCCGGGGTTGGAGTCGGTGGAGGCAATAACCCCCCCCGGGGATGGAGTCGGTGGAGGCAATAACCCCCCCGGGGTTGGAGTCGGTGGAGGCAATAACCCCCCCGGGGTTGGAGTCGGTGGAGGCAATAACCCCCCCGGGGTTGGAGTCGGTGGAGGCAATAACCCCCCCGGGGTTGGAGTCGGTGGAGGCAATAACCCCCCCGGGGTTGGAGTCGGTGGAGGCAATAACCCCCCCGGGGTTGGAGTCGGTGGAGGCAATAACCCCCCCGGGGTTGGAGTCGGTGGAGGCAATAACCCCCCCCCCGGGGTTGGAGTCGGTGGAGGCAATAACCCCCCCGGGGTTGGAGTCGGTGGAGGCAATAACCCCCCCCCCCCGGGGTTGGAGTCGGTGGAGGCAATAACCCCCCCCCCCCCGGGGTTGGAGTCGGTGGAGGCAATACCCCCCCCCGGGGTTGGAGTCGGTGGAGGCAATACCCCCCCCCGGGGTTGGAGTCGGTGGAGGCAATACCCCCCCCGGGGTTGGAGTCGGTGGAGGCAATAACCCCCCCCGGGGTTGGAGTCGGTGGAGGCAATAACCCCCCCCCGGGGTTGGAGTCGGTGGAGGCAATAACCCCCCCCCCCGGGGTTGGAGTCGGTGGACGCAATAATAACCTCCGGTGTTTGTCGGTGGATGCAATAATAGCCCTCGGTGTTGATGTCGGTGGCCGCAGTAATAACCCCTGGAGTTGGTGCTGGTGGGCGTAATAATAAACTTCAGCTTTGGTTTCAGTGGACGCAATAATAACTCCCGGCATTGGTGTCGGTGGACGTAGTAATAACCCCCTGCGTTGGGTGTCGGTGGACGCAATAGTGACCCCTGACGTTGCCGTTGGTGGAAGCAATAATAACCCCCAGTATTGGTGTCGGTGAATGCAGTCCTAACCTCCAGCATTACTATCCTGATATTACCTCATTGTAATAAGCCCTCACATTGCTTGGTGGTCAGCGTCTATCCCCTGTTGCGATCTTCCCAACCCACACAGGTGGTCGTGACAGGGTAACCCTCGCTCTCTGATGTCAAGCCTGGACTATAATTCTACAGTCAGGTGGGCCTGACCAAATTGTCTTCATTATAGTGCTGGGCGCAGTAATGCCTCTCTGCCAGCCTGCACTGGTGCCCAACAGTAGGCGGACTCTGCCCGGGATGCAGCAGGTCACGCGTTTCACACCAAGCTCCTCTATCATTCTCTCCTATATCTGTGTCTCTGTGGTTTTACCATCTTAGCGCCTTGATAAGGTTGTATCATGTTATTGAAATATTGGAAGCCTCTTATGTTACCGAATATGAGCAGTAAACCTAACATTACATTTTTAGTATTTGTCTGATAAAAGGAGATGATTCTTGTAGTTCTAATACATTTTTAGAAAATCTGATCACAAAACTGAGACAATCATCTCTATTCTAAACCATCCCTCATCTTTAGAACGGACACTCAGTGTGGCAGGAGCGCAATCCACATTACTTATTCATGGCTCAGCCTGAACACTCTTTATAAGGCTCAGGGTATGTCTGGAGGGGGAGGGGCCGGGAACCTGCTGGTGGCTTCTTTTTGTGTCGCCTTCTAAAGGCCAAATCACAGTGTGATAATGGCAAACAGCTCATGTACTAAAGAGCAACTCCGCTCCAAACCAACACCAGAGCTAAAGCCAGAGAGGTTTAAATTGCTAAATACAACCCATGAATTTCTGAAGCTGAGAATATGCAAATGAGCCAATCTACTAAACCATACCCGGAATTTGCCTGAGCCCAACTGGCTATAAGATTATTGGGAATTAGTGGGAGGTGTGTCATGTCTGTGCCCTGCCCCACCTGTGATGACATGTGGAGGTGGCAAATATTTTTTTTTTTTTTACCTTGGCGGAAACCTAATGGAAGAAATTCCCCAGAGCACAGGTGTTGGTGATGGCATTTCCTTTGAAAATTATGCAGAATCGGTTTTAATTTTTGAAGGATTCAAATCCCAGCTGGTGACATTCACCTATTTGTCCTGGTGACCATTGTCATAGCTGTTTGTCCTGGTGACCATTGTCCTAGCTATTTGTCCCGAAAACCTGCATGTACATTTTATTTTGGGTGATTTGGGCGAAAATGAATGTACTTTCGTTTTCTCTTGTAAATTAATGTTTTTATTATCGCCACTAGATGGGGCTGAGGAGCATTGGAACTACAAGAGCTACAATGTAACCATTCTAGAGGGCTTTAGCAAATATATGTAACCAATATTTATTTTTATTTGGTAATTCCCTCTAGTGTTCTCCAGAATTGCTACATTGAATTTCTTGTTATCACGATGTATGCCTATCCTATGCTTCTTAGTTCTATCATGTGGCAAGGTAAAGAACAGATTTGGGGTTTTTTTTTACCCCAGATCTCTCCATAAAGAGGACCTGTCACCTTTATTTCTATTACAAGGGATGTTTACATTCCTTGTATTAGGAATAAGAGCCGGTTCACATTGCAGCGACCCGACTTGCCGGGGCGACTTGCGAGGTCGCGGTGCACAGCGCACACCGCGACCTCGGAGAGACCTGCACGGACTTCATATCATTGAAGTCAATGCAGGTCGCTCCGAGGTCACCCCAAAGAAGCTCAGGAACCTTTTTCTAAGTCGGAGCGACTTGTGTCACTCCTATTAGAACGGGTCCTGTGCTAATCAATGGCAGGCGACCTGTCAGGCGACCAGGTCGCCTGACAGGTCGCCCCAGTGTGAACGGAGTCTAAAAGTGATAAAAAATTAAATTAAAGGGACAGTGTAAAAATAAAAATTTAAATAAGAGAAAAAACAAAAGTAAAGCACCACTATCCCTCTGTGCTCGCGCACAGAAGCTAACGCATACGTAAGTCACGCACGCATATGTACATGGTATTCGCACCACACATGTGAGGTATCGCCACGAATGTTAGAGCGATTAATTCTAGCACTAGACCGCATCTGTAAATCTGTTTAACCACTTAAGCCCCGGAAGATTTTACCCCCTTCCTGACCAGGGGGTTTTTTGCTATTTTTATTTTTTTTTTATACTGCGTGACTTTAACAGACAATTGCGCGGTCGTGCGATGCTGTACCTAAACGAATTTGATGTCCTTTTTTTCCCACAAACAGAGCTTTCTTTTGGTGGTATTTGATCACCTCTGCGATTTTTTTTTTTTTTTTTTTTTTTTTTTTTTTTTTTTTTTTTTTTTTTTGATCATGCGCTATAAACAAAAAAAGAGCGACAATTTTGCAAAAATAACAATATTTTTCACATTTTTTTTTTTTTATATGAAATTCCCCAAAAAAAAATGTAAAAATCAAAATTTTTTAACATTTTCGGCCAATGTGTTTTATGCTACATATGTTTGGTAAAAAAAATTGCAAAAAGCGTATTTTGATTGGTTTGCGCAAAAGTTATCGCGTTTACTAACAATGGGAAAGATTTTTGTCATTTTTGGTGGTTTTTTTTTTTTTTTTACGAGTAATGGCGGCGATCTGCGATTTTTTATTTATTTATTTTTTGCGGGACTGCGACATTGCGGCGGACAGATCGGACCCTTGACTGACATTTTTGGGGTTACCAGTGACATTACTGCAGTAATCAGTGATATACATATGCACTGTTACTGTAAAAATGACACTGGCAGGGAAGGGGTTAACTGTATTGGAGAGGGAGGGATTAAGTGTGTCCTAGGGGCGTGTTTCTAACTGTGATTGGCTGTGGCAACTAGTGTAAAAACGGAGATCAACGGTCCTACATAGTAGAACCGTCTGATCTCCAATTTTACACAGGGGAGAATGACAGGCGGCTTTGTTTACATTAGCCGCCTGCCTTTCTCCCTTCCCGGCGAACGATCGCGAGTGACCGGCGGACATCGGGTCTGCCGGTCACACGCACTGACTTGTTAGGGAACGAGCCGGGGCGGGCGCGCGCTCGCCCGCTATTGGCTCACAAGCGAGTGACAGGCTAGTGACGTACCGGTACGTCACTTTGCCTGGCCGGGGCTGACCGCCGCAGTATATGTACTTGCGGCGGTCGGCAAGTGGTTAAAGCGTCGCCTTTGGAAATTAAGTACTGCAGTTTGTCGCCATTCCACGAGTGCAGACAATTTTAAAGTGCGACATGCTGGGTATCTATTTACTCAGCGTAACATCTTTCTCAGTATACAATAAATTGGCGTAAATATTTGTATATTTTTTCCAAAAAATTGTGTTTGCAAAACCGCTGCACAAATACTGCGTGGCATAAGAAACTGCAACCATCGCCATTTCATTCCCTAGGGTCTCTGCTAAAAAATATGTATCATGTTTGGGGGTTAGAAGTAAGTTTTTCTAGCAAAAAATGCAAGAAAAAGCCTGATCAGCAAGTGGTGGTGAACATTTTATTTTTCTCAGTTTGAACAAATAAGGCTCCATTCACATATTGGCATCTCAGATCTTCCCCCAATCCCGAAACATTGCAAATTGTGTGATGCCCTTGCGATTCCTGTGACTTGCAATGGCACCCCAAATGCGGCGTGATTTTGTTGCGATTGTCACGGTAAAATCACGCAAAAAGAATTGCGGGACGCCTGTCGCCTAAAAAAAAAAAAAAAAAAAAAAGTACAAGAACATCTTTTGGGCGACAGGCATCCTGCGATTCTGTTTGCACGATTTTACCGCGATTCGAGATGCCAATATGTGAACGGAGTCTAAAGATTTAAAGATTCTGAAGAGCTAGAACTTTTTATAACTAGTCTCTAAATGATGGGAAAATCCAAAGTTTTTACAGTTGTCACTGAAGCAAGAGGAAATCTTCGAATGGAGAGACGTTTCAAAGACAGCTGTTACTTTTGGAAAGAGATCCTCTCATTCCCTGTGGTGTCCCCGGGACAGGAAGTGAGGGTAAATCTCGCAGAGGTTCTACATATTGCCTGCTCCATTTTTAAAATGGAAAAATTTGATTTTTGTACCCGCCATACCTGACTTAATTCAGTGACGTAGTGTGATAATAAGAAACCTAGGGCTATACTGCAGCCTACAGGAGACATGGATACTAGACACATGGCAAACTAAAGGCAAGCCCACTTGAGGCTATAACCCCTCCCACCTCATGCCTGCCCGTAGTAAGCTGTCGAATAGAGGGGCGGAAAACCAAAACACACACAGGTGAACCAAATCGACTGAGCAGGAGGGAGGGGTTATAGCCTTAAATGGCTGGCTTTCAGTTTCCTATGTGCCTCATGTCCATTGCTCCTGTAGGTGGCAGTATACCTCTATATTATGTAAATATCATTAAGCTGTGACCCTCAGTGGATAATGGAGAAGATTCAGGTTCAGATCCTGTTTGTCAGGTTATAGATCGTTCATCTGAAATGTATTCTTTGTATCCTTTGTTTCCCGCTGCTCATTAATCTGTCTCTGTTCTGTCTCTAGAGCAAAGAGTAGAAGATGTGAGACTCATCCGAGAGCAACATCCCACCAAAATCCCGGTGAGTAGAGCAACGCCACACTTATCCTGTTCTCCGGAGATAACTCTTCTGTAGAATGAACATACAGACTTGTATCAAAGAAATGTACCTTCACGTGTGATTCTTCTTTCCTAAAACTGATATTTCTGTGTTTGGTACATGCGTCTATATGAGGGATTCCCACCATCCCTGTGCTGAGTTCCTGGGTCTGTACACCTGCTGTGCCCATTATAAGGGGTCTGCACCATCCCTGTGCTGAGTTCCCATGTCTGTACACCTGCTGAGCCCATTAGGACGGGTTCCCACCATCCCTGTACTGAGTTCCCGGGTCTGTACACCTGCTGTGCCCATTATGAGGGGTTCCCACCATCTCTGTGCTGAGTTACTGGCTCTGTACACCTGCTGTGCCCATTATGAGGGGTTCCCACCATCCCTTTGCTGAGTTTCCAGGTCTGTACACCTGCTGTGCCAATTATGAGGAGTTCCCACCATCCCTTTGCTGTGTTCCCAGGTCTGTACACCTGCTGTGCCCATTATGAGGGGTTCCCACATCCCTGTGTTGTGCCCATTTATGAGGGGTTCCCACATCCCTTTGCTGTGCCCATTTATGAGGGGTTCCCACATCCCTGTGCTGTGCCCATTATGAGGGGTTCCCATATCCCTGTGCTGTGCCCATTAATCAGGGGTTCCCACCATTCCTGTGCTTAGTTCCCAGGTCTGTACATCTGCTGTGCCCACTATAAGGGATTTCCACCATCCCTGTGCCCATTATGAGAGGTTCCCCCCTATCCCTGTGCTGTTTTGTTAGAAGCTTGGCCATCCAATCTCTATCTAAGATTGGGATGTCATTTTTGTTTGGAATTATTTGTGCAAAACTGAAGGGAAGACCTTCAGGATGATCGCCCCGATTGCGGCAGAGGAGGAAAGATCTTCAGTGATGTCTTTCGTCAGTCAGTGTTTAGCAAATTTCCAAGATTTTCTCATCTCACATGTTCGTGTTACACGCAGGATTGTGTTGCTTAATTCATGCAAATGAATCATATGCGTCCGCTGTGGTTTTAATAGCCAGAAGCAGGAAGTGAAAGAGATGTTAAAGTGGAACTCCAGTCACTTTTTTTTTTATTACGTTTTCAGTAAAGCGGGAAAGAAATAGAACTGCTCTCAGGTGTTCACTGCTGTCTGTGTCCTCCCAGGGGAGACTCACCCTCTCTATTTTTTGCATTGTTAAATCTGACCTCCGGCATTCCCTTCAGTCTTGCACAGTTGTAGCGGCTCCTCTCCTGGACTGAAATTCCTTACTCTGATTTCACTGCACACTGTGAGCTTCTCATAATGTGCATCAGAAACTGCAAGTCTCATAAGGCCCACTTCATTTCCTGGCTGGAGTACGTCAAGAATTTGTTGTCACTGCCCCCCCCCCACTTTATAATCATTGGGAGTTGTGCTGTGCTCAAACCAATCACTGACAGCTATGACGGGCTGAAGGGGAGTGGTAACACAGACTGATTTTATGAATTCCTCTTCATGTTTGGGACTGTTGAAGGCAGGGTGCCCCATGCCAAGGTCTTTTTTTGTTATAATTCCATCATTCTTTGTGATCAGTTTAAATGCTAATAATGCTTAGTTGATTTTTCCTGTTTTTGTTCCTTACTCACCTGATGCCCCATTTTTTTTATTCCAGGTCATTATCGAGAGGTACAAGGGGGAAAAGCAGCTGCCGGTGTTGGATAAAACCAAATTCCTTGTTCCAGATCACGTCAATATGAGCGAGCTCATCAAAATCATCCGGTGAGAATGAAGGATGACCCTCCTAGAATGAGTCTTCACTGTTAATTCAGACTGAACCATTTATAGGTTGATGTGGAACTACAAGTCTCAGCATGTCCTGGCAACTCCCAGGTTGGCATAGTATGCTCGGACCTATAGTTCAACGACTGATATAATCAGAGGCGTAACTAGAACCTTCAGGGCCCCGGTGCAAGAAACCATGCAGGGCCCCCCAGACACCTGGCCGGGGCCCTTCCCTTTAAGCCTGGGGCTCCTCCCACTCATCCTGGGGCCCTTCACTCTCGTTGCGGGGCCCTTTATTACGGTCCCGCAGTGGGACCCTTTCACAAGTTCTGCAGTTGGCCCAGTGGGGGGGGCAGGGGAGCACACAGGGGCCCAGAGATAGCAGAACACAAGTGAACTGGATAGGAGTGTCAGGGGCAGCATACAGAGGAACCAATCTCCTCCATTTTTCTCCTGCAGCTACAGGAGGAAAAAGGAGGACAGTGGTTTCTCTACATGCTGCCCCCGCCGCCCCTCCTATCCAGGTATACAGTGGAGCTGCACGGGCCCCCTGAAGCTTGGGGCCCGGTTGCAGTTGCAACCCCTGTAGTTACGCCCCTGGATATAATACTATGTATCCAGATGGCTGTGGTCACCTGACCTTCACCTATATGAGCCTGTTGGCCATCCCATTCAGAAACCATGGGCTTTAATATATAGTGCCGCCCCTTTGCAATTAATATGAAGTTGCCCCCCTTTTGTGGCTATGTCATCCTCCATTCTTCTGGGAAGACTTTCACAAGATTTTGGAGGGTGTGTGTGGGAATTTTTGAGGTCAGATACAATTGTTGGTTGGGAAGACCTGGCTCACAGTTGGTGCAGTGCTGTATCTTGGCCTAGGCTGACAAGGCCCAGGCCTAGGGTGGCACTTTGCAGGGGGGGGGGGCAGCAAAAAAGCTGCACCCTGCACGGAAAAAAAACAGCCTCCTCCCGCATTAAAAAAGGCTCCCCGCCTGGCTTGCGCTACACTTTTAGTATAGTGCCAGTCTTATGGGGTGAATTGAGCCTTTGGGCAGCAAACCGAAAATCAAATATCTTAAAAGAAAGGAGTAATCTTACTCATCCAGTGACATAAGGCTGCACTGATGAGGCGGCCACTGATGGCACGAGGTGGCACTGATAAGCTTCACTTATGGGCTGCACTGATGGGAACTAGGCGGCACTGATAAGCTGCACTAATAGGCACTAGGCGGCACCGATGGGCACAAGGCAGCACTGATAAGCTGCACAGATGAGGCTGCGCTGGTGGTCTGTGATTTACAGATGACAGGGTGGGTCATATTTAAATTAGGGGGTGCACAAGTTTAGTCAGGCCTAGGGCAGCACAAAACCTAAATACACCACTGAGTTGGTGTTCCAATTCATCCCAAAGGTGATCAGTAGGGTTGAGGTCAGGGCTCTCTGTACAGGACACTTTAGTTCCTCCATACCGAACTCCTCACACCATGTCTTTATAGAGCTGGCTTTGTACACAGAGGCACAGTCATGGTGGAACAGAAAAGGGTCTTCAGACTGTTACCACAAGGCTGGAAGAGCACAATGGTCTCCAACGGTTTTGTATAATGTAGTATTAAAGCGGAGTTCCAGCCTGTACAGAAATAAAATTTAAAAGTCAGCAGCTACAAATACTGTAGCTACTAACTTTTTAAATAAAGACACCTACCTGTCCAGGGTTCCTGCCATGTCGGCACCGCAAGACAATTCGTCTATCCGTTTCGGGTGCAGGTGCTGGCATTGCAACCAAGGGAAACCGGCAGTGAAGCCATCAGGTGTCACAGCCGGTTTCCTTCTGTGCATGCGTGAGTCGCGCTGCGCGTGCTGAGTGGTCCCCTCATCTTCTGGGACACACACGGGTCCCAGAAGGCAGCGGGGGGAGGAGGTGGGCCTAAAGCAATCGAGGAAATTACGTACCCTGCCGCGGCGGGGTACATAGGAAGTAAAGAAGAAGAACCATGGAAAAGAAGGTAAAGCAAACAGAAAAGTTAGCCAATACGGTTTTAGGATAAATGGATTAACTAGATGGCGCAAAGTCTTATATGTGGGTGGAATTCCGCTTTAACAGGACCCTTCACTGGAGACACCCAAACCCAATATTTGAAGGGGAATCCACATACTGTTGTTGATTGGGCCATATTGTGGATATGGGCTCCAGAACAAACAGAATAAACTAGATTGTGCTGATTTTTTTTAAAGGAGGCACACCTGAATTGTATGGCTGACATTCTTGCTTTACTATATTAAAACAGTATTAGGTCTATAAGTAAACCTTTATTATATTGCAGCTTACCAATTCTTAGATGCGGTGGCTGCATTAATTTTGTATTCTTTAGGCTTTAATCAGGTGATCCAGTCAGCAAGTCCAGTTTTTAAAAAGCTTAAAGCGGAGTTCCACCCTGGAATTTTTTTTTTTTTTAAAAAATACCCCCGGGACAGTCAGGGCTAGTACATTCCACAATGGCTAGCCTCTGATCTGTCCCGGGTTGCACTTACCTGTTAGGACAAATACTTACCTTGAAAAAGTCTTGTCCAGCGCTGCCATCTCAGATGTGGGCAGCTTGAAGCCAGCGCGATCCTCTTCTGCGTCCTCTTCCGCCTTCTTCGGTCCCACGATGCCCTGCGCCGGCCCCACCGTCACTTCCGGGCGCGTGCGTCATCCCTCCACAGCTTCTGGGCATGCCCAGAAGCTGTTTAGAAGGGGATGACGCGTGCGCCCCGGAACTGACGTCGGGTCCGGTGCAGGCGCAATGATTCCTGGGAGCGATGACGTTTAGCTCCCAGGAATCATTGCAAAGCGGAAGTGACGACGGGCCGCGGCCGAGGAAGAAGGAAGTAAGGTAAGTATATTTTCTTCGCTATGAGGTAAGTAAAAAAAAAATGCGATTAGCCATTTGTTTTTCAGGTGACCCGGAGCGAGAAGATGGAGGTAAGTATAAAATTAGGGTGGAACTCCACTTTAAGCTCCCTAGCAGATTGTATTAGTTTACATGGATGAGATAGACCATTTAACACTGGCAGGGGTGGTTAAAATGATCAGCTTTTATTTATTCATGTAAAACCTTTATCCCAATATGAAGAAAAGAAAACAGCTGTAAGACTCCTTTCACACTGGAGTTTAAGCGCTTTAGCGTTAAAGTGCCAGAAAACACTGGGGCAGTGCGCTGAATTTTTTTTTTAGAATGGTGGAGACGACATACGTATCCCCTCTGGCTGTCTGGTAGGCTTTAGGCTTCATTCACACTTGTCTGACTCAAACGTTGCGTGACTTTGGAATGCAACTTTGGTTGGTGCGACTTTGGCCCAATGATGATGGACAACTGTTGCATGTATAACATTCAGGTGTGACTTTTATGCAACTTTTGAAGGTTTACATTGCAATCTAAGGCACTCAAGTTGCATGAAAGTTGGACCAAAGTAGTGCAGAAACTTTTTAAAGTTGCTCATATTCGAACAGTTGCCATAAAAAAAAAAAAAAAAAATGTGGTGGGGCTTTAGTGTCCCCATGACAAGTCACACAAGTGTGAATGGAGCCGTAGGCCCCTTTCACACATGGAGTCTGTCAGGCAGACTCCGGTTTTCTCAGCGGGGGATCGATCCGCCGATCCACGACTGAGCAGGATGACAGCTGTGTGCTGAGACACAGCTCTCAGGTCCCCATTCTTCACTAGTCGGTCCGTTCCCATCCGATCCGCCAGACGGATGGAAAATAGGGTTTCCATCTGTCTGGTTTTGATGGATCGGATGTCAGCGGACATGTCTCCGCTGACGTCTGATGCCCCATAGAGATGCATGGGGTGTCCGTTCAGATCCGCCAAAAAAACTGATAGGCGGATCTGATTGGACTCCATGTGTGAAAGGGGCCTTAGGCGGATGGTTGGAGGGAGGGAGGGATAGGTAACAATATGTATTAATGCCTGTCTTTTCTGCCCATGTGAAAGGGGCCTAAGAGCCACTGGCATGACTCCCAGATGTAGGGCCATAATTGGATTTGTAGTTTCCCCACAGCTAGAGTGCAGGGGTTGTCTACACCTGGTCCAGGTAGCATCCAATGTGTTGCTTCCCTCTTCTTGATACATTATTTTTGTCTTTGCACCACAGGCGACGCCTACAGCTGAACGCCAACCAAGCATTCTTCCTCCTTGTGAACGGTCACAGCATGGTGAGCGTGTGCACGCCAATCTCTGAGGTGTACGAGCGCGAAAAGGACGAAGACGGCTTCCTCTACATGGTCTACGCTTCACAGGAGACGTTCGGCATGAAAGACGCATAAATGACATCACGGCTGACATTTTTGGTTTTATTTTTGTACTTTTTTTTTCTCCTGTTTTAAGTCCTTTGGGGAAAACTGCAACACAAAGCAGGTCTTCTCTCCCTAGGTATACAGTATGTATGTATTCGTGCTACCCCGCAAATCATTTTTTAATAATGGCTCTTCTCCGCTTTAAATTAAAAACATATGAAAAAAAAAAGTCATAACGTTTAATTTATGGTCCTTTTGTATAAAGCAAGTCAATACCGTCATGGTGGATGACCTAACTTTTTATTTTTATTTTGTATTAATGCTTGATTCGGGGCCATAGAGCATTTACACACCGTTGGCTACTTATGGCGTTCATGTAGCATGTCGTCTTTGTTTGATGTGGGGCTCCAGAGAAGCTGCATTTCTGGAGTCTGAATTAAATAGAAAGCCATCTAGAAATCGGAAACTAGTTTGGAATTTTTATTTTTTGTTTGTTTTAAATGTAACCTTTTAGAATAAAAGGACAGGGAGTTATATTAAGTGGCATATATAGGCTTTATAGAGGGCTGAACTGTAATCAATATAAAAGTTTGATTCTTGCTGACAAGTCTTTGACTGTTCCAGTTTTCCTATATTTTTTGCCTTTAAGTGTAATACAACACAAACTGCCAATAAAATGCTACCGGGTTTCAAAATCCTTACAGCATAGATGTAGTCCTACATAAAGTACACTGACATGGAAACATTATTCTAATAGTAGCTGTTGCCTGTATTTTTTATTTTGGTCATGTGACCACCAGACGCAGTTAGTTCCTCTGCATGGGGGACAGGACCGCCTTACTTGACCTATAGAGAGGTAGGGAAAGATGTTCCCGGTCTTCTACTTTGCAAGCTAGAAAGGGCTGGGGGGACTACAGGCACCCCTGTGCATCAGCACAGCATCCTGTCACTCAGATTGCAAACTGATTAGACCGACAAGGATCTATTTCTGTACTTGGCAAGGTCGGGATGTGCTAGGAAGGGAAAAAGACTGCCAAGATCACAAGGTTGCTAAAATAAAAAAAAAATGTCATACTGACAAAAGTCCATTATTAAGAACTATTATTTTTAGATGAAGCTCTTTTAATTATTGCCAATTGTGCTGAAGCTTTATGGATGAGGCCTCCCGTCTCCAATTGTTGATGACCTGGAAACTGTTTGGGGGAAGAATATTAGATGGTGGTACACTACAGGGGAATTCACTTTTTAAAGGTAATTTTTGTTTTAGTTTTGGATGGAGTAGGAGGGATTTAGAACCTGTCTGGTTTTTATTGCCATCTAGAGCTCTGTGGGGTTTGCCTGCACTCCTTACTGCAATGATGCATTTATTAGGAGCTGTTGATTGCTATATTTTTTGCTTGAATGAAGATTTTTCTACAGAGAGAAAGGACATGGAGCAAAACTGGGCAGGTAAGAGCGGTTATAGTTTCTAGGGGGCTGGCCTTCTATTTTTATAGTTAATTTCTCCTGTAGGTGGCAGTATGACCTTAGGTTTCCTTATTAATAAAGCTTTGTCCCTCAACAATTGATTTATTTTTTTATTTTTGGTAGAGTAAGGGAGGGTTAGAACCCCTATCAGCTTGTTATTGTCTTTTTTGTGGATTCTCCCCCATTTCCAGTCTTAAGGCCCGTACACACGCACCGATTGTTGGCCGTAAATAGTCGGCCAACGTCCGATCGGCCGATTGTCGGCTTGTTAGTATGATGCTTCCGACAACTAACTGCGAATTTTCGGCCGAAAAAAAAATCTGTCGTGCAGGCTATAAAATTCTTGTTGGCCAACAAAGAACGGCCGATTGTTCCTCAGTCAGTACAGATTTCGGCAGACAAAAATCAGATGAGCAAGACTGGGCATGCTCAGAGAAGAAAAAACACACGGAAAGTCAACCATCACATGACATCACTTCTGAAGTTGGTTTTTGTTGGCCGACAAAAGTCCAGTGCAAGTCTAGAGCACATTTCAACCAACACAACAACACTGGACAAAAGACGGCCGATCAGTTGGCCAACAATCTGTGCGTGTGTACGAGGCTTTAGTCAAGAAGAAATCTTTGTAACCCAACAGGAGTTCTGTTCCTTCCTTATTCTAGCCAAAATAAAAGAAATTTGGTTTGAGATATACACTTTATTATTTTTTTTTTTACAAATATTTAAAATAGGCATGAAAGACCAAATAATCTTTTTCTTTCAGCTGGGGTTTAATAAAACACTCCAGTCAGCCATTTTGGAATGATAACTCCACCTTTAAAATTCCATAGGAAAAGGACGTCCCTGTGTCCAAGGAATTTGTGCGCTGAACAGCCTCGTCCACAAAATGGCTATAGGTTGTAGACAGGTCCTCTTTGACCTTGTATATTAGATGGATATAAAAACTATTGCAGAGTTTAGCAATATATTAATGTGTTTTTTTGTTTTCTTCTCACAAGAGCATTTCAATTTAATGGACAGTTGTTAATCTTTTGCACCTCTGTTTTAATTTTCAGTTTTTAGCCTATAAATTATAGATTGGAGACCTGCTTAAATTCATGTTCTGTAATAAAGCTTTCTGATTTTATGTTTATTTTTGGTTTTTCTGTCAGTGTCTTCCTGTATAAATAAAGCTTTTTTTTTTTTTATATATATACATTATTGTACTGTGAATGAATGGTGTGCTTGGCTATTTTGCATCTCGGTGGGGAAAGGGTAGCTGGCGTTTTAGTAAGCACACTGAGGGCCGATCTAAATCGCCCCCATTTAATCAGTTCTGTATCTAACAATTACCAATTTTTTCCATTTTTATTTGCCTGTGCAAGCGGGGGAGATGGAAAGCGTTGTCACCCCTAAAGAGGAAGTGCCTAAACAAAGACAATCATGGCAGGATCACCAGACATTTTAGGTAAATCTGCAGATTTACAAAGCTGGAAAAATGGATTTTTGACTTACCATAAAATCCATTTCTCTGATGTTTGACAGACACAGCTCCTGATCATCTTGACCATTGGGTTATACTGCCCCCTACAGGAGTAGGACACTAGGCAGAAAAATAACTTAACTATGCCTATGGGCAGTCCCAGGAGTTATACTCCCCCTCTCTTATAGGTACTCAGTATTGTTACTAGCAGTGTCCGTCAATGAACATCAGAGAAATGGATTTTACGGTAAGTCAAAAATCCCATTTTCTCTTTCGTTCGTTGATGGACACAACTCCTGATCTTCCTGACCATTGGGATGTCCCAAAGCAGTGGGAACAGCAAAAAAAAAAAAATTCCCAAGGCTAAACTTTAGCCAACCAGGTAACAGGAGCCTACGTGAAAAACAGTACACCCCCAAAGAGGGAACAAGCCCCTTAAACAGCAGCCTGCAAAACCTTGCAGCCAAAAGAGACATCCACAGATGCCAACAACATCCACTTTATAGGATTTTGTGAAAGTGGGCACCGACGACCAAGTAGCCGCCTTGCACACCTGCGTTACTGACGTCTGATGACAGAAGGCCCAAGAAGCACTGAGCGCCCGTGTAGAGTGCGCCTTCGCAGGGAAAGGAGGAACCTGACCCTTAATCGAATAGACCTGAGTCACCATCTAATCCATCTAGAAATGGCCACCGGTGAAGTGGGTAGTCCTTTTGGAGGCCCATCCGTAAGCACATAGTGAGTCTGATGCCCTGTACACACGTGCAGATTATCTGAAGACTTTTGTCTGTAGACTTACCAAAACCATATAATATGAGGTCAAACCTAAACACTTTCAATTTGTATGCAATCTGGCAGGCCCTTGCACTACATAGAAAAGGTAAATCTGAAGACAAAAGTCTTCAGATAATCTGCACGTGTGTACGGGGCATTACTTCCTAAAATGATGTAGCTGCCAGGTACACCCAAATAGCCCGAACCACATCCAGGAAATGCAACGTAACTTTTTTAGGATGTTTTGGCCTTAAACACAGGGAAGGCAACACAATGTCTTCCTTCAGATGGAGATCAGTGACAACCTTTGGAAGGATGGACAGGGGAGAAGAACCACCTTAAAGCAGACAACTGGCCCTAATGGTACTTAAGGCCAACTTCTGCTCAACCCCTGTTGAAGGAAGGTCAAGACCCAAGCCGGCAAAAAACATTGAGGGTGAACACCAAGCGACTCGCACCATGAAATGTACGCTTTCCATGTACGACGGTAGATCTTCCTAGAAGTAGACTTCCTAGCCTTCAGTAGTGTAGGAATCACTCACCCAGACAAACCTCTATCCTTCAGCACCTGGCTTTCAACAGCCAAGCCGTCAACTATACAGTAAAGCAGGATGGAAGATTGGCCCCTGGGATAGCAGATCCTCCGAGAGGTGATCTCCAAGGGGCGCCGGCGACCAGCCGCACAAGGTCGGCGTACCAGGACTCGCGGGGCCACTAAGATAACCGGAATTCCTTCTGCCTTGATCCTGTACAAGAGTTTCGGCAGAAGCTTGAGAGGAGGGAAGGCATAAATCAGATGATACTGGCCCCAGGGGGCCACCAGCGTGTCTGTGGCATCTGCTAGCGGATCCAGTGGCTGTGCAACAAACCTGTGCACCTTCCTGTTGAGCTGGGATGCCAACAGATCCACCTTGGAGGTGCCCCACTAGAAACACAGCTGAAGAAACATCTCCAGGTGAAGGGACCAACTCCCCTTGGTTCAACGCCTGCCAACTGAGATAATCCGCCTGCCAATTTTCCAACCCTGGAATGTGTATGTGAACAAACCGCTCTGCCCACCAAAGAACGCTGGCTACCTCCAGGGCTGCCAATACACTTCTTGTTACACCCTGGTGATTGACATAAGCCACAGATGTGGCAATGTCTGATTGAATTCACACCAGACACCCCTGAATGCGATCCGTCCAGTGATTCAGGCACAGCCTGATCGCTCTGAGTTCCAGGACATTGAACAGGAGTCTGGACTCTTGCAGTGTCCAAACTCCCTGAGCGGACTTCTGACCCAGGACACCTCCCCACCCAGATAAACTGGCATCTGTAGTAACCACTGTCCAATACAGGGGAAGAAAAGATTTGCCCTTGCAAAGAGCTGGAGAGCAAAGCCATCGGATCAGAGACACTTGTTTTTCGGCTCATCTAGATTTGATTGTCCAGACTTTGGACACTTGTTCTGTTTGGCCAAGATCTCCATTTGCAAGGACCTCATATGGAACTGTGCAAACGGGACCGCCTCAAAAAGGTAGAAACCATCAGGCCCAGCACCCTTATGCAAGTCTGGCGGGATGACCACCTGCTGGACAGCAAGAGCTGAATCGCAGCATGCAACTCCTGGAGCTTGTCCATAGGAAGGAACACTCTGGCTAGAGCCAAGTCCAGAGCAGACCCAGATAGTCCAGTTTTGTGGAAGGAACCAGAGCAGACTTCTGATAATTCAGAAACCAGCTGAACTCCCTCAGTGTCCGTATAGTGATAGCCACATTGTCCATCAGAGCAGGAGGAGACTCTGCTCGCAAGACAAGGTCGTCCAGGTAGCACAGCACTGCGATCGCTCGCTGACTTAAAGCCAGCACCGGGGCCAACACCTTTGTGAAGACCCGAGGAGCACAAACTGATAATGCTCCCCTCCCACAGCAAAGCGGAGGAATCGTTGATGACAGACATATATTAGAATGTGTAAGTAAGCATCCTTGATGTCAATAGAGGCAAGGAAATCCCCCTGATGAAAGGATGCCGCAACCGTGCGAATAGACTCCCATTTTGAACTTCTGTACCTGCACAAAGCATTTCAAAGCCTTAAGATCCAGACTTGGACGCACCTTGCCTTCTTTCTTCTGGACCGTGACCAGGTTTAAATAAAACCCCTGAAACCGTTCCAAAGTTGTAACGGGAACAATCACCCCTTAAAGCAACAGGTCTTGCGCCGCCCCAAAAATGGGCTTGCAATCTGTTCAGGGACAGACGCACATTGGAAGGAAAGAACCTTCCCAGGGGGCAAGAACAAAACTTGATATTGTAGCCGAACCATATCACTTCTTGGACCCACTTGTCTTGCAGCAGGGGAGTCCACGGGTCCAGGAAACCAGCGAAGACCGCTGCAGCTTCCTCCATTTTTAAAGTCTCATGCACAGACACAATCAGTACATCCACCAGCGCCTTTTCGTGCATGACTAGAGATTGCGGCGGGGGGGGGGGAGGGGGTAGAGAGGCCTGCATCCACCTCGCAATCCTCCAGGGGGGGGAGGGACAGCTACTCACCATACCAGGAACCAGGCGGGCACTGCTCCAGACAGAACCTCCTTGTTATCGAAATAGGGGGAGGGGGGGCTGTCGGCGAGGAGGAACATGGTGGCACAGGCCAAGACCCGGTCGTATACAACCTCGCAAGGAGTTTACTCCCAGGCCAGCCCCCATCCGGTGGGGCTATGTTGTGGCTGACCTAGTGCAGAGCGGAGGTCTGCGCGCGCTTGCTGGCCAGACTGGGGAGACCACTGGATCTAGATTATCGAGCCTGTCGCCCAGTCCGGCAGTTGATTGTAGATCTCACAGGGAAAAAAAAAAACAGGAGAAAAAAAAAATCTAAGAAGAAAAAATTGCCAGGACTGGAGATCACAGCAAGGAACTAGCTCCTTACTCCTGACTAGGCAGAAAAAAAACTGAGTACGTATAGCAGAGATGGGGGAAGGGGGGGTGGGGAGTATACCTCCTGGGACTGCCCATAGGTGTAGTCAAGTTCTTTTTCTGCCTAGTGTCCTGCTCCTGTAGGGGGCAGTATAACCCGGTCTGCAGTATAAACTGTCAAGAAGATCAGGAGCTGTGTCCGTCAATGAACGAAAGAGAAGATTCATTTTAAATATTAAATCTACGAGAGTTAGTGACTGGGTTTACATCTACTTTGTTTTTATTCTATTTTAAGAGACATTAGCTGCCTCAGCTTTCGAGAAAGCCAACCTCATGTCTCTATCTAGTTTTCAGTGTTTTTGCACACTCAGAAGCCGGAAGACCGTGAGCTAAAATAAAACTACTCCGCTAGGCCGTGTTCAGGATCTCCCATGTTCGATTGGTCTTCATCCAAACTTTGAATGGTGGCTTGGCATTCCCCAGTTGCCTCAATGGATTGGACTTGTTTTTCCAGCACAGCCCAAAGATGCTTGATATATTGAGAACAGGAGAATTCAGAGGCCCAGTCAACATTTCAAACTTGTGTTCCTCAAATCATTCTTGAAACATTTTTGGGGTGTGGCAGGTAGCATTATCCTGCTGAAAGAAGCAACTGCCATCAGGGAATTTAATTTCCATAAAGGGGTGTACTTGGTCACCAATAATGTTTAGGTAGGTGGTACATGTCAAGTAATATCCACATGAATAGCAGGACATAAGGTTTCCCAGCAGATCATTACCCAAAGTATCACACTGCCTCTGCTGGCTTGCCTTTATCTCATACTGCATCCTAGTGCCATCTCTTCCCCAGGTAAGCAACGCACCCAACCATCCACATGATTCATCAGACCAGGTCACCTTCTTCCATTGCTCTGTGGTCCAGTTATGATGCTCACATGCCTGCTGTTTACATGGGTCAGCATGGGCACTCTGACGAGCCTGCGGGTACACAGCCCCATACATAAACTATGATGCCCATTTTTTCTGCTTTCAAAACAACTTCAGGGACAACATGTTTGCTGCCCTATATGTCAACCCACTTTTAGCTGTCGTTGATACAAGATAATCAACGTTCTTCATTTAATCTGTCAGTGGTCAAAGTTTTGGCTGATTAGTTTAAATCTTAAGCCTGTACACAGAGTCAAAGTACAGCTTGCATTCTGATAACAGTTGTGAGTAATCCTTTTCCCATTGTCAATTTACAAGCATTAGACCTCAAATCAGCCCCAATTCCCACACCATCAAACCTCAGATAACCCCAAATTCCTGCACCATCAAACCTCAAATCAGCCCCAATTTTTCCCACAATCTAACCTTAAATCAGCCCAAATGTCTACACCATCAAACCTCAAATCTGCTCCAATTCCCACGCTATCAAACCTCAGATTAGCCCCAATTCCCGCACCATCAAACCTCAAATTGACCTCAATTCCTCCCACCATCAAACCTCAATTCCTCCCACCATCAAACCTCTAATCTGCCTCAATTCCTCCCACCATCAAACCTCAAATCGGCCTCAATCCCACACTATCAAACCTCAGATAAGCCCCAATTCCCCCACCATCAAAACTCTGCTAAGCCCCAATTCCCCCACCATCAAAACTCAGATTAGCCCCAATTCCCCCCCATCAAACCTCAGATTAGCCTCAATCCCCCCCCCACCATCAAACCTCAGATTAGCCTCAATTCCCCCACCATCAAACCTCAGATTAGCCCCAATTCCCCCACCATTAAACCTAAGATTAGCCCCCATTCCCACACCATCAAACCTCAGATCAGCCATAGTTCCTACACCATGAAACTTCAGATCAGCCCCAATTCCTGCACCTTCATACCTCTCAATTTTCCCCAATCCCCGCACAATCAGACCTCAAATCAGCACCATTAGGCCACAGATCAGCCCCAATTCCTGCACTTCCACACCTCTGATCAGTTCCTAATCCTACATCATAACAAAAGCAGGGGCTTTACTTTCTTATCACTTGAAGAAGGTAGGTGGGCATTAAGGCGTCTTCACGTTATCAACTGTAGACAAAGGCAGACCTTTTACTGGTAATGGCAGAAGAGCTGCTTATTTTGCCATCAGGTAGATCTTTTTGTAACATCATGGAGTAGGTGGTCTATTGGCGGGCAGGCAAGGCTTTGTAATTGACAGTGGCGCTGTATGTGTATGGAGCAGGGGCACATTGGAGGACCTCTGGTGGGCCGGTTCAAGCCTGCGTAATGATCTTTCAGTGCCACTGAAAATTAGATTACGTGCCCCATGTTGCTCATATCTGCGATAAAACTCCTTTAAATCTTCCAGCAATTACATATTAAACAATTCCTCCTAAAGCCCCGTACACACACGTCGATAATTGGCTGTGAATTTTCGGCCAACGTCCGATCGGCCGATTTTCGGCTTGTTAGTATGATGCTTCCGACAACCGACTCCGACTTTTCGGCCGAAAAAAAAATCTGGTGTGCAGGCTATAAAATTTTTGTTGGCCGTCAACACAACGGCCGATTTTCCGTCAGTCAGTACAGATTTCGGCAGACAAAAATCTGATGAGCAAGACTGGGCATGCTCAGAGAAGAAAAAACACACGGAAAGTAAACCAGCACATGACATCACTTCTGAAGTAGATTTTTGTTGGCCGAGAAAAATTGTGTGCAGTCTAGGCACATTCCAATCAACAAACAACACTCTGGACAAAAGTCGGACGATTGGTCGACCGATAATCGTTGCGTGTGTACAAGGCATAACTCGTTACAGGTGGGGCTTCTACTGCATAGTTACGGCAGCTGTAAAGGAAATCTATGAGCATCTTTAGCTCCTATTGATGACACCACACTTATCACACACTGAAAAATGGCACAGACAACCTATTAAAAAAAGATGGTTTTCCTTTATTTGCCTTTTTTTGTGCATTTTGTATAAACCATATTTTATCTTCAGTACATTAAATTTACTTTGATAAAAACGTCGTTTCTAAAAATGTACAATTATATCTCTTAACAAAGTATAATAATAAACCTTAAAAAAAAATTCCGATAACCAATACTTGACCGTGTACAGTTCAGAAGGAGCTGGATAAATATGTACAGAGTGACAATTCACATGCACGTTCAGTATACTGTAACTGAAAGAACTCGCCTTAAAAGTGGACTGGTCGATAAGACGGAGGCAGACATTTTGCCTTCCACAGATTGCTCACCCTCCGCAGTGCAGATGCACCCCAAGTAAAATGGCTCAAAACAGAAGTAGTGAAGGAAGGAGGGGGAGGGGCGCATCTGTATTTGTCTTATTTTTAAAATTATATGCTATAGTCCCGCCCACTGCGTCATAAGTCTCCTATAAAATGCATGTGCTTATTTCATGGGAAAAAAAAATACAAAAAAAAAAAAAAAAAAAAAAAAAAAGAATATGAATGATTACAAACTGGAGCTTAGCGGTGAGAAATGAAAGAAATACCTTTAGGCTAGTGAGAGCTTTGTATGAAAATAGATAAAAAAAAAATGGGGAAAAATATATGATATATATTTTCTTACCCGATCCTAAAAATAAGTCCTATGCTGGAACAAGCAAGGTTTTCATTGAATTGTTGTCTCCCATATGGGGTCAGTGAAGGCAAAGAAAATGAGTAAGAGCCGGATGAAGTGTGAACACGCACCTCTTTGCACAGGGAAGCCTGAGGCTGTGTGAATTCAGAACCCTTATATAAAATCAGCTGTGGGAATATCAGGAGAGGTTCTACTATAGCTGAGAATCTGCGGCTTCATACTGCCCTCACCTTTGGCAGTTAATGAGCTGTGGGCTTGTTCTAGGATTTAATGGGCGGTGGGCTTTCTCTGAAAGTTAATGAGCCGAGGGCTTGCTCTGGTAGGCATTGAGTTGATGGCACCTAATGGCTACTAATATAAAATTTTACAACTGACCACCTAAACAGATACAATCTTGTTGTGGGACTATTAGGCGAGGTGCTGCTATAGGTACAAGTATCTGGGTTTGCACAGTCCTCACTTCTGGGACTTGATGAGCTGTGGGCTTGCTCTGGGAGTTAATGAGCTGATGGCAGTTAAATTACTAATACAAGATTTTACAACTGACCTCTGGAACAGATACAAATCTGTTGTGGGACAGGTGAGGTGGTGTTAAAGCTATCAAAGGCATTACATAGTCCTTGCCGAGCTGCGGCGTTAGCGAGCTGTGGGCCTTGCTCTGGGAGTTAGCGAGCTGTGGGCGTGCTCTGGAAGTTAGCAAGCTTGGAGTTGGTGAGCTGTGAGCTTGCTCTGGTAGCTAATGAGCTTGCTCTGGGAGTTAGTAAGCTGTGGGCGTGCTCTGGAAGTTAGCAAGCTTGGAGTTGGTGAGCTGTGAGCTTGCTCTGGTAGCTAATGAGCTTGCTCTGGGAGTTAGTAAGCTGTGAGCTTGCTCTGGGAGTGTCCAAGCTGTGGGCCATGCTCTGAGAGTTAGCGAGCTGTGGGCTGTGATCTGGGAGTTAGCAAGCTTGCTCTGGGAATTAGTGAATTTGGAGGTAGTGAGCTTTCTCTGGGAGTTAGTGAGCTGTGAGCTTGGCTCTTGGAGTTAGTGAGCCGCGAGGCTGGAGCTAATGAGCTTGCTCTGGTAATTAATGAGCTGTGAGCTTTCTCTGGGAGTTATTGAGCTTGCTCTGGGAGTTCGTAAGCTGTGAGCTTCTTCTGGGAGTTAGTGAGCTGTGAGCTTTCTCTGGGAGTTAATGAGCTTGCTCTGGGAGTTAAGGAGCTTGCTCTGGGAGTTATTGAGCTGTGAGCTTTATCTGGGAGTTAATGAGCTTGCTCTGTGAATTAGTGAGCTGTGAGCTTGCTCTGAGAGTTAGCAAGCTGTGGGCTGTGATCTGGGAGTTAGCAAGCTTGCTCTGGGAATTAGTGAGCTTGGAGGTAGTGAGCTTTCTCTGGGAGTTAATGAGCTTGCTCTGTGAATTAGTGAGCTGTGAGCTTGCTCTGGGAGTTAGTGAGCTTGTTCTGGGAGTTATTGAGCTGTGAGCTTTATCTGGGAGTTAATGAGCTTGCTGTGGGAGTTAGTGAGCTGTGAGCTTGCTGTGGGAGTTAGTGAGCTGTGAGCATGCTTTGGGAGTGAACGAGCTATGGGCTCTCTCTGGCAGAGAATGATCTGAGGGATGAGGGGCAGTTAATGAGCTGACCACTCCTGAACAGATAAAATCCCAACAGATTAATTTGGCTCTATGTTCCCATCTACATCATTTGTCCCACTTTTAATCCATTGCTTTTCAAGGCATTATCTAACTTATGTTTCCACCTTAAAGGCTATTCTATCCAAAATATATTTTATTTCTGGGCAGATGCGAAAAGTACAATCGCCCGCTGCTCCCTCTTGTATCTTTTTTGGGGGGTGCTCCCCTGTGCTTGGCTTCATATGATCACAAACCGGCCACATCATAAGTACAAAACAAGAAACTGAATGCCAGGGAAAGAGGGAAAAGGAAGCTGACCACGAGTCAACCCACCAGCTTCTTCCCATAACAGAGTTCTTAGTTTTGGGTTGGATGATGCAATGAAGGAAGCGCATTTTTTTTTTCACGTTTATTCGCTTCTACGGGTTACCAGATTAGAACTTGGTTAAATTTGCAAGCAAAGTGCTTTAAGACAGTAAAGGCAGTGCTATAGCGAGGGGTCGGGCAAAAGAAATAGAATGCCGCTAATACAGCTCAATTAAGTTACAATAATGCCCTCCTTACCATGAGACTTGCCTGCTATATTTTGTAGATCAGAAAAGCTATGCGAAAATGCTACACTATGGGCAACAAAAGAGATATGGGGAAAAATAAGGTGCAAAAGGTAATACTTTAAATATAAAAAAAAAAAAAGCGCTGATTAAAGATATTAACATTCAGTTTTTTTTTTCCTTTTTTATCAATTGCACTCATAAGACAAGAAAAAAAGTCACTATAAAACTTCCAGACCTATTTTAAAAGCTGAAATATATCTTAAAATGTCCAAAGTAACAAACAGTCCCCCATTTCTAAGTTATTCTTTTAGGCAGCATGGAACATTTAAAAAAAAAAAAAAAAAAATCTCAGCCAGTAAAGTTTTAAAAACAATCCTGCAGATTTTTTTGTTTTAGCGCACTGGCCTGGAAAAAAAAAAAAAAAAAAGGCGTCAAACATCTGTTGCTTAAAAATATACATACAATATTTTTCTAAGTCATTAAATATGATTCAAGCTTTAAATAATTCCTTAAAAAAAAGACAAACATTGTTTGGCTTTTAGAGCACAATGAAGCCACAGCAAAAGATCATATATATATATATGTAAAAAAAGTAAACATTAAAAAGTAAAAACCGAAAAAAAAAAAAAAAAGAAAGAATACAGAGTCTCCTTTAAAGTCGTTTAATACACCACGTACGGCATCTAAAAACTATATTAAGGCTTAGTGTCTCTTTTATGGGACCCGAAGACTTCTGTTCCGAGAGTGAGTGGAACGGGAAAGGGGAGGGGAGATTAAACTTCTTATAAAATTTTGGAAAGCAACAATTCCTAAAAAGGTTCTGTGTCACCGTAATGTTCTTTGTTCCTATATCCTGTATGTGGAGAGCCAGAAGAAGAACTGAAACTATTTTCTAGTAAATAGAAGCCCAACATGAGATCTACAAACCTTTTTGGAATTTGCAACTTTGGAAATATTTTATTTACCAATTTGATGCAAATTTATTAAAGCATAAGGCCCCGTTCACACTGGGGCGATCCGACTTCCCGGGGCGACCTCCGAGGTCGCGGTGCGAGCAGCGCGCCGCGACCTCGGAGCGGCCGGCACGGACTTCATAACATTGAAGTCTATGACGGTCGCTCCGGGTCGCCCCAAAGAAGCTCCGGACCCTTTTTCTAAGTTGGAGCGACTTGTGTCGCTCCTATTAGAACGGGTCCATAGCTTCTCTATGGAAGGCGACCTACGGCGACCTGTGAGGCGACCAGGTCGCCCCAGTGTGAAACGGGGACTCAGTGCACATTAAGAACTATTCATCCTTTTTGCCCCCTTCCCCTCCCCTCCACTGATGCATACTTACCTAGGTTTTTTTTTTACATTGCGTGCTGTAGGGCCGGCCATACACGCGGCAAATTTCTTTCCTGCAACCACAGGTTGCAGGAAAGAAATTTGCACAATTCCCCTATCAACACAGACAGTGTTGACCAGGGAGTCAGGCAGCAATTGTCTTCTCCCAGCGAGGGCAGATATCTGTAATTCTCGCTAGCAGCCACTAATGATAATCGCAAGTAAAACCGGCAGGCTGGTTGTACCCAAGTTAATCGATCGATCAACTTGGTACATTCAGCCTGCCGATTAACGGTTCAAATCTCGGCCGGTTCCTGCTGAACCAGTCGAGAATTGAACTGTGTATGGCCGGCCTTCTTCTTCACTAACCTGGCTGCGTCTGTGCATCACAGCCCTATAGACTTTTTAGGGCGCTGCCTCAAGGCCCAAAACACTACTGGTTGAACTGGCTAGTGTCTTTTTCAGAGTAAATGACCATCGGGCTGTAATGCGCACTCAGGACAGTGCCAGGGCCATCTTACCGAATGGGCACGCTGGGCAGTTGCCCGGGGGCCCCACCTGCCCAGCAACCCAGCCCCAGCCAAGCATTAGTCCCGATACCTATGTGCATCCCCCTGCCGAACTTAGCAGGTGGCAATTGCCCGTTGGCCCTGCGCTGCTGTCAGACCACTTGGGTCATGGAAGGGGAACCCACAACTGCAGGAATGCCTGTCTGCCTCCACGGGAACAGGCACACACAGGACAGTTGAGTCGAGTCTGACCTTATCGATAATTTGCATTTTTATTCTCGTATGTGAATGTGTAGGTGGGGCCCCAGTGCCCTGCATTTCCCGGGGCCCTTTAATGCTCTTAAGATGGCACTGGACAGTGCTGGATATAAACAAACAATAGAACTGCAGCCATTAAGTAAAAGTAAGTATGCATCAAGGTAAGTATGCTGGGTTAGATCGGGGGAAGTGAGCAAGAAGGATCGTTGCACTTTGTTTTAAAGTGCACTTATCTTTTCACCTTTTTTCTATGCATTTTTCACATGTTCCATCAAACAGTTGCCCTGACTTAAGTAGGAGAGTCAGACCCACAGAGGTTAATCTACTAAACCTAGAGGGTGCAAAATCTGGTACAGCTGTGCATGGTAGCCAATCAGCTAACTTCAGTTTTGACAAAAAAAAAAAAAAACTGAAAGCTGATTGGTTTCTTTGCACAGCTGCACCAGATATTGCACTCTCCAGTTTTAGTAAATCAACCCCACAGTGTCCAATTCAGAACATTCTACCTCCCCTTTTCTCTGCTGCCCATTCAGGCAAAAGGTTGTGTTAATACATTGGTGCTCAGTTGGGAGAACCCTGTGTGAGCTCCCTTTTTGGAGCCAACAAAGGATTAAGGCTCCATGTACACGGGACGTTGTTAAAAGTCCCTTTGAATGCTGGAATTTTTAGGACGTTTGAAACGTCCGTTCGGTCGCGTTTGTACCCGCGTTTAGCGGGCGTTTAGCAGCATTTGCGTTTAGAAGCGTTCCTAGAGGTCAAAAAAATTATTCACCTTTATAATGGAAAAACGCGAATGCTAAACGCGGGTCATCGCGTTTAGACGCGTTCAGACGCGTTCGGACGCGTTTGTGCGTTTGAAACGCCGGGAAACACACGTTCGAACGCAAATAATTGCGTTCTAAAAACAGTCCCTGAACGCAACTGCCTGCAAATGACTGTAAACGACCTAGTTTACATGGACAGATAAGATAAAATGTAGATGGGTTCAGGGGCTTCTGAAAAAAACGCCCAACTGCTCCTAAACGGCCATTTCCAGCGTCCCGTGTACATGGAGCCTAATCCTCCATGTCAGTGTTTAGGTCTGGTGATTGGCTGCTCAAGCCAGAGCACTGCATCCTGATAGGAAGGTAAGGGCTCATGCTCTCCCATACTCGGCAGTACCAAAATTTCCTAAGGGCTTTGATGGAGTGGTGGAGGAACCTGGTAAAGTTTAGTATCAGCAGGGTGGGTCTTGTTCTTTCAAGACGACCAATCATTTTTGCTCTAAATAGGCAAAGTGACAAGAGTCTCTAAAGAAAGCCTATCAGAATACTAATATGGGAATTGCAATCAAAGGATGACTGCACTGGAGCTTGCTCACATATTTTTTTTTAATCACAATATACCTTTAAACTCTGTAGCAGAGAAGAAGCGGCTTTGCCAGGGAACCACGAGGGAGGTTAAAGCAAAAGCCAATGTACTACAGGAGGACATCCTCAAACTTACAGTTTAGGCCGAACTCTCAGTCAAAGTTTAGGGCAACCGATTCTATGGAAGAAGATCTATAAAATTATTTCTGGCAAAAGTAACGATTTTAAAAATGTAATAACTTGGCTGTCGTTCTTTAAATCCTTATCAAGGTGTTAGACCGCCCTTTGAATACCAACTGGCTCTAGGCCCCATGCAACAAATGGCATAGATAAGAAGCCTAAAGTATCCATAGTGTTTTCATTGCATAGAACCCATAGCAGGAACCAACATACTGAAAGCAGATCAAAAAGAACAAAACCAAACTCAGAACCCTCCTATCTGGGTCAATGGTGTTGCACAGAGGAAGCAGTAAGGGAAATTGAATGGCTTAACCAGCTCTGCTTTCTTCACTTTGTTTTGTCTTTGGTTTGCACGGGAGTTCTGAACTGAAAACTGTCAGTACAGTGACTGAGAAGCAAGTGCTAAAGTCAGTGTAGTGTTTATAATGTCTTGCGCCCAACTGCAGGCTCTCAATACCCCGTCTGCAGGCTCTCAATACCCCGACTGCAGGCTCTCAATACCCCGACTGCAGGCTCTCAATACCCCATCCTGCAGGCTCTCAATACCCCATCCTGCAGGCTCTCAATACCCCATCCTGCAGGCTCTCAATACCCCGCCTGCAGGCTCTCAATACCCCATCCTGCAGGCTCTCAATACCCCGCCTGCAGGCTCCCAATACCCAATCTGCAGGCTCCCAATACCCAATCTGCAGGCTCCCAATACCCCATCTGCAGGCTCTCAATACTGTGTGGCTCTTCGAAGATCTGGTACAGAAGGGTCCGGAATAATAAGAATGACCCCAATAAAATATAAAATAACCCAATAGAGCATTTTAATGTAGTCCTTGTAAAACCGTATCAAAAACAAAATCCTGTACTTCCAAGAGAGCAAAGTAGCATTCTTGAAATGTCGAGGACGTGTTAAAAAAAAGACAGACCACCAGCGATGGTGGGACCCTAGTGTTAACAGTTTAGTGTTTTTTAGAAGTTCTAGTGTAGCTAAAGCCCTTTGTTGTAAATCTAAATAATACTGCGATGGCCGGGCGTTAGCCCTGACAGCGACCTAGTGGCAATGGCCTCTTGTTCTTCTTCCTTTTAACTGTTTGGGGGCTATGTCCTCCGCAGTTGTTCTTGGTGGAACAATTTCTGAAGGAGATAAAATGAGCATTGGAGGATCCCCAATCCGTAACATGGATCCAATAAAAAAAAGTAACAAAATGAAACGTTAAAGTGCAAAAATCCTCAAAGTTAAAGCGTTACTGGTTACGATCCAGGAGGCCAGGGGGAGCGTTTAGTATTTCGGTAAAAGTTAGGAATTGTCCACCGTTTGGGTTGCAAAGTTGTTAAAATCCCGGCAACATTTAATGAAATAAAAAAAAGATATTGTACATTCTTCCCTAGTGCAATCCGCAAGAGTATCCCAGTGATTAATTCCCAGCGATCTCCAGCTGCATGGCGGGTAAATAAACACCCATTTTACCTTGACATTTAAAGTAGCTGCCCTAGAAAAGTTTAAGATGTGGTTGGAGGAGAACAGTCTCAGTTCTTCCTAGGTTTCTCCTCCGCTTAGTAGGCTTCAAAACCGGAGATTTACTGTGGCCCGGTTCAAAGCGCTCCTGTTAAAACATGTCCTTCAAGCTGAATTTGGCAATACAGAAAAGAAGAGTCCTTGAAGAATCGTCACTTCAGTCTGGGATAAATAAAGCACCGTGTTGATGCCAGAGCGTCCCCTCGTATGCAGGGGGGTCCGTTGGCAACATCTTCAAATACTAGTGTCGTGGGGATTAGTCTGCAGAGTCCAAACCATCTGATGGTGGGGCGTATTTAAGATGGAAAGTACCTAAAGAATGACAAAAAAAAAAAAGTAAAGGCTAAATATGTTTAGAAAAGCATTTCTTCATCTTACCCTGATGTCTGTACAGATTTCTACAATTGTTCCTGAGAAAACTACTTTCTAAAATAGCACAGACAGTTTGTAACTCATGTAATCTCCCTCTTTAGGATTATCTGGCTTGTCTCCTAATGTGGACCTTTCAGTAACTCTTATAAGTCCCCATGAATAAACTCCTGATTTATAACAATGTGCAGCAACAGTATCACAAAAAAAATAGCATTCTTAAAGCGGAGTTCCAGCCATTCACTCACCTGTCCAACGGTCCAGCGATGCGGCCACCCGAAGCCTCGATCCTCTCCCTCGGCATCACTGCTGTGGGCACCCGGCTGTGACAGTTTGCGGCTTCACAGCCGGGTACCCACTGCGCATGCGCGAGTCGCGCTGCGCGTCTTGATTGGCCGGCAATCTTCTGGGACCTCTGACGTGTCCCAGAAGATTGCAGGGAGGGAGGGGGAGAGGAGAACTTCCGTTCAGGGCGCCGCGGCGCTCCGAGCGGAAGTGGGAGCGGGTACCTGTCAAAACTAGGTACCCGCTCCCCCCCCCCCAAAAAAAATGACATGCCAAATGTGGCATGTCAGGGGGTCAGGACTCCCTAAAGCGGAAGTTCCACTTTTGGGTGGAACTCCGCTTTAAGCTCCACTCTAACATTGCAGAGGGTATGTCAGTGAGTAGCACATGCTGAGAGGAGTGAAGGGGGTATGACAGTGGGCAGTATGTGCTGGAGAGGAGTGCAGAGGGTATGACAGTGGGCAGTATGTGCTGGAGAGGCGTGCAGAGGATATGACAGTGAATAGGTGCTGGAGGGGAGTGCAGGGGGTAGGACAGTGGGCAGTATGTGCTGGAGAGGAGTGCAGTGGGTATGACAGTGAATAGGTGCTTGAGAGGAGTGCAGAGGATTTGATAGTGGGCAGTATGTGCTTGAGAGGAGTGCAGAGGGTATAACAGTGGGCAGTATGTGCTGAAGAAGAGTACAGAGGACAGTGGGCAGTAGGTGCATATGGAGTAGTGCTGAGGGTATGCCAGTGGAGAGTATGTGCAGCAGAGGACAGTGGGCAATGTATGCAGAAGGGGACTACAAATGTTATGACAGTGGACATTATGTGCAAGAGTTAAGTGCAGAGGGTAAAACAGTGGGTAATCTGTGCTGGAGAGAAGTGCAAGGGTCTGGTAGTGGGTAGTACATACTAGAGAGGCGCCCAGAAGGCATGACAGTGGATACTCTGTGCTGTAGAGGATCGCAGAAGGAATGTCTGTGTAGGCACTAACAGTAGGCACTATTTGCGGAGAGGAGTGCAGGGGGTATGTTAGTGAGTAGCATGTGCTGAGAGAAGTGGAGAGGGTATCACAGAGTATGACACCATGGGTAAAAAGTGCTGGAAAAGACTACAGAGGGTATGATAGTGGGCAGTATATGTTGTAGAGGAGTGCAGAGGGTATCACAGTGGGCAGTATGTGCTGGAGAGGAGTACCGAAGACAGGGGGCAGTAGGTGCAAATGAGGAGTGCAGAGGGTATGTCAGTGGACAATGGGCAATATATGCAGAAGGGGACTACAAATAACAGTGGGCACTATGTGCAAGAGTTAAGTGCAGAGGGTAAGATAGTGGGTAGTCTGTGCGGGAGAGAAGTGCAAGGGTCTGGTAGTGGGTAGTACATACTAGAGAGGTGCGCAGAAGGCATGACAGTGGATACTCTGTGTTGTAGAGGAGTGCAAGAGGAATGTCAGTGAGGCCAAATCCACCTCAGATCCTGAGGAGGCAGAGGATACAGATGAAGAAGGGGGGCACTTCTTGCTAGGTCTCCTTTGCAGGGCCATATCTACCTTGGAGACAAATGACTGCAGGGCTGCCATCACGGCCGCCAGGGCAGACTGAGATCCATAGAGTCCCACAGCTTTCAGGAGGGGGTCAGATGGTGATACACGCTCCAGAGGCTCCATTGCCAACATGGGGTTAATCTGAGCCACGCACAACAGAAAGTTTTTTTTTTTTTGCAAAAAAAAAAAGGGGGAACCCCCCCGTGCACTGCTGGAGCATTACAAGAATCAGCACACCTGCAGCGCTGTATAGCAGAGGAAGGATCGTAAACCAAGAAAGACTGACCACCCCAGAGCTGGAGAGCACCAAACAGCCTGCCACACTGCGATGGAAGAGGAAGAGCCGACACTAACACTAGAGGCTCCTTGCAGCACATCACCGCACTCAGACTACAAGAAAATGGCCACCGTTATTCTTTATGGGAAACCCAAAACATGGCCGCTGGACTACACAAACATGGCCACCGAAGCAGGAATGCAGCATCCACGGCAAAATGGTGGCACCACACCGTGCTGCACAGGACCCCAGGGGAAGATGCAGGACTCTAGAGGAGGACCCCCCCTCACAGCACCAAGGTACGGGCGCCCCTAAAAAGGGGGACCAACAGCGGCACCCACCCACCACTCTCTGGCCCAACACTAGACAAGCGCCCCTACCCAAATACACCCGTGGCCCCCAAAACCGGGTTAAGGGGGGCGAAGACAGGAGGCAGTTGAGGGCAACCTACACAGGGGAAACCCCGCTGTGGAGATTGGGGAAAAAACGTGAGGGGAAGGGAGGACCACGGCACCAGGCGGACGCTACTCCTAGTAGTCCACTGCACCATCTTGGAATGGGGGTGCTGCGGTCTGAGGTACGCTGCGACTGATTGTGACTGCTGTCATGACCAGGGCTATGCGACCTCGTGAAGTGTTTCTCCCACTAGGCCAGCACCCGTCCAGTGGAGCTATGTAGCTGCCAACCTAGCGCAGAGCTAATAGTTGGGTCACGCTCGCAGGCAAGACTGGGAAGGCCATAAAGACCTAGGATATCCAGTGCGTCTCCCAGTCCGGCTGTTGATTGGAGTTCACACAGGAACAGGATTATTTTAGTTCACCTAGGAACAAAAATAATAAAGAAAAAGTAAAACATTCTATATAAAAAGGAAAGAATGCCAGGAACGCAGATCCCAGCAGAGAGCCAGGTCCTTACTCCTGACTAGGCAGAAAAAACGGAGGTCCTATAGCAGGAAGTGATGGCATACCCTCTGGGACTGCCTCAGGGGAGTAATCTAAAAGGTTTCCGCATAGTCCTACTCCTGAAGTGAGAGCAGCATAAGCCCAATGGTCTAACAGACATGGAGCTGTGTCCGTCGGTGAACGAAAGAGAAAAGCATTTTTATTCTAAGATACGAAAACACAATTGATTTTTTTTTCACACAAACAAATCTTAACATTTACTTGGATATAAACAGTTTAGGTACTCGATTAACCACTTGCCGACTGCCGCACGACTATTTACGTCGGCAGTCAGCCCCTCACAGGCAGAGCGACGTAGTACTAAGTCGCTAGCCTGTGAGGGTCTAGGGAGCGAGCGCGCGCCCCCAGAGGCGCGCTCCCACGCGGTCACGGACCCCCCCGCGCGTGTGACCGGCGGACCCGATGTCCACCGGTCACTCGGCGATCGTCGGTGGAGAGGGAGAAAGGCAGGCGGCTGATGTAAACAAGCCGCCTGTCATTCTCCCCTGTGTAGAAACAGTGATCATACGGTTCTACTATGTAGGACCGTTGATCACTGTTCCTACACCTCAAGCCACAGCCAATCACAGTTAGAATCACGCCCCTAGGGACACACATAGCCCCTCCCTCTCAAAAAAAAGTTAAACCCTTCACTGCCAGTGTAATTTTACAGTAACAGTGCATATGTATAGCACTGATTACTGTAGAAATGTCACTGGTAACCCCAAAAGTGTCAAAAATGTCAGTCAAGGGTCCGATCTGTCCGCCGCAATGTCGCAGTCCCGCAAAAAAAAAAAAAAAAAAAACGCAGATCGCCGCCATTACGCGTTAAAAAAAAAAAAAAACAACAAAGATGACAAAAATCTTTCCCTTTGTTAGTAAACGCAATAACTTTTGCGCAAACCAATCAAAATACGCTTTTTGCGATTTTTTTTTACCAAACATAGGTAGCATAAAACAAATTGGCCGAAAATGTTAAAAAATTCAGATTTTTACATTTTTTTGGGGGGAATTTCATATAAAAAAATGTGAAAAATATTGTTATTTTTGCAAAATTGTCGCTTTTTTTTTGTTTATAGCGCATGATCAAAAAAAAAAAATCGCACAGGTGATCAAATACCACCAAAAGAAAACTCTGTTTGTGGGAAAAAAAGGACGTCAAATTCGTTTAGGTACAGCGTCGCACGACTGCGCAATTGTCCGTTAAAGTCACGCAGTGCCGAATCGCAAAATAGGCCCTGGTCAGGAAGGGGGTAAAATCTTCCGGGGCTTAAGTGGTTAAGGAACAGGGAATAAAGTTGCCAAGTGACCTATGCAGATGAGGTACTGTAGGCTTCTGGTGCTCGACTGTGCCTCATTCGGAAACCAGCAGTCGAAGGTCACTTCTAGGGGGGTCTGGACATAACATTTCAAAAGCCAGGCTTAGGATGACAGCTGCAACTGAAGAGACAAAGCTCCAGTGGTGATGTAAAGAAGAGTCTGAACTGAAGGAAAAAATTAAGAAAATAGGTCTTTAACACACAAGAGCTAACGTTTTTTCATTAATAAAAATTTGAGGCATGGTAATGTAGGGGTTAACCTGGACTGGCCTACAGTTTTTTGTTTGCCAGTGGCAGTTTAACCTGAAGGTTTAAGACTTCCTGTGTCCCCTAATGAACAAGAATTTAAAAACAAAACTCTACAGAACCCCTTTAAATACATCTGTGCCCAAAAACAAATTACCTTGCTGATTAAAATCCATCGATGGCTGCTTACAATCCTGAGCTCGATGCCCACTGACCCCGCAGTTATAACACGAGACATTGCCGCTCTTCTTGTGCGGCGTGCCGTTAATGGCTCCCATTATTCCCTGAGGCTGGTATACCCCCGCTGTGCCAGTGATAAAGTTCTGCATAGGGGGCATGGAGAAGCTTGGCTGCCCCGTCAGCATGGAGTCAGAGTTCAGACTGTTGCTATAGGGGCTGTGCATGACGGGGAAGGAGGAGCTATTGTATTGCTGGGTGTTGATGTACCCATTATTGCACATGGGGTTGAAGGGCATGATAGAAAATGGAAACATGGAGGGTGTAGAGAAGTGCTGAAAATAGTTGCCGTAGTTGACTGCTACGCCGCTGCTCCCGCAGCTGCCACTGCACCCGCAAGAACTGCACACGGTGCACCCCGTCTGGGATGGTTGGTGTTGGTGGTGTAGGTGGTGGTGGCCTGACGTTTGGCTGGCAACTTGCAAGTTCATGGTCGGTGAGTTTCCTCCGCCGCTGTAGTAGCTGTTGTCAGATACAGATGTCGGGCTTGAGCTGGGCACCGGGCAGGTGGGCAGGTTGGCTATGCTGCTGTACGATGTAGACGTGAGGCTGCTCGAAGAGGCATTGCTGTTTGCGCAGAAGTTGCCAGACATCTGAGCTACTGGTGCGCCACTCATGGTGGAGAAGGCAACTTTGGTATTGGCTGTATAGAGAACATTTCTGGGGCTTATTATTGCGGGGGACACACTGGAACATGACATCTGCCCAACCATGGAAGAATCGGCAGATGACACCAGAAGCTTCACTGGGGTGCGGCCAACGTGGAAGACTGGTGCAGACGATGGAGTGGCTGGCATGCTGCTGTCCACCATCACTGATGTCGGCTTCATTATCCTCTCCCCAGACATAGAACTGCCAACTTTGGTGCGGAGACCAAAGGCCATGGTCTGAGCCATAGCGCTAGTATCAGGCATTATGGAGAGGACCTGTCCAGATTGCAAAGGGCTAGACTGAGCCTTGACGTCGAGAAGCATGCCACCGAAGCTCTTCTCAATTTTTATGCTGCTTCTGGGAGCGGCTGATGATTTGCTCCTTTCTTCTGAAGACAGGAGAGAGTGCGGAGACTGGAGAAGTTTGATCTCAGCGCCCCCGCGGTCTGACTTGTGCAACGTGTTGATGAGGTGGAGGGGAGCAATATGAGTTGGGGTCCCAGTAACGATCTGAAGTGGCAAAGGGTGATGACTCGCAGCACTGGACCCGGCGTCGTTCTGAACAGGCAGAACCTGAGCTGTCGGGCGCACCGAGGTCGACGTAAAGTGATTCACCAACATGACAGATTTTTCCTTCTCTGTGCAATCCAAGTGTCTTCCGAGACCTACAGAGAATAAATGATTAGACCTCGTACCATAGGCTGCTTTATCGATAACAGGAAGATATTAAGCTACTTACGCCTGTCCATTTCTTCTGCACTGTCCGAGCTCTCCTCTCGTGCCTGGAGTCCCATTGGGCTGGAAGGGGAACTGGAGTACTCGGATGACGAGCTGCCTTCTTGAGGCATTTGAGAAGTTGTTGGCTCCACATCTATAGACAACTCTACCAAGAAAAGTAAAAAATGTATGTCATTTTTTTAAACCCTTTTATGACCAGTGGTCATTGATGCCTAGATGCCCAGGCAAAATGAAGGAGTATCAGTATGCATCACTTAAAGTGTTATTAAACCCATAAAACATTCTTTATATTGTGGTTAGCCTTGCTTGCTACTTTTTTATTTTCTTCTTTGGTTGCTCTGCAGATGAACTCCTTGAAAATAATGCCCACTACACTTTCTGCTATGGGTTGGCTATGGTGCCTTGCAGGGTCTTCCTATGTGCACACTTCCAACTGGCACTACAGCTGCATGAAAAGTGGTGTAGTGCCTTTACAGCTCTAGAAGGGGTGACAGGAATGAATAATCTCCCAGCTCATGGACTTGGTACCATCCCACGCCTCTGCCCATACAGCAAAAGGGATGCATTGTGCAGAGTGACTCCAAAGGCTCTGTCTTATCAGATGGATTGGGGACAGTAAAAAAAAAAAAAAAAAGGGGGAGGATCAGAGAAGACAGGATCAAACAGCCTTTTTACATAATGTGGAGGATTAACCCCTAAGGTTCCACAGTGAGTATAACAAGCATGCTTTACTGCATATAGAGACTGATTTTACTGTTGTGGGATTAGTAACACTTTAAAGGTTTTTATCTTAAAAAAGATGCCCATTTGCACTGGGGAAAAGAGGGTTTTGTGCTGCATTTTTCATGAGGGTTTAGATACACCTTAACTTGACAATAACTCCATGACTAATTTGCATATCTATTTTTTTTTTTTTTTACGTTTTCTTTTAAATTACATTTTATTGTGAAAATGCAATTAACAAGAACAATGGCTGCAACATTCGGCCGACAAGTTAAATCAAGAAAGACAATATACAGTGTGTTACTATAAGTTGAGAGAGACTTAGCCGTGCTGTGTCTAGTGGTATACATTAATAAATATTTGAATGGATGGCAGTCAGGCTAGTAAGTAGTAAGGAAAGGGAAGAGTCGGAGGCCTCAATTTTTGATTAACACGTGTTCAATTTAAGAGAGGCGTGGAATGTCAATTGGAGGATCATTGGCTAGGAGTCCATTGTAGTAGATACCATTGAGTATGTTGAAGGCATTGCATTATAGATGAACAAAATCCCCAAATAAATTTCCATGCTCGCCCTCAAAAGTGAAATTAATAAATACCTGAAATGGTGCAGCTAAATCACTAAGGCCTTAGTTATAACGAAACGTGTTGGGCGGAGCCAACATTCGTGACGTCGCCACGCTTGCCTGCATTGTATACTACCTGAATGTCTTCCCTGTATGGATTGTGGATTATATACAGCGCTCTTTGTGAGAACTTTTAACCCTTTGTTTTATTAAAAAGCTATTTACTGTTTTACACTATGAGGGCTTTTTTTGAATTCACTCCTTATGGAGATATTCTGTTCTATCATATACACCTGAGACGTTCCTGGATTGTCTGGGATTCCCAAAGGTTCTATATATCTGGATAGGATACTCATTCCAGGGGCATCTGACTCTGAAATAGAGTCCACTGGCTCCGGTAAGAGTCCATCTTTTAACGGTGGTGGATCACGAGGTGAATTTTGATCATTAGCATCATAATTTAATTTATAATTTCGTAATTACTACTTCTAATATTTGGATCACTATTCTTTTTTCTTGAGAACATTTATTGAAATTATCATCACTAGCGCTGCAAATACTGTTTTTAAATTTTGATTGTACAGTAAATCTGACTTTTTTTTTGTTTTATTATTTTTCAGCCAGCTTTGTTTTCTCTCTTTTTAACAAATCACTATAGTGTGTTCAACCACTAAACTATGACAAATTCATCACCAAAGTGCAGCGCAACCACATACATATTACATAGGACTACTACTTATCTGCATCAGTGTAAATAAATGATTATATACAAAAAAACAATACAAAACGGTAGCTTCATATACATGTGACCAATTAGGATATAATGAAGTCTCTTTAGTCCTTGTGCTTCAATATACAATGTCATCCAAAACCAGCTGTGCATCAACCCGTGCTCCAGAAAATAACTATAATCCACCACAGTGCACCTCCACCTTACAAAGTGGCTCCTTACCTGAAATTTAGACCTACACAAGGTAAGGTTCAAACGCTGGGTAATGTGATCCAACGATATCCTCAGGATAACTGAAATATGTATTCATTACAATGGTGAAAGCTCACCTCGCCATTAAATATAGGGAGAAAAAAAATGGAGAAAACTCTCATGGTGCAGTATCAAAAAGAACTTTCCAATTTATTAAAACCTTTAGAAATACTCACAAATAAAAGTAGACTTGCACTATCCAGTGCACCAGATGATTCACATAGATATTACACAATCATGGCTCCCATAAAGAAGAGATCCAGGCTTCTGTAGAAAAAATTAAGTCAGCAGCTACAAGTACTGTAGCTGCTGACTTTTAATATTCGGACACTTACCAGTGGCGGCCCGTCCACTGGGGGCGCCACACCCCCCATCCATGCATCTGGCCCCCTAATCTACATGCAGGGCGCCGGATGCATGGATTCCAATGTTTTTTTTTTTTTATAAGCATGGGTGGGCTCGGGGCGCAGAGCACTGCGCCCTGAGCCAACCCAGTTGTATGACAATAGCGAATTAATATTTGCGATTATCACACTGATTCTCCTCCCAGCCAATCAGGAAGCAGGTCGTGAGACCCCTTTCCTTACTGGCTGAAAAGAGAAGCGATTTTACTGGCCATTGGCCAGGAAGAGGGAGGAGACGCACGGCCGGCCTGAGAAAAATCACAGCCATTCAGCCACCCAAAAAGAAGGCAAGAATGCTGGCTGGCTGTCTGGCCAGCCGTCCGCCCGTCCAGTAGGGGGGGGGGGGGTGGATTTTCCTGCTGGCTGGCTCTCCATCCCGCGGGGGGTGTGTGTCTTGCCACCCCCCCCTCCAAATCATCATGCACCAGCCGCCACTGACACTTACCTGTCCAGGAAACCAGCAGTGTCTTCATCCCAGCCGATTTTTCAGTTGGCTATTGGGTGCTGCTGCCACCATCTCCCCTAAGGAAAACTGGCAGTGAAGTCTCGTGGCTTCACAGCCGGTTCCCTACTACCCATGAGTGAATTGAGCTGCGCTCTGTGAATGGGCCGGCTGTGGGGGGAAGGAGGAAGGGGGCCTAACTTCCAGCTGAGTTTGTCGTGGCAAAATCAGCCGGAATTGGGAGTGGGTACCTTTTCAAAACCAGGTATCCACTACCCCGTTGCCAAATGTGGTAGCGGAGAGGGGGAAGAAGGCAGATAAGTGGAGCTTCTCCATTTGGGTGGAGATCAGCTTTAAGAAGAAACCTCCATTAAGTGGTGTTCAAACACAAATCGATTTTCCAGGCATCCTGAAGCCATATAGCCCGCCTCCTTGCACGTTTCGTCACGTAACCGTGACTTAATAATTGGATAACAAGGTTTAAATAAAAAAATTCCCAAATGTTGAGGAAATTCTGAAACCGTATTTCCTTTTGCAGGGAGGCCTCCACCCACCCCATGCAAAAAAAAGTAGGATAATTGAGCTATAAAGAATTAGGTGGTTCTTGGCAGATCCACTTACAGTATCTCACAAAAGTGAGTACACCCCCTCACAATTTATTTTTCTTGCCAGCGGTTTAGACATTAATGGCTGTGTGTTGAGTTATTTTGAGGGGACAGCAAATTTACACTGTTATACAAGCTGTACACTCACTACTTTACATTGTAGCAAAGTGTCATTTCTTCAGTGTTGTCACGTGAAAAGATATAATAAAATATTTACAAAAATGTGAGGGGTGTACTCACTTTTGTGAGATACTGTATGAAAAACAGTGTTCCCTGCCACAAGGGCTATGATAGGAAGCAATTGCTTGCAGCCACTTGCAATTTTAATGCCTGGGAAATTAGTTAGGCCAAAAAGAGCCCATTCAGGAGTTAGAGGTAAATGGTTTACCAAGCGTGTTTTAGCATATTGCACTACGGAGAACCAAAAACGGGGCACGACTAAAATGAATGGGGGCCTGCATCGAATTGTCCACATTTCAAAGAAGAGGTGCTTAGGCCCATAAGGTAGGAAGATTGCAGAGATGCACTATATTACCAAAAGTATTGGGACGCTTGCCTTTACACGCACATGAGCATTTAATGGCATCCCAGTCTTAGTTCATAGGGTTTAATATTGAGTTGGCCCACCCTTTGCAGCTATAACAGCTTCAACTCTTCTGGGAAGGCTGTCCACAAGGTTTAGGAGTGTGTCTATAGGAATGTAGACCATTCTTCCAGAAGCACATTTGTGAGGTCAGGCACTGGTGTGGACGAGAAGGCATTGCTCGCAGCCTCCGCTCTAATTCATCCTAAAAGTGTTCTATCAGATGAGGTCAGGACTCTATGCAGGCCAGTCAAGTCCCTTCACTCATCCATGTCTTTATGGACCTTGCTTTGTGCATTGGTCCAAATCATTTGGTGGGGGGAGGGGGGATTATGGTGTGGGGTTGTCTTTCAGAGGTTGGCTTAGCCCCTTAGTTACAGTGAAGGGAACTCTTAAGGCGTCAGCATACCAAGACATTTTGGCCAATTTCATGCTCCCAACTTTGTGGGAACAGTTTGGGGGTTTGCCCCCTCCTGTTTCAACATGACTGCACACCAGTGCACAAAACAAGGTCCATAAAGACATGGATGAGTGAGTTTGGGATGGAGGAACTTGGCTGGCTTGCACAGTCCTGATCGCAACCCGATAGAACACCTTTGGGATGAATTAGAGCGCAAACTGCGAGCCAGGTCTTCTCGTCCAACACCAGTGCCTGACCTCAAAAATGCACTTTTGGAAGAATGGTCAAACATTCCCATAGACACACTCCTAAACCTTATGGACAGCCTTCCCAGAAAATTGAAGCTGGTATAGCTGCAAAGTGTGGGCTAACTCAGTGTTGAACCCTACGGACTAAGACTGGGATGCCATTAAAGTTGATGTGCGTACAAAGGCCGGTGTCCCAATACATATGGCAATATAGTGTACATAAGTGAGGGGAAAGTCAATTAACGGTACATTGTAGCTTTGATCGTGCCCCAGGACAAACAAAGCAATTTTAAAAAGGCATAAACCCAAAGTTGTTTTTTTTTTTAACATTATAATAAGTAAGAATTTTTGTTACAGAAAAAAAAAAAAAAAGAAATCTTTCAAAATGTTAACTTCTTTTTTTTGTTTACATTTTTTTTTTTTTAAAATAATGTAATTGTATATGACAATAACACTACTAAAATAGAAGGCATTGCTGATCCCACTGCAGCCTCAAGGGGGCAGTGTTAATCTACAGGCTGAAAATTTGGTATGTCAATAAAGCCTCCAACACGCATGTCATTACTCATCACTGTCATTGCATTAAGATAAAAAAATAAAATAAAACTACTACCAGAATGGAGTTAAAAATACATTGATGACTGAAGAAATTTGTAAATCATTTTTTTTTAAACTTTGCCTCCTTGAGCTTATCTGAACCATGTACTGACTAAAGAAGCAACAATTCCCTTTTTGCAGGATATGGCACATCCAAATATTCTGCTGTCCTCTATCTCAGTAATTCTAGTTCTTAGAAGACTGCTCTGACTTCCATTGCTAGTAGTCCAGAAATATTACGTGATGTTACCTGTAGAATGGTTATAGTGGACACTCTGCATTGGCCCAACATGACTGGTGGGAGGGACCCTGGCAACCCCGCTGCTTGTGAAGGTACATTGTGCCGGATTCAGACACCTCTTCTCTGTTTTCTCCCTACAGAATGAAACAAAAAGGGAGATAAATGTAGACCTGAAACAAACCACGTGACTTCTCATATATCAAATTCAGACCAGGACAATATCTGCATGGAGTTTGCATGTTCTCTCTGTGCTGGCATGGGTTTCTTTTAGGTACTCCGGTTTCCTCCCACGCTCCAAAGACATTCAGGTAGGTTATTTGGTCTTAGTATGTACAGTATCTCACAAAAAAAAAAAGAGTACACCCCTCACATTTCTGTAAATATTTTATTCTACCTTTTCATGTGACAACACTGAAGAAATTACACTTTGCTACAATGTAAAGTAGTGAGTGTACAGCTTGTATAACAGTATAAATTTGCTGTACCCTAAAAATAACTTAACACATAGCTATTAGTGTCTAAACCACAGGCAACAAAAGTGAGTACACCCCTAAGTGACATTGTCCACATTGGCCCAAAAGTGTCAATATTTTGTGTGGCCACCATTATTTTCCAGCACTGCCTTAACCTTCTTGGGCATGGAGTTCACCAGAGCTTCACATGTTGCCACTGGAGTCCTCTTCCACTCCTCCATGATGACATCACAGAGCTGTTGGAGGTTAGAGACCTTGCACTCCTCCACCTTCCGTTTGAGGATGCCCCACAGATGCTCAATAGGGTTTAGGTCTGGAGACATGCTTGGCCAGTCCTTTACCTTTACCCTCAGCTTTTTTAGCAAGGCAGTGGTCAGCTTAGAGGTGTGTTTGGGGTCGTTATGTTGGAATACTGCCCTGCAGCTCAGTCTCTGAAGGGAGGGGATCATGCTCTGCTTCAGTATGTCACAGTACATATTGGTATTCATGGTTCCCTCAAACTGTAGCTCCCCAGTGCTGGACCATGACACTGCCACCACCATGCTTGACTGTAGGCAGCACACTTGTCTTTGTACTTCTCACCTGGTTGCCGCCACACACGCTTGACACCATCTGAACCAAATACGTTTATCTTGGTCTCATCAGACCACAGGACATGGTTCCTTTAATCCATGTCCTTAGTCTGCTTGTCTTCAGCAAACTGTTTGCAGGCTTTCTTGTGCATCATCTTTAGAAGAGGCTTCCTTCTGGGATGACAGCCATGCAGACCAATTTGATGCAGTGTGCGGCGTATGGTCTGAGCACTGACAGGCTGACCCCCCACCCCTTCAACCTCTGCAGCAATGCTGGAAGCACTCGTACGTCCATTTCCCAAAGACAACCTCTGGACATGACGCTGAGCACGTGCACTCAACTTCTTTGGTCGACCATGGCGAGGCCTGTTCTGAATGGAACCTGTCCCGTACAACCGCTGTATGGTCTTGGCCACCATGCTGCAGCTCAGTTTCAAGGTCTTGGGAATCTTCTTATAGCCTAGGCCATCTTTATGTAGAACAACAAGTCTTTTCTTTCAGATCCTCAGAGAGTTCTTAGCCATGAGGTGCCATGATGAACTTCCAGGGACCAGTATGAGAGAGCGAGAGCGATAACACCAAATTTAACACACCTGCTCCCCATTCAGACTTGAGACCTTGTAACACCGAGTCACATGACACCGAGTCACATGACACCAGGGAAGAAAAATGGCTAATTGGGCATGTTCACTTTGGAGTGTACTCACTTTTGTTGCCAGTGGTTTAGACATTGTGTTGTGTTGAGTTATTTTCAGGGGACAGCAAATTTACACTGTTATACAAGCTGTACACTCACTACTTTACATTGTAGCAAAGTGTAATTTCTTCAGTGTTGTCACATGAAAAGATAGAATAAATTATTTACAAAAATGTGAGGGGTGTACTCACTTTTGTGAGATCCTGTATGTGAGATGGGGACCTTAGTTTGTAAGCTCCTTAAGGACAGGGACTGATGTGAATATACAATATGTAAAGCTCGGTGTAAATTGCTGGTGCTGTAAAAACCCATAGTAATAATAATAATTTGATGAAGGTCATTCTGTAAAGTAAAGTAAAGTGGAGGGGCCCCTGCAGCCCCCCCAAGTAATCATCAATAGTATTACCTCATAACATTGTTACTGACACAGCACTGTGAACTGAAGCCAGTGCAATAAACAATTAATCTGAGATACAGGAGATGACCAAATCTACATTAAGAACTCAATTATCATCTTGAAGTGAGAAATACCGATAGTACAAATAAAAGTAAAAAAAATGCGCGCGCGCACAATCTTACCAAAAGTATTGGGACGCCTGCCTTTACATGCACATGAACTTTAATGGCATCCCAATCTTAGTCCATAGGGTTCAATATGGAGTTGGCCCAACCTTTGCAGCTATAACAGCTTCAACTCTTCTGGGAAGGCTGTCCACAAGGTTTAGGAGTGCGTCTATGGGAATGTTTGACCATTCTTCCAGAAGCGCATTTGTGAGGTCAGGGACTGATGTTGGAGAGAAGGCCTGGCTCGCAGTCTCCACTCTGATTCATACCAAAGATGTTCTATCGGGTTGAGGTCAGGACTCTGTGCAGGCCAGTCAAGTTCCTCCACCCCAAACTCACTCATCCATGTCTTTATGGACCTTGAGCCAGGCCTTCTCGTCTAACATCAATACCTGACCTCACAAATGCACTTCTGGAAGAATGGTCAAACATTCCCATAGACACACTCCTAAACCTTGCGGACAGCCTTCCCAGAAGAGTTGAAGCTGCAAAGGATGGGCTAACTCAATATTGAACCCTACCAACTAAGAATTTTGATTAAAAGAAAGAAATGCTTGAAATTTATTGTGAAACGCATCTATACGAGTTTCACTTTTTGATTTGAATTACTGAAAAAAAAAAAAATTAACTTTTTGATGATATTCTAATTTTATGAGGTGCACTTGTATATACACACCGTTCAGCCATAACATTATGACCACTGGACAGGTAACGTGAATAACATAGATTATCCTGTTACAATGGCATCTGGAAGTGGGTGGGATATATCAGGGAGCAAGTGAACATGTTCTCTCTTAAGTTGATGTGTTGAATGCAGAAAGAAATGGGCAAGCATAAAGATATGAGTGACTCTGACAAGGGCCAAATTGTAATGGCTAGACGACTGGGTCAGAGCAACTGCAAAAACTGCAGCTCTTGTGGGATACTCCTAGTCTGCTATAGTCAGGACTGACCAAAAGTGGTTCAAGGAAGGAAAACTGGTAACAGGGTC
>NC_138777.1:209664950-209697450 GCF_965119305.1 Pelophylax lessonae | reverse complement strand
TTGGCTCCACTCGATTTGAAATAGAGGTATTAAGAGTAAAGGGGCTGAATACAAATGCACGCCACACATTTCAGATATTTGTAAAAAATTTTGAAAACCTTTTATCATTTTCCATCAAATTCACAATTATGTGCCACATTGTGTTGGTCTATCACATAAAATCCCAATACAAAAGGGATTTTTGACTTACCGTAAAATCCATTTCTCGAATGTTCATTGACAGACACAGCTACTGATCTTCTTAACCATTGGGTTATACTGCCCCCTACAGGAGTAGGACACTAGGCAGAAAAAAATTCTGGCTACGCCTATGGGCAGTCCCAGGGGGTATACTCCCTCTCCCTGCTATAGGTACTCAGTTTTGTTACAAGCAGTGTCAGAAGAATTACATACACAGAGGGATGGGTGCTGTGTCCATCAATGAACATCAGAGAAATGGATTTTACGGTAAGTCAAAAATCCCATTTTCTCTTTCGTTCATTGATGGACACAGCTCCTGATCTTCTTAACCAATGGGACTTCCCAAAACAGTGTTAAACAAATAAGCGGAGGCAAAGCGGAGGAATCGCTGGAGACCGACACATATTGGAATGTGAAGGTAAGCGTCCTTAATGTCGTAAGAGAAATCCCGCTAATGCAGGGAAGCCACCACCGTGCGAACAGACTCATTCTGAACTTCTGCACCCGTACAAAGCAGTTCAGCTCCTTGAGGTCCAGGGGAGTCCGCGGGTCCGGAAACAAGCAAAGATGTCCCCCCCCCCCACCCCAGATACGGGTGAGGGCGCACCTTTATGCTGAAGGGGCCTTATCCGCGAGGCCGGAGAAGCCCGCTTTTGACTTGCCAGACCAAGTTTGCTTGGATCCTCCAGAGAAGGCCCCAAAGGGCTCCGATCTCTTGTCAGACGACCCTGAGGGATGAAAAAACTGCTTATAAACCGAGGAGGGCAGCCCACGTCTATGACAAGCTTCCTGGCCCTTAATAGCCTGCGGAAGAAAAGTACTCTTTCCCCCTATGAGACCTTTAATGATGTCATCCAGGTTAGCACCAAACAGGCGATCTCCTTGGCAGGGAGAATCAGTCAAAGCCTTTTTAGAAGTCTAGTCCACAGACCAGCATTTGAGCCAAAAGACACGCCGAAGGACCACTGCCGAAACAAAGACCTGAGCCACTAGGGGAGCCGCATCCAAAGAGGCATCACAGATAAACTGCAGCCCCTGGACCAGCTGGTCTGCCAGCTCAGCAAAGGCAGGGAGGAGGCTACTCCACATCTAGGTCACGGCGCAAAAGCCTAGCCCATTCGGTCAGAGTCTGCGACTTTAGGGCAATGGTGAATATCGGCCTCTATCCCGAACTAGCCATGGTGTACACATTGCAGGCCACAGCCTCCGTCTTCCTGTCAGCCAGGTCCTTAAAGGCTGGGGACTCTTCAACCGAAATCATGGTTGCCTTGTTCAATCTGGAAACCGGAGGGTCCACCACCAGTGGAACAATCCACTTCTTAAGAAGGGACTCCTCATAGGGGTATTGCCTAGCAAAATCGCTTAGGGACCCAAAGGGGACGCTTTGGTCGTCCCCACTCTTTAGTGACAATTCTGTCAAAATAGGAGGGGAAAGGGAACACCTTTTCTGCTCTGGATGGCTTGTGAATGCACAAATGGAACCTGCGCCTCCATCCTTAACGTCTCACGCACAGCTACAATCAGTGTGTCCACCAGCGCCTTTTCATACACGGTTGCAGAAGGAATCCTCCTCACTTTATGAGGATCCAGGGCGCATGGTCGCAGACCCAGCAGGATGACCCATGTCCGCGGTGGCCAAATCATATTCAGGATCTGATGAGGCAAAGGGAAGCTGGGGGGCACTTTCTGCCAGCCCGCTGCCCAAAAGCCACCTCCACCTGGGACACCAACGACCCCTGGAACGCCGTCAGTGCTTCAATGGATGGGACCCAGAGGGCCCCCGCAACCTCAGAGAGGGGATCAGGTGGGGAGACGTGCTCCAAAGACTCCATGAGTCACAAAAAAATGTAAAACACTGCTAAAGGGACAATCCCCACCGCTCTGGCAGCCAACCCAGTTGCCAGCCACAGAGCACTAATCGATCTTCAGTAGAGAGGGAGGGGACCCCACCAGACTTACCACACCGCAGAAACCAGGCACTGCAGCTACAAGGAGAATCTCCACTGTATGAACGGCGATCAAGAAACTAAAAGATCTAGGAGTCAGCACAAGGGGATGAGGAGGGGCTCTCACCACCGAAATCTCCACCCAGAGGGCTCCACTGTCTAGGCCGCTGCTATTTCCAATGGCAAACCACCGAAAAATGGAGGCACAGGCAGGAAGAGGGGGCCCTGGCAGGAGCCCACACTAGGTACAGCCCCCTCCCCCCCTACAGTTGATCGCCCATTTGCCGGCGGCGCACCCACCGCCCCCATTGTTGGTACAGAACCCTGCCCCTACCCTAGGCGGTGAACCAGGCCATGCACAGCCCCAGTGTCAGTGAAGGGCGGGGGGGGGGGGGGCGGATGGGGGGCAAGATGGCCCACAGGGACCACCAGACCGATGAGGGGGGGGGTGCCTAACGGGAAGGAGGGGAACCCAGGGGTCAGACCGTCCCTTGGAGGGGCCCACCCCAAAACCCCCCAGGAGAGGGGGCACAGTTACTTACCATACCAGGAACCAGGCGGCCACTGCTCCAGACAGAACCTCTTCTCCATCGAAATGGGGGGCTGTCGGCCAGGAGGAACGCTGCGACCCAGGCCGAGACCCGATCGTATGCGCACTCACAAGACGTTTAATTTGCAGGCCAGCCCACGTCTGGTGGGGCTTGTCGCTGTCGACCTAGCGCGGAGCTCAAGTCTGCGCACGCTCACTGGCCAGACTGGGGTGACCACTGGACCTAAATTATCCAGCCCATCGCCCAGTCCGGCAGTTAATTGTAGATCTCACAGGAAGCAAACCAGAAGAAGAAAATTCTATCTAAAAAGAAAAATTGCCAGGACCAGAGATCCCAGCAAGGAACTCCGTACTCCCGACTAAACAGAAATAACTTCTGACACTGCTTGTAACAAAACTGAGTACCTATAGCAGAGAGAGGGAGTATACCCCCTGGGACTGCCCATAGGCATAGCCAGACTTTTTCTGCCTAGTGTCCTACTCCTGTAGGGCGCAGTATAACCCAATGGTTAAGAAGATCAGGAGCGGTGTCCGTCGTGGAACGAAAGAGAAAATAGATCTTACATTGGTGGTGAGTGGGACAAACGCCCCTACATTGGTGGTCAGTAGGACAAACGCCCCTACATTGGTTGTCTGTGGAAAGAATGCCCTTTATAATGGTGGTCCGTGGGCAGAAAACCGGTTAAATGGTGGTCAGTGAGAAAATGCCTCTTACAATGGTGGTCAGTGAGAAGAAAGCCCCTTATATCGGTGGACAGTCAGAAGATGGCTACTTTTACTGGTGTTCAGTGGTAAGAATGCCCCTTATATTGGTAGTCAGGGGGGAAGAAGGGTCTATTCATTGGTGGTCAGTGGGAAGAATGCTCCTTATATTGGTGGTCAGTGGGAGGAATGCTCCTTATATCGATGGTCAGTGAAAAAAAAAAAAAATATATTATATATATATATATATATATATATATATATATATATATATATATATATATCAATCCTGATGTACTGATGGTCTATCTCATTTCTTGAGGCCCTAAAATGCCATGCCTCTACAAATCCCCCCCCCCCCCCACCCACCAAATGACCCATTTTTGGAAAGTAGGCAGTCTGAGGAATTTAGTAAGCTGCATTGCAATTTTTGTAAAGTTGTAATTTTTTTGTCATACTTTTTTGTAAAATTATTAGAAAAATGTGGTTTCTTTCACTATTTTTTTTTTTTATTATTATTATATATTGTCTCCAGTACAGTGTCATCATTTAACTGGTGTGGTGATCAGATACACTGACTGGTGGCAGTATGTAATAAAATAATCTTTTTTTTTTTATTTATTTTTTTACATACTGTCACCAGAGCATTAAAGTATTACCATAGTGATACTGTACTACTCTGGGGAAGTGATCAGGTTTTTCACTGTGATTGCAACCATTTATTCAGTGTGTACTATTGTGAAGCTGTGATTGGCCACAGCGATCACATGGTACAGATGCACTGTGATTGGTCCTGTCTGTACCATGTGATCACTGTCACCAACCACAGAGATCAACACAACAGTACATTTAATGGCTATGAATGCAAGCCATTCAATTAGGTTGATTTACAAGTATACTTGTGCACTGCAAGTGCAGTTGCTCTGAATGTGAGGGGAAGCTCTGCTGATTTCTATCATCCAATCATGTGCAAGCAAAAAATTGGATTTTTGACTTACCATAAAATCTATTTCTCTGATGTTCATTGATGGACACAGCTCCTGATCTTCTTAACCATTGGGATATAGGGCCCCCTAAAGGAGTAGGACACTAGGCAAAAAATAAAAGTCTGGCTATGCCTATGGGCAGTCCCAGGGGATATACTCCCTCTCTCCGCTATAGGTACTCAATTTTGTTACAAGCAGTGTCAGAAGAATTACAACTACACAGAGGGGTGGGTGCTGTGTCCGTCAATGAACATCAGAGAAATGGATTTTACGGTAAGTCAAAAATCCCATTTTCTCTTTATTTCATTGACGAACACAGCTCCTGATCTTCTTAACCATTGGGACGTCCCAAAGCAGTGTTAAACATGGGGTGTGGGAACAGCGAAAAATAAATTCCCAAGGCTAAATATAGCCACAAAGGTAAACAGGAGCTCAACCAAAACAACTGGAGCTCACCTGAAAAAAAACAATACACCCTCAAAGAGGACCAGGTTATCTAAACAGCAACCTGCAAAACCTTGCAGACAAAAAAAGCATCCGCAGATGCCAACACATCCACTTTATAGAACTTTGTGAAAGCGTGCACCGACGACCAGGAAGCCCCCTTGCAAACTTGCATCACTGACGTCTGATGACAGAAGGCCCAGGAGGCACTGAGTGCCCGAGTAGAATGTGCCTTGACAGGGAAAGGAGGAACCTGACCCTGAATGGAATAGGCCTGAACCACAATCTGCCTGATCCATCTGGAAATGGTCGCAGAGGAAATGAACAACCCTTTTCGAGGTCCATCCGTGAGCCCAAATAGTGAGTCTGACTTCCTAAAAGACTCCGTAGCTGCCAGGTACACCCTAATTGCCCGGTCCACATCCAAGGCATGCAAAGCAATTTCCCTCGGATGTGTTGGCCTGAGACACAGGGAAGACAACACAATGTCATCATTTAAATGAAAATCAGAGACAATCTGAGGAAGGAACCACAGACAGGAGCAGAGATCCACCTAATCCCCGTGAATCACCAGTTAGGTGAACGACAGGATAACGTTGCCAATTCCAACACCCTGCGTGCAGAGGTGAAAGTCACCAAAAAAGGGCCACCATCTGGGACAGCGTAAGCAGGAGAATCTCCCAAAGACTCTCAAAAAGAGGCTTCTGGAGGACTGAGAACACCAAATCTAGGTCCCAAGGTGGCAACAGACCGCAATGGAGGGGTCAAGTGTCTAACTCCCTGAAGAAAAGTATGCACTAGGGAGTATGTGTAAGGTTCTGGCACTCTCAGTGCCTCCTATCACATTATTTCCGGGTGATTTCCATCTACCTAGATAGAAGAAACACATATAGGTGTGTTTCCCTTTAAGACTGATGCTGTCATCACTCAGCGCCGGACTAGATGGCTATTTAAATCGCCGGTTCTCACTCACATGGGTTCGTTCAATCTGTAACGCTCCTGCGTTTCATGTATGGTGTGGATTTTCAGCTGCAGAAATATTCCACTTCAGTAGTCATGTAAGAGAGATGCTGAGATACCATTCCCAACCTCAATGACTCATCATGTGTGGAAGGTCTTAATTCAGCTAGTAAATACACACACTCAACAAGCTGGTTCCTAGAGTGACTTTATGTATGTAGTAACACAGTGATGAAGATTTAAGAGACAGGTTGAGTGGAGGTGGTAGGTGACAGACACTTGAAGGTAAGACAGTAGCAGATGGATGCAGGTAGGTTTAGCAATCATGTATGGTAGCAGATGACAGAGTAGCAGGTGGACATACAAGAGAGATCAACCCAGTGCAGGAATAAGTAGCAGTAGTCTTAAGAGCTAGCAATCTAGATATGCAGATGTGATAAATAGTCTTTACTATGCAGAGCTAGATAGTGTAAGCTTAGTATAAGTTTATAGAGGGTTCCCCTGCGGGGTACTTCGCACTAATAGCAATACAGCCGAAGGTTGGTTCAGGAGGAGCGGATGATCCGGAAGCGGGATACAGGGATCAGCGCAGCGAGGTTCCGTCAGCGAGGTATGCTTGCAAGCACGAAAGCTTCAAGCCAAGTTAGCATCCAGGTAAGGGTGTTTGAACGAACACATGTGAGTGAGAACCGGCGATTTAAATAGCCATCTAGTCCGGCGCTGAGTGATGACAGCATCAGTCTTAAAGGGAAACACACCTATATGTGTTTCTTCTATCTAGGTAGATGGAAATCACCCGGAAATAATGTGATAGGAGGCACTGAGAGTGCCAGAACCTTACAGTATGTGGCCAAGGGCCGTTGAAATAAGACCACTAAGGCCAACACCTGACCCTTAATAGTACTCAAGGCCAGTTTCTGCGTAACCTCCAGTTGAAGGAAGGTCAAGATCTGATCATACGAACAAGAGCGAGGATGAACCCCAAGAGACTCATACCATGCAATGTAAGTCTTCCACGTACTACGATAGATCTTCCTAGAAGTAGGTTTCCTAGCTTTTAAACAGCACTGGAAACACTGACCCACAACTGTAAAGCAGGATGGAAGATTGGTCCTTGGGACAGCAGATCCTCCCTGAGAGGAAGCTTCCAAGGAATGTCGGCAAACAGCTGCACCAGATCAGCGTACCAAGCCCGGCGATGCCAGTCCGGGGCCACTAAGATGACCGGATCCTGCGTATAAGAAGTCTTGGCTGAAGCTCGAGAGTAGGGAAGGCATAAATCAGATGAATCTGACCCCATGAGGCCGCCATGAAACACCTCCGGATGAAAGGACCGCTCTCCTTGGTCCAACGCCTGCCGACAGGTAATCCGTCTGCCAGTTTTCCCCCCCTGGGAATGTGTACAGCGGAGAGGCCTGGAATGAACTCTTGTGCCCCCTGGTGACTGACACAAGCCACAGCCGTGACATTGTCCGATTGAATACGCACTGGATATCCCTGAAGACGATCCGTCCAATGTTCCAGGCACAGTATGATCGCTCGGAGTACCAAGACATTGAGAAGTAGTCTGGACTCTTCCAGTATCCAGATCTCCTGAGCAGAGTATTTCCCATGGACACCTCCCCAACCAGACAGGCTGGAATCCGTGGTGACCAAAGTCCAATACAGGGGGAGGAAGGATTTGCCCAGCCGAAGGGCCAAAGAACGAAGCCACAATATCAGCGACTCTTTCGTTCCCCGGCTCAGCCGGGTCCGACTGTCCAGAGACTGCGGATTCTTGTCCCAATTTGCCCAGGATCTCTCTTGCAGGGACCTCGTAAAGGACTGCCAAAGGGAACCGTTTTGAAGGTAGACACCATCAGGCCCAGCACCCACAGGCAAGTCCGGAGGGATGACCATCTGCTGGACAGCAGGAGACGAATTGCACCCTGTAGTTTATGAAGTTTGTCCTGAGGAAGGAGCACTCTGGCTAAGGCCAAGTCCAGAGTCAGATCCAGATAGTTCAGCTTGTGGACAGAACCAGAGCAGACTTCTGAGAATTCAGCCAAACGCCCTCAAGCTCGTATGGTGATTCCAGGTTTTTCTACCAGAGCAGTAGGAGACTCCACTCGCAGAAGGAGGACATCCAAGTAGCCCAGTGCCCCAAACCCCTATTGGCATAACAATGCTGGCACCGGGGCCAACACTTTCATGAAGCACTTTCATGAGGCGTGACCAAAAGTTAACGCCACAAACTGATAATGCTCCTCTCCCATGGAAAAACGGAGGAAGCGCTGGAGACAGATACACATTGAAATGTGAAGGTAAGTGTCCTTGATGTCGATGGAGGCAAGAAAATCCTCCCCAATGCAAGGAAGCCACCGCCATGGGAACGGACTCCATTCTAAACTTCTGCACCTGCACAAAGCAGTTCGGCGCCTTGAGGTCCAGAATTGGACGCACCTTGCCTTCCTTCCTGGGGACTATAAACAGGTTTGAGTAAAACCTGTGAAAACATTCTGAAGCCGGGACCATCACCTGTAAACTAAAAGCTCTTGCACCGCCCAAAAAAATGCCTGTAAGCGGACCGGTGACAGTCGCACGTCGGAAGGATGAACCTTATCGTAGGGTAAGAACGAAACTCGATCTTGTAGCCGGACTGAATGACCTCTTGGATGCACTTGAGTTCTTGTACCAGGGGAGTCCACGGGTCCGGGAACCAGCAAAGATGTCCCCCCCACCCCAGATACGGGTGAGGGCGCACCTTCCTGCTGAAGGGACCTTGTCCAGGGCTCTGGAGAAGCCCGCACTTGACTTGCCAGACCAAGTTCGCTTGGATCCTCCAGAGGAGGCCCCTGAAGGACTTCGATCCCTTGTCAGTCAGGGGAAGGCGGGGTGGCATTTTATGCCAGCCCGTTGATCAAAAGAGACTCCAGGGCTGCCGTCAGTGCATTGATACATGGATGGGACCCGGAGGGCCCCGCAGCCCCAGAGAGGGATTTAGGTGGGGAGATATGCTCCAAAGACTCCATGAGTCACCAGGGGGACCCCACAAAAAAGTGTAAAACCCTGCTAAGAGACAACCTCCACCACTCTGGAAGCACCACCCAGTTGCCAATCACAGAGCACCAATCGATCCTCAGCAGAGAGGGAGAGGACCCCACCATACTCACCACCCCGCAGAAACCAGGCACCGCAGCTACCAAGAGAATCTGCACTGTACGAACGGCGGTCAGGAAATGAAAGGATCCAGAAGTCAGCACCAGGGGATGAGGAGGGGCTCCCACTGTTGAAATTGCCGTCCAGAGGGCTCCACTGTCATGGCTGCTGCTATTTTCAGTGGCAAACCACTGCAAAATGGCCACCGGACTACGCAAACATGGCCGCAGTGCATTGAGCACACAAGCTACAAGAAAATGGCAGCCCCGCGAGGCTCCCAGAGACCCAGGAGGGATCCCTAGGCCTCAAGGACAGGCCCAGGCAGGACAAAGGGCCCTGGCAGGAGCCCCCACCAGGTACAACCCCCCCCCCCCCGCACACACACATAGCCGATCATCCAGTCGCCGGCGGCGCACCCCCATTGCCATCATAGCGCCCTGCCACCACCCTGGGACCGCCCATAGCCAAATTTGTTTTCTGCCTATTCCTGTAGGGGACAGTATAACCCAATGGTTAAGAAGATCAGGAGCTGTGTCCGTCAATGAGAAGAGAAATGCTGTTTTTTATTTTTTTTATTTTACTTGCATGTGATTGGGTACTCTTTGCATGCGATTGGATATTCTTTGCAAAGTGAAGCTTTACCTCATTTACTAAGCTCTCTAGAGCAAGTGCACTTGCAGTGCACATTAAATTTGCCTTTACTAAATCAAACCCATTGCCTACAAACATCATCTACCTACAGTCATCTGCTGTAATTGGTCACAGCGATCACATGGTACTGGCAGCGGCTCAGTACACCGATTTGTCATCCACTGTGTTCGGCGGACATAGCAGGTGACAGATCGCGCCATATGACGTCCACCACAGCATGGCAGCTCAGCTGTCATTGTACAATAGGCCCAGGCAGGAAATGGTTAAAGATACCCTGATTAAGCAAAATGACAGGGTCTCTTTAATGTCAACAGCCAAAAACAACTGATATTCAAAGCAAGAAAAAAGTGCTCACAGCTGCAGTCATCTACCATTAATTCAGTATGATTCTGCCTTTGGCCCTCTATCCTCCCCCCTCCCATATTTATCATTCTGTATACCGGGTCCCAGGCTCTGGCACAGTGGCTGTCGTTACCTTCTTCATGGAAAGCTGGCTGAAAACAGCGTAGTATTTGTGCAGACGCAACTTGCGCAGCCACTCCAGGATTTCCTGCTGTTCTTGAGTCTGCGGGCTTGGCACGCTGGCGGTGATGGCGGTAGAGGCAGCCTCCACCTGCGGCCGGTATGTCACAGCGGAGGAGCTGGGACATGGTGATCCGCCGATGGTGGCCCCGCCGCCATGGTGCAGTGCAATGCTGCTGTGGGAAGACTGGATACTGGCGACACCACATATGGGCCTGCGGGGAAGAACACAACGATATATATGAACCGCCAGCATCCCCACAGCCAAGCGCAGGCAGCCGGTTCTTATTAAAGAATAGGCTCTGAAAAACCGGGCGCCTGGCCTAGTGAGGTCACCGCCTGGCAGGGACTTCTCTCCATTCATCCAGCATTTTTATACCATCATTTATTTAAAGTGAACTTGTTAGCCATTTTAACGGAAAATGCTGCCTGAGAGTAAGCAACACAGGAAGTATTATATTATCTCTAGGAGCCAGAAAATGTACCTCTGTGCACCCCTCTGAAGCTGGTTTCAATTTGTTAATAAGGGCATGACTTCTCTGACTTTGGATCTAAGCCCCACCCACTACCTCCTGTTCAATAAAACTGCTCTTGTTGGCAGTTGAGACCCACTCAGTGGATAAGGGTATGACAGTTGGGGTTTAGTGGGTTGGGGAGGACAACTTAGCACTGAAGTTAAATATTTGAGGCTTTGATAACCAAGTAATACCAGGTTCAGAGAGGTGCACACGGAAAGGATTAAAAGGTAATAGTAGACGCCCTGCAGTCCCAGCTCCCAGGCAGTTTTACTTTTAAAAATGTAAAATGATTTAACAGAGGAGCTTACACTCTAATATCCCCTCGCAGTCACACACTATTATTATTATACATTTATATAATTCTAACATATACTGCAGTGCAGTACAAAAACCATCGAGCCAGTCACATCAGTCTCTGCACCAAAGGAGCTTACACTCCAATGACCTGCCACAGTCACACACTTATTTATACCTTTATATAGCTCTCACATACCCCACAGCGGTGTACAGAGAACATTGAACCATTCACATCAGTCTCTGCACCAGAAGAGCTTATACTCTATCGTCTCCACTACACCATAAATTAAAGGGAGACCTGCTCAGGGGGCGGGGCCATGACACACTGCACTCACAGTCTGTCCTGAGCATTATTCAACCTAGAAGACTGAGGACATCTTGTGGCAGAGAAGAGGTACTGTGGTGTACTCTGACGTTGGGATTACATTTATTTAGCGTGTATCGGGTGCATGCACACAATTTTGAAGAAAGCCAATTCTACAACCATTGGGTTTTCTGGACTGTGGGAGGAAGCTGAATGATCTGGTGAAAACCAACACACAAACCATGTACGTATAGTGTTCAAAATGTACTGATTTATCCATCATAGCGGATCATAAAAAAAGTCCTCTGACCTTTTAGATCAAACTCTCGTTGTCTGGGTTTACATACCGTATAGGGGGGCCAACTGCTGTGTTCACTTTAACATGGGTTGGGTTGATGGAACCTGTACACAACAAACACAACTGGGTGAGCTGGGCTGGTAAAACGCCTAATGTCATGGGAAAATCATGCTGACATGGACAAGGGATGAGGAGATAGAACATGGAGATAGAATATGGCAAAGACAGGCAAGATACATAGAAAGATCAGCAGGAATACAAAAACCTTTGGCCATCTATTGTGCCCACCCACTGATGCATCATCTAGTCAACCTAAATTAATTGTAAAGTCTCATTTTTTTTTTGATTATTTATACTTACCTCCTCTGTGCAGTTGGTTTTGCACAGGACAGCCTGTATCCTCCTCTTCTCGGGTCCCTCGTTGCTGCTTCTAGCCCCACCCTCCTGTCGAGTGCCCCCACAGCAAGTAGCTTGCTATGGTGGCACCCGAGCCGAGCTGCAGCTCCATGTGTTCATCTAGACACGGAGCTGCGGTTCTGCCGCGCCCCCTCTCTCTCCTGATTTGCCAACTGATTTTGAATGACAGCCACAGGAGCCAATGGCGCCACAGCTGTGTCCCAGCCAATCAGGAGTCCCAGACAGCCGAGGGACTCATGGACATCGCTTGACAGAAATGGGGCTCAGGTAAGTATTAGGGGGGGGGGGGGCTGCTACACACAGAAGGCTTTTTACCTTAATGCAAAGAATGCATTAAGATAAAAAAACTTCTTCTTTTACAACTTCTTTAGGTCTGTCAACCTGGTAGATGTCTGGTCCCAACCTCCCTTGTCGGAGGCTAAGTGGTGGGAAGCTTCCTTTGCACATATTACTCCTTGAGGTGTACACTGATGTGGAGCTTTGATCCCTTCCCCATCCTCTAGGGCCCTCCCAAATCATCATCACTGCTCCAGCCTTTCCACCCACCATATAGCCCCACAGAACAAATGATTTCCCTTCCTTCTCTTTTTATGTTCCCTATCCGTCCCTTACTCCACACCCCGTAACCCACCCCCTCTTTTGTCTATTTTTTCACGACTATTACAACTTCCTCCGCGATACCTTCCTCTACTTGTCCAGTCCTCCTTCCTTCCTGTGATCTCCTAAGTAGGCCAATGACCCCTTGAACACAGATGACTGGCTCTCTAGAGTCAAAGTATGGCCCGCAGGCCACATCTGGCCCACTACATTTTACCCAGCCTGTGGCAACTTCATGCGTTGGGGGAGGGGGGGGGTACTCTGATGGAAGACGGGGGGAGAGCTGATGTGAAAGGGGGGAATTTCCAATGGGGAAGGGGGGAGGGACTGCTGAGGAGAAGGGGGGGGGACTGACGATGAGCAAATGGAGGGGGGACTGCTAATGCGAAAGGGGGGGCACTTCTAATGCGAATGGGGGGGGGACCTTCTGATAAGAAATGAGTGAGGGGGGGGGTGTGAACCTTCTGATGCAAAGGGGGGGACTTTTGAAACAAAAAAGGGGGGGGGGGAGACTTCCGACCCAAAAGGGGGGAAGGGGCCACCTTTTGACACGAGGGGGGGGACTTCTGATACGAAGGGGGGGCACATTCTGATGTGAAAGGGTCCATTCTTATGCAAAATGGGAGGGGGGGACTTCTGATGCGAAAGGGGGTGGCTCCTGAATCAATAAGGGGGGGGGACTTCTGATGCGAAAGGGGATGGCTCCTGAAGTAAAAAGGGGGGGGCCTTCTGATGCGAAAGGGGATGGCTCCTGAAGCAAAAAAGGGGGGGGGGCCTTCTGATGCAAAGGGGGGGGCTTCTGATACGAAAGGGGGGGGACTTCTAATGCGAAGTGGATGGCAGAGGAGTTGTCACATTGCCCAATTACCCAATGGTGTATGTATGTCCCTTTGCCAACTGTCAGACAAAAGGAGTGGTATACTTGTTGTCATGCGCCTGTTGCTGCATGACATGACATTAGATTGGTGGTTGTGGCAGTAGAGACCCAAGTGGGTGGTGCTATTCCCCAAATCCATCCCTCCTTCCCGCCCCTTTCTCCATTGCGATTGGTGGGTGTGACCTTTTGAAGAATTTTTTTTTTTTTTTTAGGGAGTTTGAGCTGGGGTTGCACCAGCCACTGCTCTGAAGAAGGGTACCAGTCCCCTGAAACGCATAAGCCGGTATTGTCATCCGGACACTTGTTGAGTTTGAGAGCGGACTTCTGGACTTGTATTTGGCTTGGGATTATGTTTTCTTTTACCCTTTCATATAATGCTGGGGATAATGCACTAGGCGTCCTCTTTGTCTCTTGTTGTTTATACAGTACTGAATTTCGAGATCTGAGGAGAGTTGCAGCGCTTGATCCTTCTAGCTTAGGTTGCACAGTGGCCTTGGTACATGTGGTTTAAATGGTGGGCGTCCCTGCGATTTCTAAATGCTGAAGTGTCAAGTTTTTAATCTTTTTTTGCTGATATAATATATGGCCCACGTACGAAGATTGGAGTCCTCTGCTCTATCAGTATCTAGCATCATACCCACCAAGCTGGAACAACCTTGACCACCTAACCATCCCAGAAGTCCAATAAATTATTCCTGAAAGACGTCTGTTTCCTCTTCAGGTCAATGTGCACTCAACCAACGAAGCAACGGGAGCCCGGGACCATTACCCTCACCCACATGTACATCTCTGTGCTATGTATTACAGAATTTTGTACTTAATGATTCATAGAAACATAGAATGTGTCGGCAGATAAGAACCATTTGGCCCATCTAGTCTGCCCAATATATCTGAATCCTATGAATAGTCCCTGGCCCTATCTTATATGAAGGATAGCCTTATGCCTATCCCATGCATGCTTAAACTCCTTCACTGTATTTGCAGCTACCACTTGTGCAGGAAGGTTATTCCATGCATCCACTACTCTCTCAGTAAAGTAATACTTCCTCATATTACTTTTAAACCTTTGCCCCTCTAATTTAAAACTGTGTCCTCTTGTGGTAGTTTTTCTTCTTTTAAATATGCTCTCCTCCTTTACCGAGTTGATTCCCTTTATGTATTTAAAAGTTTCTATCATATCCCCTCTGTCTCTTCTTTCTTCCAAGCTATACATGTTAAGGTCCTTTAACCTTTCCTGGTAAGTTTTTTCCTGCAATCCATGTACTAGTTTAGTAGCTCTTCTCTGAACTCTCTCTAGAGTATCTATATCCTTCTGGAGATATGGCCTCCAGTACTGCGCACAATACTCCAAGTGAGGTCTCACCAGTGTTCTGTACAGCGGCATAAGCACTTCTCTCTTTCTACTGCTTATACCTCTCTCTATACATCCAAGCATTCTGCTGGCATTTCGTGCTGCTCTATTACATTGTCTTCCCACCTTTAAGTCTTCTGAAATAATTACTCCTAAATCCCTTTCCTCAGATACTGAGGTCAGGACTGTGTCAAATATTCTATATTCTGCCCTTGGGTTTTTACGCCCCAGGTGCATTATCTTGCACTTATCCACATTAAATTTCAGTTGCCAGAGTTCTGATTATTCTTCTAGTTTTCCTAAATCCTTTTCCATTTGGCCTTTCCCTCCAGGAACATCAACCCTGTTACATATCTTTGTGTCATCAGCAAAAAGACAAACCTTACCATCGAGGCCTTTTGCAATATCACTTATGAAGATATTAAACAAAATTGGTCCCAGTACAGATCCCTGAGGTACCCCACTGGTAACATGACCTTGTTCTGAATGTTCTCCATTGACTACAACCCTCTGTTGTCTGTCACTCAGCCACTGCCTAATCCACTCAACAATATGGGAGTCCATGCTCAATGACTGCAGTTTATTGATAAGTCTTCTATGTGGGACAGTGTCAAAAGCCTTACTAAAATCTAGATATGCAATGTCTACTGCACCTCCACCGTCTATTATTTTAGTCACCCAGTCAAAAAAATCTATAAGATTTGTTTGACATGATCTCCCTGAAGTAAACCCATGTTGTTTTTCATCTTGCAATCCATGGGATTTAAGATGTTCCACAATCCTATCCTTTAATAGGGTTTCCATTAATTTGCCTACTATTGATGTCAGACTCACTGGTCTATAGTTGCTCGATTCCTCCCTACTACCTTTCTTGTGAATGGGCACGACATTTGCCAATTTCCAATCTTCCGGGACGACTCCTGTTACTAATGATTGGTTAAATAAATCTGTTAATGGTTTTGCCAGCTCACCACTAAGCTCTTTTAATAATTTTGGGTATATCTCATCAGGACCCTGTGACTTATTTGTCTTCACTTTAGACAGCAATCTTAGAACGTCTTCCTCTGTAAAGACACATGCATCAAACGATTCATTAGTCATCCTTTCAAGTGGAGGTCCTTCTTTTTCTTCTGTAAAAACTGAACAGAAGTATTCATTAAGGCAGTCGGCTAGCCCTTTATTCTCTTCTACATAACTTCCGTCCTTTGTTTTTAATTTAGTTATTCCTTGTTTTAATTTCCTTTTTTCATTTATATATCTGAAGAATGTCTTATCCCCCTTTTTCATAGGCTGAGCTAGTTTTTCTTCTGCCTGCGCTTTAGAAGTTCTTATAACTTGCTTGGCCTCTTTCTGCCTAATCTTTTAGATTTCCTTATCTTCATTGCTCTGGGTTTTTTTATAATTACAAAATGCTAGCTTTTTATTTTTAATGATTTGGGCCACTTCTGCTGAGTACCACAGTGGTCTCTTCCTTTTTTTGCTTTTACTGACAAGTCTAATGCAATTTTCTGTTGCCTTCAATAATGCACCTTTTAAGTAGTCCCATTTCTCCTGGACTCCATGTAATCCGTACCAGTCTGATAAGGACTCATTTATGACTAATTTCATTTTTGAAAAGTCTGTTTTTCTAAAATCTAAAACTTTTGTTTTTGTGTGGTTTGACTCTTTCACAGTTCTTATATTAAACCACACTGACTGGTGATCACTAGATCCCAAGGTTTCGCCTACAATGACATCATATACCGAATCCCCATTTGTGAATACCAAATCCAAAATGGCCTCCGTCCGGGTTGGCTTCTCAACCACTTGTTGCAGAGACAACCCCAGTAGGGAATTTAGAATATCTGTACTCCTGGTAGAACTTGCTATTTTGGTTTTCCAGTTTATATCTGGAAGATTGAAATCTCCCATAATGATAACTTCTCCTTTTATTGTCATTTTAGCTATTTCTTCAACTAGTAGATCATCTAGTTCTTTGACTTGACCAGGTGGTCTATATATCACACCTACACGAGTTACTGCATGATTAGCAAACTGCAACGTAACCCAAACTGACTCTATGTTGGCCTCACCAACTTGTATTAGGTTAGATTTAATGCTATCTTTCACATACAGGGCCACTCCTCCTCCTTTCTTGCCTTCTCTGTCTCTTCTGTATAAAGAGTACCCTGGTATGGTTATGTCCCAGTCATTTCTTTCATTAAACCATGTCTCCGTAACAGCCACTAAATCTACATTCTCAGATGCCATTATTGACCCAAGTTCATTGATTTTTTTACCTAAACTGCGAGCATTTGTAGACAGGACTCTGAGCTTATCATTCCTTAACCTCTGTGCTTCTGACCTGTTCTGGCATTCAATGTATCTTCCTATGAACCTCACATTTCCCTTTTTCTCTCAGTGAAAATTATTTGGTGGAAAAAAAGAATATTATCAGAAAAACAATTGGCGACCAAGGCATTTCAGAATACTGGGACACTCACTCAAGCTCTGGTGCGGTTGGTGGCTTGGTAAACTACTGAAGAACTTCTTGATAAGGTCACTCTTTAGTACATGAAGAGGCAGGCACACTAGATACCTGCAGAGAGAACACAAAGCACCATAAAACAAAGCATGACCGGAAAGTGTGCTATGTCATCAATTAATGTGATTGGAACGCAGACAGGAAATGGCGGTAGTTTGGTAAAAGGTCGTACCGGAGATCTAAATCCAGATCCAGGTGGTTCCTGTCCATGGAATAGGAGCCCACACTGCCGCGGTAAGGAATGCATTTCTCCAAATCTTCTGAGTACAGGTGGGAGAGCTGTGGAGGGAACGGACATTGCGTATAACTGCAAGGAACTGGATTCGCCGACCCCAGGACTATGCATCACAGCAATGCAGCAAAAGGTTAGCCCTTTGCTGCAAGGGCTGTTTTTTTTTTTTTTTTTTCACACGATAAAATGCACATTTTAGGTCTGAAGATGATCTAAACCACCCCCCCCCCCCCCCGGACTATACAATTATGGTAGCTGCATTTTTTTTATACCATACAATATTAGCGCCGCTGATTATCAAACCCTGAAAAATACATCAAATCTCTAAAAGAAAAACAAATCGGACTTTCAAGGTACCACACCAAGAAAAATATTAATATTTTAATTTATTTAATATATATTTATATTTCAACATTCTTTTTATTTTACAAACATTAAAAAATTAGAGCTGAGACTGCGAGCCAGACCTCGTCCACATCAGTGCCTGACCTCACACATGTGCTTCTGGAAGAACGATCAAACATTCCCATAGACACACTCCTAAACCCCGTGGACAGCCTTCCCAGAAGAGTTGAAGCTGTTATAGCTGCAAAGGGTGGGCCAACTCAATATTGAACTCTACGGACTAAGACTGAGATGCCATTAAAGTTCATGTGTGTGAAAAGGCAGGCGTCCCAATACTTTTGACAATATAGTGTATATGCAATCTGAGCATTCACAGCAGAAAACTTATGCCAGTTCTCCCTAAGGAAGCAGGCACTGTCCTGTGAAATGCGTCAGTGATATCTACATGAGAATTCCCCCTTTGACCATCAGGGGGCATGGTTTTTTAACCATTTCAGCTCTTTGGGCGTACTACATTAAGCAAAAGAGTTCAACTTTAATTACAAGCTGATGGCTAACGTGCATCCACCACCCAGGAGGGAGAGTAAGCACACTTACCGGAATGTATGGACTCAAATGACAGCTGCAACGAGTCAAACACGCATACAGATGGAAGAACCAGGATGATGGTCAAAGAAGTAATCTCTGAAGAACTGTCACCATAACTCTCCACAACGACCAGCCCTCTTGTTTGATCATGAGCTCCAACATTCATAAAAAAACAAGAAGTCTCCACATAGTGTAAAACCATCTCTTATGTGTTTTATTTAAAAAGTAGAAAACTTACATAAATTCTGAAGAAACAAGCACATCAATAGGACATCTTCATAACCGATCACACAGGAAAAAAGCGCAATAACATGGAACAAGCTCAATCTGATCCGACGCGTTTCTTCCACATAGCCATCATCTGGGGTATGATTACCCCAAATGATATCTATGTGGACGAAACGTGTTGGGTTTAGGTATGGTGACAGTTCTTCACAGCTTACATCTTTGACCATCATCCTGGTATTTCTATCTGTATGCGTGTTTGACTTGTTGCCGCTGGCATTTGAGTCCATACATTCCGGTAAGCCTGTTTACTCTCCTTCCTGGGTGGTGGATGCAAGTGATATGGTGACTCCTTAAGTGGATACTGGTTACCTTCTATAATTGTTACTGGAACAGATTGTACCTTCAACTTCCCACATCTAGACTGTCTGGATACACAGTGGCTGCTTTTTATTTACAAATTCCTCATTTGTGGACTTTTGCACTTTTTTTAGACTCTGCACATTTTATTTATTTGCACATATTACTTTATTATTTGACGGATTGTATAATTACAGTTTTTGTATATTCATTTGAACACAAATTGTGCTCTCACTTGTTTACCCTTTGATTTAAAATGGATCCCCTTACCTTAGATATGAGCTCCGAAACTTCTGCTAAAGATTTAGTTACCAGCGATACGGAGGAATCAGACCAAAATACCTAAAAAGGGGGAAAAAAAAAAAAAAAAAAAAAGGAGAGTTACACGGTAATTACTATGCTTGAGGTCATTGTAGCCATATTAGTGCCCTTGCGACAGAGACAATTGAGTACTGTCTGTGATACTTTTTTTATTTGCACTAACATACAATTTTTCAGGACAAGCTTTCGGGGTATGTCCCCTTCATCAAGATCCAAGCAGTACTGTAATTACTAGTTATCCATTTATCACTTACGCTCATCCACACTTCTGGGGGGTGTCTATGGAATTCAAATTTTGCATAAAGGAGGGAACGCTTTTCACTGCTGCGGATTGGTGAGAAATGTGCGAGAGTAAAAAATAGTCTTCTTATCTTTATGTAAGAGGTTACAGTGTATCTGAACCTAAAACCAAAAATGTCATATTGCCGCTCACCAGCTCTTAGATGTCTGCATTTGTTTTCTTGTCTTTAGGCTAAAAACATTGTCGGCAAGTACAAAAAAAGCATCTGGTGATCCTGCCAGAAATGCAGGGTCTACCTCACTTTTATTGAAATGGAAAGAAAGAAAGCCCAAACATCAATACAATAATGTGTAAACAAATCGTTGTTGCAAACTGGCATCAGGTTGCACTCCTCAGGATCGGCCTATCAACGAGTTGTTGGGAGAGAAGGGCTATTGTGATGAGACTGTTCATAATGCGGTGGACAAGATAATAGTTGGGTCCAAGCAGAGTTCATGGCAGGGAGCAGGTAGGAGAGTAGTCAGGTCAAGACAGAAGTCATGGCAGGGGAGCAGCAAAAGAGCAGTCAGGGTCAGGCAGGGGTTTAGGTAGGCAAGAGAGTAGTATGGTCCAGGCAGGCAGGAAAGTAGTCAGGTCCAGGCAGGGAGGGGGGGGGGGTCGAGGCAGGCAAGAGAGAAATCGGTTCTAATCAAAGGTAGAGGGAGCTGGTAAGCAATAGAATAGTCAGGTCCAGGCAGGGGTGGTGGTAGAGAGTAGCCAGGTCTAGACAGGCAAGAGAGTAGTCAGGTCTTTGCAGAGAGCAGGCAGAGAGTAGCCAGGTCCAGGCAGGTAAGAGTAGTCAGGTCCAGGTAGGGGTTGTGGTAGACAGCAGGCAGAGAGTAGCAAGGTCTAGGCAGGCAAGAGAGTAGTCAGGTCTTTGCAGAGAGTAGCCAGGTCCAGGCAGGTAAGAGAGTAGTCAGGTCCAGGCAGGGATTGTGGTAGAGAGCAGGCAGAGAGTAGCCACATCCAGGCAGGCAAGAGAGTATTCAGGTCCAGGCAGAGGTCATGGTAGACAGCAGGCAGAGAGTAGCAAGGTCTAGGCAGGCAAGAGAGTAGTCAGGTCTTGGCAGAGAGCAGGCAGAGTAGCCAGGTCCAGGTAGGTAAGAGAGTAGTCAGGTCCAGGCAGGGGTTGTGGTAGAGTGCAGGCAGAGAGTAGCCAGGTCCAGGCAGAGGTCATTGCAGGTGGCAATGAGAGCACTCAGGCCCAGGCAGAGGTCAAGGCAGGCAAGTGAGCAGTCAGGTCCAGGCAGGGGTGAAAGCAGGCAAGTGAACACTCAGGTACAGGTAGGGGTCCAGGCAGGCAGGGGGTCCATGCAGGGGTGGATGATAGTGGCAGGCAAGAGACCAGTCAGAGGTCATTGCAGGTGACAGGCAAGAGAGCAGTCAGGCCCAGGCAGGCAAGTGAGTAGTCAAGTCCAGGCATGGGTTGAGGCAGGCAAGTGAGCAGTAAGTTCCAGGCAGGGGTCAAAGCAAGCAAGTGAGCAGTCAGGTCCAAGCAGGGGTCAAAGCAAGCAAGTGAGCAGTCAGGTCTAGGCAGAGGTCAAGTAGGCAAGTGAACAGTCAGGTCCAGGCAGGGGTTGAGGCCAGCAGGAGATCAGTCAGGTCCAGGCAGGGGTGGATGAAAGTGGCAGGCAAGAGACCAGTCAGAGGCCATTGCAGGTGACAGGCAAGAGAGCAGTCAGGCCCAGGCAGGGCTTGAGGCAGGCAAGTGAACAGTCATGTCGAGGCAGGGGTTGAAGCAGGCAAGTGAACAGTCAGGTCCAAGCAGGCAGGAGAGCAGTCAGGTCCAGGCAGGGGTGGATGAAGACAGCGGGCAAGAGACCAGTCAAGTCCAGGAAGAGGACAAAGCAGGCAGCAGTCAAGACAGTAGTCAAGTCCAGGCAGAGGTTGTGGCAGGCGACAGACAACAGAGTAGTCAGGTCCAGGCAGTGGAGATGCAGCCAAAATTGCAGTCAGGTATAGGGAAGGGTCAAGGCAGGAAGCAAGCAAGAGAGTAGTCAGCTTATTCTGGGTCAGCAGCAAACATGTAACCATCATGTAAGTATTATACATGGAGGACATCTCTGGGCCACAGATATATGACTTTCATATTCTAACATTGTGAGTGGATTTTATACTCTATCAAAGTCATTGCTGCACTAGATCATTGCAATGTCTAACAGTTTTATTTCTCATTTAGTCTGTGGGATAATCATGGCTGCCTCCATAGATACAATGGAGAAATGAACACAAACATGAGGGGGCAGGAACTGTTACTAGCAAGATCTTCAGGTGAAGAAAAAACATCTAAGGATTGGTAAGCTGCAACATTTTTGTTTTTTGTTTGAAGAAAAGCTTTAAAATCTTTAAAAAGCCAACACAGTTCGAGGGTTTAGATGGTCCGTCTTCCTCAGAGCTTAAATTCTGGAAGCTGGACAATGTGAATACGGAGTGATCCCAAAAGCGGTTTTACCTCTCCTTCAGGATCCCTCCAGATTCACATAGCCCTGATGAAGGGGGAGGGGGAATGTTACATTTTCTATGTGTTTTTTTTATTCCTTTAAAAACACCTCTACAAATAATGAAGTATTTTTGGATTATGAATGTGTTCTGGGGTCAGTCAAGCTGTTCAATACAGAATGCAGCTTATCCAGTTTAACAACCACCATAGAACGTCATCCCTGAATAGTTGGCCAAGGTTAAATAACAAGGAAGAGAAGGCCTGTATACAGAACTGCCCAGAATCTCTGCAATGGAAGGATCAGTAACCCCCCTCTGCTAACATCAACCTGATCACTAGAACAAGAAACTGCCCTGGAGGGCCCTGGGGGGAGGCTGAGCAAATACGTTTAGATCAATCACCAGATTTATACAAGTCTGGATTCGTAAAAAATACTTGAAATGTCGGTCTGTTGACAGAACTAGGCGTGTGCGATCCTTGTGCGATCCCTGTGCATGCACCTGGTACACACTAAATAAACTTAAAGCTGAATGTCAGAGTACCCCGCAGTATCACTGTTCTGCCACAAGATGTCCTCAGTGTAAGTGTAGGGTGTCATAGTCCCGCCCTTCCTGAGTAAAAGCCCCTTCACAACAGTGTATTGGGGACATTAGAGTGTAAGCTCCTCTGGTGCAGAAACTGATGTGATTGGCTCAGTGTTGGCTCTACAGTACCATGGAATGTGTCAGGACTATATAAATGTATAATAATAATAGTGTGTCACTGTGGGGGACCTTAAAGCGTAAGCTCCTCTGGTGCAGAGACTGATGTGACTCGGTCTTCTTTGTACAGCTCTGCGGTATATGTCAGAGCTATATAAATGTATAATAATAGTGTGATTTGTGGGGTCATTAGGCTCCGTTCACATGTAGGCGTTTTGGGGCGTTTTTGGGGAGTTTTTCTGCTCTAGGATCAGCTCTCAAAACGCCCAACAAGACAAATCCTATTCATTTCAATGGCCCCTGTTCACATCTGAGCGTTTTGACGCTGTAAGCAAAACGCCCAACGCTCAAAAAAGTACATGAGTTTCTTTTTGGGCAGATTACAGGCGTTTTCCATTGGTTTCTATTCAATCTAAAAACGCCTGTAAAAACGCCTGTAAATCGCGGTAAAATCGCGGTAAATTTTGTTTATTAAAAATCTTACAAAACATGCAACATCATAAAACATATTTACATACATAAACAATATATAAACAAAAACAAAAAGTAGCTTACCTCAGCATAAAAAATAAATAAATAAAAAAAACAAACTAGCATTTTTCGCCAGAAAACATAAACAGAACCAAATATACAAACCAAGATATATGTTGTTATTATTAGAATGCAAACCAAAGCCCTAAACTCCACCTAAACACACCCTCAGGCTAAGATTCCACATTAAACCCATGCATGCAGCCTTTTTCCAAAAATCTGATCTTATGAAAATCTAGGGGAGGTGAAAGGACAGAAAGAAAAGTCGCACACCCAGAGACTGACAGACAGCAGCTACGGGAACTTGTCATTTTGGGGTCAGAGTGTAAGCTCCTCTGGTGCAGAGGCTGATGTGACTGGCTCAGTGTTCTCTGTACAGCACTGCGGTATATGTCAGAGCTATATAAATGTATAATAATAATGGTGTGTGACTGAGGGGTCATTAGAGTGTAAGCTCTTCTGGTGCAGAGACTGATGACTGGCTAGGTTTTCTTTGTACAACAATGCAGTATATGTCAGAGCTATAAAAAAAAAGTAAAATATTAGTGTGCGACTGTGGGGGACATTAGAGTGTAAGCTCCTCTGGTGCAGAGACTGATGTGAATGGCTCAGTCTTGGGGGACAGAGTGTAAAATTTGTTTATTAAAAATCTCCTATATACATATACATATACACATACATACATACATACACAAAAATCGCTTACATCAGCAGTAAAAGAAAAAATTGCTTTTTTTGCAAGAAAAAAAAAATAAAACAAAGAAAACTAAATATACCAGCCAAGACACATTTTCATATTATCATGATTAAACTCAACAAAGCCCTAACCACCACCTAAACACACCCTCAGGCTAGGATTACACATTTAACCCATGCATGCAGCCTTTTTCCAAAAATCCATTCCTAAAAAATAAATCTAGGGGGCGTGAAAGGACTGAAAGAAAAGCCGCACACCCAGAGGCTGACAGACAGCAGCTATGGAGGACCGGACATTCCTCCACGCCTTTGTCCAGGCTCCCTGTCACCACCTGCCCTTCTCAAAACCCCCAAATCTTCTTAACCTCACCCAGAATGTTGTGCACCACCTCAACAGGAAGGACTTTTTTCCGAATGGAAACCTGACACCATGCATTCAACGTGAAGTAACGGACTACTAAGCTAATTAGAAAAGGTGTCTCAAAATCAAAATCCTGATGCGTCTCAAATGACCTGTACGACCATTCCGCATAACTCAAGCGGGAAAGGAAAGGGATACCAAGAGCCCCACCCACCCGATTATAGACTTCTATATTGAAGGAACATTGAAGCATGAAATGGTCCATAGTCTCCTCCACACCGCCACACTCCACTCTTGGACAACCACAGTTATCCGCAGAGCGATACTTCAAGTTTCCCTTTACATAGAGTCTGCCATGAACGAGGGGGATTCTCTCCAGAATAATTAAACGCAGACCCTGGGCAATGCCTCAGGGCCAGTGGCTCGCTAAAGGCAGATTCAACAACCCTCCTCTCCAGGGCCTTCCTAGGAAGAGACTTAATTTCCTCCGCCTTGACTCGCCACTGTTGAAGCATTTTCAGGCAGGCACGGGGGAACGTAAGCCAGGCGCTTACCAGGTTGGAGCCTCAGACTTTTCACTGGTCCACCATTCTCCCAGCTTTGCAGAAAAGGCCTAAACCAGGACTGAAAAAATACCAACCCATCCAGGCGGTTCCTCTGCCAGCATGTTACCAAAATTATGTTTCAAAAACATCAGAGAAATAAATACCACCAGGTTGACCATACCTAGGCCACCCATCTGCCTGGGAAGGTAGGTTACAGACCTCTTAATGAGGTTCCGTTTGTTTACCCATAACAGCTAGAAGAAACAGGTGTAGATCTTCGTATAGAGAGATACTGGCAAAACACAGACAAAGCTGACATGTCATACGGAAATACCGGGATCAGGTAAGTTTTAATTAGGTCAATCCTTTCACTGTAAGAGAGTTTACATTCCTTTCAGCTGGCAACCTTGGCATCGGCATCTTCAAGCCTGCTTTCCCAATTTGCAAGGCCGTAATCGCAGGGACCAAATTTGATGCCTAAGTATTAATTTTCTTGCCAGGGCTCTGGGAAGGTGTCTGGAGTTCTAAGCGATCGCCTTGCTCTCCCATCCAGAAAACTTCACTTTTATCCTGGTTGATCTTTGAGCCGGATGCCTCAGCATCCTGCTCCATCACTGAGACCACCTCCTCCACCAACTCTGTCCCAGAGATGAAAACAGACAAGTCATCAGTATAGACTACAACCCTTAAAAGGAGGCTCCCCAGGAATCCCCACAGGCACCCTGCACAACAGTCCGATCTCTAATCTCCTGATGAAGGGATCGATTGCGAACGCATATAGAAGAGGACTCAAAGGACACCCCTGACGCACACCTGAGCCAACCTCCAAGGGCAGTCCGATCCAACCATTCACAAGCATGAAGCATTCAACCCCTCTGTACAAAGTCTTTAGCCAATCGATAAAGCCCCCCTCCAGGCCATACTTGCCAAGAAGTAGCCATAGGTACTCATAATTGACCCAATCAAAAGCTTTTGCCTGATTCAATGCCAGCAGGTACTTTCCCCAGCCTGCAGCCTTGCACCATTCAAGGGTCTCCCAGACAGCGAACACTTCTACCCTGAACTGAACAGTGCTGGTGGTGAGAAAGTAGATTGCAGCTACAGATAATAAACGCCAGAAAATTATTTTTACCAGTATCTTCCTATCAACATTGAGAAGACTAATGGGCCGCCAGTTCTTGATTCTTGAAGAATCTTTACCGTCTGACAAAAGAATCATCGCAGATTGTCGCATGGAGGGAGAGAGTAAACCCTCTCTTTTAGACAGCCATTAAAAACCTCCACCAAATACGGGGCCAGAGTGACCTTAAAATGCTTGTAAAACTCGGTCGTCAATCCATCTGGCACAGGCAACTTCTTAATGGCAAGTTTATCAATAGCCATAACAACCTAATTTACAGTGATGTCCTCTGTCAAACTCACCAGAGAACTGCCATTTCCTAGTCCTGGAAAGGAATCCAGAAAACCTGACATGCCTGCCCGATCAAGGTCCCTCCTGCCCAGGTGGTCAGCATAATATGACCTGGCAGTTTTCAGGATTCCAGACTTGGACTTGGTCAAGAAACCCGTACTGTTAACCATGCCTACAACTGACTTAAAATGCTCCATCTTGTTTGCAATTCTGGTAATGGTTGGGCGAGTGATATTTCCCATAATCCCTTTCAAGAACCAATAAGGCATGCCTGTCAGATTGACACTCCCTGAGCAAGAGTTTAACTTCAGAGATCCTCTCCGGATCTCCATTATTCAAGACAAGCCTATCAGCTTCCTCCGCAAACGCTGGTAGGTGACATACTTATCAAGCTGTTTATTTCTTCCTTTGACCTTGAAAAACCCAATAATCCTTTGTTTTGTAAGCTCCCACCACTCCGACTTACTGCTGCAAAAGTCCATGATCGATAACAGTGTCTGAAAAAAATCCTCAAAGGATTGACTCACCTTCTCATCGTCAAGGAGTTCCAAAATTCAGCTTCCAGGTACCCCTCCCCCTAGGTGGTGTATCGGGACTATTCAGAGTCATACAGTGATCGTAAAACTCAAGAAAAGCGGAGTTCCCCTTTATATAAAAAAAAAAAATCACAGTCCAGCCTGGCTCCGGTATCTTTGATGTCCTTAGTCCTAGTGAAGGTGTTGAAATCACCACCGAAGACAACTTGCTGGGCTGTAAAAAGAAAAGGCTTGATCTTCATGAAGAGGCATTTCCTGTCCCATTTTGTCTGGAGATCATAGATTGTAATCAGGCGCAGGTCCTGCCCCCCCCCCCCCCCCCATGGAAATGTCTAAGACCATGCATCTCCCCATTTCTACCTCAATAATCCGCCGACAGGTTACCATGCCGGAAAAAAGTACCACAACTCCAGTGTAAGACTCGGTTGCAAGAGAGCAGAAGGAGGGCCCACGCCTCTACTCCCTCTTCGCCAGATGAATATCAGCCAAATTAGACAACCGGGTCTTTTTCAAAAAGAAAATATCAGCATCAAACCTGCTGAGCAAAAATAAGGCCATGTTACGAGCACTTACTGATTTTGTATGCTGGCGACATTAATGGTCGCCACTTTCAAAGGAGTGGGAACCGCCATCGGGATGATTGGGGTACACGTTTCTTAGCCTGCTTACCCCCCTCCCTAAATCGGGGACCCTACACACTTTAATATTCCATTTGATTCCGCTTCCATGGAAAAAACAGACTCATCACCTGAAGAACCCTCAACTTCCACCTCAGAAAACACTTCAAACTTATTGGACACCTCCACCCTCCCAGGTTCAGGTACAGGCACATCCTCCTTCCTCTTCCCAGATTTCCTTTTTGCATCCAACCACACCATATCTTCATGAGACAACTCTGATTGCAAAGCCCCCTCCCCTACTATTCCACCATCACCCACCACAACAGTCCCCCCACCCTTCACCACAGCACCCCCACCATCATTCACTCCATCCCGGCGCCTCACACCCTCCAGTCCTCAGACGCCAGGTAACGGGGGTCAGTGCAACCTTGCACACTGGTCCAGCTCCATCCACAGCCCCTACTACCTCTGGGGAGAATGACACAGGAGGATCAGACACAATATCCACTGACACCAACTCGGGGGGCACGACACAAGGGGATGGCACAACATTGGATGGACCAGCAGACACTAATTGCACTGAGACAACAGGGAGGACAGAGACATTGGGGACCCTTGGCACAGCCCCCTCTCCTCTGCCTCCTCCATGTCCAGATGAAAAAAACTCTTCCACCAAAGCAGACTGACTATGGAAGGTCTCAGGGCACTGGCTGTACGCATGTCCAAACTTATCACAAAGATTGCATTTGATCTTATTGCAATCCTTAGCCATATGCCTCAGGCCCTGACACAGAAAGCCCTTCATCTTTGAATAGGAGGAGGTAAAATGACCCAGAGAACTGCACTTATTACAGAGCTTGGGCTGCTCAGGGTAAAACACAACAATCCTATCCTTCCCAATGAAGGCTGAGGAGGGAAGATGCTGGACCACATTCCCACACACACGCAACCTCATCTGCACCGACCACCCACCTGTCCATATGCCCCTCATCCACAATCTTCTTCAGAGGGGTCAGAAGCTCCCCAAATCTCAGCCAGACAGACAAGTCAACAGAAGGAATGGATTCATTCCTTACCAGGATGGTGACATTCTTCACAAGAGGTTGGCATGAGACAAGTTTTGGGACAAGTCCCTCCCACTCCGTCAGACCCCTATACACACGTTCATACTTCTCCCAAAACATATCGAGACACTCAAGGCGAATAAAGGAGAGATCATACTCATAGGAGCCTACCGAACTGATCAGAGCAAAGGAGGTCATCTGCCTTGAAACCCATCGCCAAAATCTTGTCCACAACCTCCTTACAGGGGGGGTACCCCCACCTTCCCACCTGAACAGCACTACAATTCTCTGCCTGAAAGACAGAGGTGAAGAGCATATGGCAGACCTCCAGCCGGCCTCCCCCATGAGCTGCCTGCCTGATGTGACCCCCTCATCCCAGCCAAAGCCCCAACATAGGTTTCACTTGCAGAATTAGACACTCCAGATCTCAGAGCTGCACCATTGGTTTCAGGAGCCTCAGAACCCTCACTCTGCAAATCACCCCCTGAGGAAGCGTTGCGACCCCGCAAAACATGACGGGAATAATCTACTAGGATGATGCTCATTGCAGTTATTAATATTATTCAGGATTTATATAGCGCCAGCAGTTTACACAGCGCTTTACAATATAAAAAGGGAGACAGTACAGTTACAATACAATAAAATACAAGAGGGCCCTGCTCAGAAGAGCTTACAATCTAATGATAATTATACTGTTCTTTGCCATTTCATCTGTGGTATTACTATAGAGCTTTTTTCAGATGTGATGTACATTCCTTTTTATTACATGATTTGTTTTTCATAAATGATTTTATGGTGATTTATTACATTTATATTTTTATATACAATATTGGCATTACCCATTTACATCCAGTGTTTATGGTACCATCAAAGTCCATTATGCCTCTATTGTTCCTCATATATATATATATATATGTATATATATATATATATATATATATATATATATATATATATATATATATATATATATATATATATTAGGATGTAGGTACCCTTTTACACAACTTGACACCCTGGAATTCAAACACTGCAGTATATGTCAGCACTATATAAACAAAGATTAGTGCGTGACTGTGGGGGGACAGTGTTTTCCGTACAGCACTGTGGTGTATGCCAGAGCTATATTAATGTATAATATGATTAGTGTGTGACTGTAGGGGGGACATTAGAGTGTAAGCTCCTCTGGAAAAAAGACTGATATGACTGACTCAGTGTTTTCTGTACAGCACTGTGGTATATGCCAGAGCTATATTAATGTATAATATTATTAGTGTGTGATTGTGGAGGGACATTAGAATGTAAGCTCTTCTGGTAAAGAGACTGATGTAAATGATGAAATATTCTGGCACTGTATTTCAGATCCGTCATTAGAGAAATGTTTATTCGGCACATTGATACCTCAAAACAGCACTCGGCGTTCTTCTCCTTCTTCTTATGCGGCAAGACTTTAATTTCAATCTTCTCAACATTCACTAGAAAAGAGACAAACAGAAAGGATTACTCTCCAGACATTTGTTCTATTCCTGGTCCGGTGGGTGGGGGGGGGAAGTTGGGGTCTCTTGGTGATTTCCCCCCCCCCCCCCAACCCCAGGCCAGACTCCACACATCAATCATTCAGAAGGAATTCACACACAGCTGGGGGAATATGGGACATGAAGTGTATGAGGGACGGCGGCGGAGGGAGAAACACTCGGCTCTCTGTCTGATTGTTTACTTAGGACGGCAGAGAGCAGGGCAGGAAGGAGCGGCTGGAGGCTCCCAGTCCATAGACAAACAACAGACGGACTGTACACCGCACAACACTCATATTAAATTAATAGGACAACGCTTTATTAATGGCACCAAGACAACCTTTCCTGTAAAGGAGGGAAAAACGGGAAAAAAATAAATATTGTTACGGTTCAGCAAGCCACCGGCATTCATACAGGTGCAAGAATTAACCACTTACCTACCAGGCACTTTTACCCTCTTCCTGCCCAGGCCTATTTTCAGCTTTCAGCGCTGTCACACGTTGAATGACAATCGCACGGTCATGCAACATTGTACCCATAGGACATTTTTATCATTTTTTTTTTTTGAGACAGATCTTTCTTTAGGTGGTATTCAAATCGGCACTGTGTTTTTTATTTTTGCTAAACAAATATAATTTTAATATTAAAAAAAAAAAAAAATGTTTTCTTAGTTTCGGTTATAAAATTTTGTAAATAAGTAATTTTTCTTCTTCACTGATGAGGCTGCACTGATGGGCGCTGATGAAGAGACACTGATAGGCAGCACCTGATATGCGGCACTGATGGGCGCTAAAGAGGAGGTACTGAATAAGGCTGCACTGATATGAGGCACTGATATGGAGGACTGATGGGCGCTGATGAAGAGGCACTGATAGGCAGCACTAATAGGCACTGATGAGGAGGAACTGATAAAGGCTGCATTGATATGCGGCACTGATGAGGAGGCACCGATATGGAGGATTGATGGGCGCTGATGAGGAGGCACTGATAAAGGCTGCACTGATATGCAGCACTGATGAGGAGGCACTGATATGCAGCACTGATAGGCTGCACTGATTGGCACTCATTAGGCTGTATTGATGGGTACTCATAAGGCTGCACTGATATGCGGCAATGATAGGCGGCACTACCAGGCATCACTGATGGGCACTGTTGGGGCTGCATTGATAATCAGGATGCTAATGAACAGTACAGATGTCCCCTCTGTGGATTGTTGCTCATCGGCTCTCCTCTCTTCACACGCCGTCAGCGTGAGGAGAGGACTGCTGATAACTGGCAAACCCGGTTTACACTGTGATCAGCTGTGATTGGACACAGCGGGTAACATGGTAAAAAGCCGCTGTGATTGGCTCTTTACCCCAATCACAGATCCCTGCTGATGCACGCCAAGGAGAGCCTGCGGGAATCGCAATCACAAGAGGATGTGAAATGAAACCCTCCCGGCAATGTGCCACCACGCTGTAGCTGTCATTCGTCTATAGCGCTGTCGTGAAGAGTTTAGAGAAATCCAGGAATAAGCCCCCATTCACACCAATGCGATTTGACAGTTCAAAAATGCATGACAAGTCGCACCCTATTTGTGCCTATGGAAGTGTTCAAATTGGTGCAACTTGGGGGGGGGGGAGGCAGTGTGGAGTTGGGGGGAGGGAGGGCAGTGTGGAAGTGGGGGGGAGGAGGGGCATTGTGGAAGTGGGGGGGGAGGGGCACACTGCAAGGGTCATTTTTTTATTTTCTGACCGAGGAAAAATATCCAAAAGTGCTGATCAAAGTTAAGTCATCTGCGACGCCACATGGTTTCCGTACAGTACGCTGAGAGACTAAAACATTTCCATGTGCGGCGGAGCCAGTGGTGACTCAGAGAGCCAGATGTCATTCCATGGACGCAGTCCGAACACAGGGAAATCCCCCGACCACGTCCATACACTGTACATCTCCTTCACTAAGGGCTGAGATGGATGGATAATGGGAGGGGCGGTGACACGTGACCCGAGCCCTCACTGAGCCCACAACTCTCAGATTACACACCTCGCTGATGGGTGGGGGGGTTATTGCGCCGACATCTTGGATCTGCTCGCAGCTGTATCTAGTACCATGGAACTCCCGGAAATATTCCTTCCTGTAATGCACACTAGAGAGCTGTCTGTGGTTAAAGCAAAATGCAAAGCAGAAATTTCTGATCTCCATCATTTAACATATAGACTTCTTACTGCAATCAAAGCAACAACTGCTAATAAATCTGTTACTGAATGCAGCATTATTACCAGGGCCCAATGTACCCATATCATGCAAGACCAGTTGCCCCTGTGCACCTTAGGGTCCCGGACCAATGACTGTGTAACTTCCCCGCTCTAATTTATTTATAACAGCGGTGGTGTCATTATATCGCACCTCGCTGTAGTCGAAGGACCCAGGCATCTCACTCTCTATGCCAAATTTTAATAACAGGCTCTGGATTTGCAGCCCGCCCC
>NC_138777.1:209644950-209654950 GCF_965119305.1 Pelophylax lessonae | reverse complement strand
TCTCCCCAAGGTAATACTTAAAATCTGGCCTGTTAGTGGGCCCCCGAGGGCCAGGGTTGAGGACCACTGCCCTAGGTGATGGGGTAAAAAAAAAAAAAAACACCACATTTCTCTGATGTTCATTGAAGAACACAGCTCCTGATCTTCCTAACCATTGGGTTATACTGCCCCCTACAGGAGTAGGACACTAGGCAGAAAAAAAGTCTGGCTACGTCTATGGGCAGTCCCAGGGGGTGTACTCCATCTCTCTGCTATAGGTACTCACTTTTGTTACAAGCAGTGTCAGAAGAATTACAACTCCACAGAGGGGATGGGTGCTGTGTCCATCAATGAACATCAGAGAAATGGATTTTACGGGAAGTCGAAAATCCCATTCTCTCTTTCGTTCATTGATGGACACAGCTCCTGATCTTCTTAACCATTGGGACGTCCCAAAGCAGTGTTAAACATGAGGGGTGGGAACAGCGAAAAAGAATTCCCAAGGCTAAACTGTAGCCAACCAGGTAAACAGGAGCTCAACCAAAACTGGACCTCACCTGAGAAAAACAATACACCCTCAAAGAGGACCAGGTCCTCTAAACAGCAGCCTGCAAAACGTTGCGGCCAAAGGAGGCATCCACAGATGCCAACACATCCACTTTATGAACTTTGTGAAAGTGCGCACAGACGACCAGGTGGCCGCCTTGCAAACCTGCGGCACTGAAGCCTGATGACGGAAGGCCCAGGAGGCACTGAGTGCCCGAGTAGAGTGCGCCTTGACAGGGAAAGGAAGAACCTGACCCGGCCTCGATGGAAAAGGCCTGGATCAACGTCTGTCTGATCCACCTGGAAATGGTCGTAGAGGGAGCGGACAACCCTTTACAAGGCCCATCCATGAGCACAAATAGTCTGATTTCCTAAAAGACTCCATAGCTGTCAGGTCGCCCTATCGCCCGGACCACATCCAAGGCATGCAAAGCAACTTTCTGCGGATGTTTAGGTCTGGGACAAAGGGAAGGCAACACAATGTCTTCATTCAAATGAAAATTAGAGACAACCTGAGGAAAGGACGACGGACAGGGCGAAGAACCACCTTATCACTGTGAAACACTAAGTAAGGGGAACGACAGGGTAACGCCGCCAATTCTGACACCCTGTGCCCAGAGGTGAAAGCCACCAAAAAGACCACCTTCTGGGATTGTGTAAGCAGGGGAATCTCTCAAGATTCTCAAAAGGAGGCTTCTGCAGGACTGAAAGCACCAAATTGAGGTCCCAAGCAGAAATAGAGACTGCACTGAAGGTGTCAAGTGCCTAATGCCTCGTACACACGCATCGATTATTGGCTGGGAATTTTCGGCCAACGTCCGATCTGCCGATTTTGGCTTGTTAGTATGATGCTTTCGACAACCGACTCCGACTTTTCGGCCAAATAAAATCTGGTGTGCAGGCTATAAAATTTTTGTTGGCCATCAACACAACGGCCGATTTTTCGTCAGTCAGTACAGATTTCGGCAGACAAAAATCTGATGAGCAAGACTGGGCATGCTCAGAGAAGAGAAAACACACGGAAAGTAAACCAGCACATGACATCACTTCTGAAGTAGATTTTTGTTGACCGAGAAAATTCGTGTGCAGTCTAGGCACATTCCAACCAACAAGACACCACTCTGGACAAAAGTCGGACGATCGGTCGGCCGATAATCGTTGCGTGTGTACAGGGCATAACTCCCTGAAGAAAAATACGCACCAAGGAGTGTGTGGCCAAGGGCCGTTAAACGAAGACTGCTAAGGCCAACACCTGACCCTTGATAGTACTCAAGGCCAGTTTCTGCTCAAGCCCCCCCCCCCCCCCCCCCCGTTGAAGGAAGGTCAAGATCTGAGCCACTGAACATGAACCCCAAGAGACTCACACCACACAATGTACGTCTTCCACGTACGATAATAGACCTTCCTAGAAGTAGATTTCCTAGTTTTTAACAACAACGAAAAAAGTATTATCTGCATTTTGACGATAAGAGAAAAAAGTGCCAATAAGGACGCCAAAAACGTCATTGTCATGCAAGTCAAAAAGCACATCAAACACGTAACACGTCTGCGGTTTCCATGCATTTCAACAGGGAGTCGTGTTTTTGGTGCGGTTTTTTTAACTGACCAAAAATGCAGCAAGCAGGATTTTTAACACCACAACGGAAGTGCGACAGACCAGTGTGAAGACATACATAGAATTTAAAGGGATACATTTTTCTTGAGCTTTTCTTGCGCTAAATGAGCCGATAATGGCCGACAAATTCACCTTCATTTAAATTCATGATATTAATTAAAAAGTCGAATGCACTTCTGCTCTGTATGCCATTCTGGGAGCCTTCAAGGTCAAATGGATGCCTTTACCCTCTATCCACTACAGTATCTCACAAAAGTAAGTATACCCCTCACATTTTTGTAAATATTTTATTATATCTTTTCATGTGACAACACTGAAGAAATGACACTTTGCTACAATGTAAAGTAGTGAGTGTACAGCTTGTATAACAGTGTAAATTTGCTGTCCCCCTCAAAATAACTCAACACACTTTTTCCATATGACAGATCTAGATTTCTGTTAACTTAGATCAGGGCCCAGGGTATCCAAATTTTAGCCCCCTGCAGAATTGCATGCAGGCCACAGTTAGGGTTGGGTTCCCCCAGCTTTGTTGTCTTTCTTCAAGTCAATTGGTTGCTAGGACTGCTGGCATTCTAACAACTAATGACTTGCTTGCCCCAGTAAGAGGATGGAACTTCCGCCGTTCATACCTGCTCTACCTCTTGGCTCCCACCCTACTGCTACACTGACCACAGCCATGCAGTAAGCAAGGTAAGGACAGACCACTGATAGGGGATGGAATATGAGAAGGCTCTGATATAAGTGGAGTTCTGTTGTAAGGAGGTGGGGGGTGGACCCTAATGCAATGGAAGCCCTGATGGGCACCCAGATGCAAGGGGGGCGCCGGCGGGGACCCCGATGTAAGGGGGGCTCTGATGGGGACCCTGATGTATGGGGGGCTCAAAAAGCGGACTCTGATGTAAGGGGGAGGGAGAATCCTATGAGGTCACTGATGTAAAGGGGGGATCCTATGGAAAACTCTAATGTAGGAGGCGCTCAAGTGGGTACTCTGATGTAAGGGGGGCTCTATTGGGGGCCCTGATGTATGGGCAGGTTCCAAAGGTGGACTCTAATGCAATGATGGGGTCACTGATGTAAAGGGGGGCTCCTATGGCAGACTCTGATGTAAGAGGGGCTCTAGTGGGGTCCGTAATGTAACATAGGCTCTGATGGGGACTTGGATTTAAGGGGGCTTCTAAGCAATGTTCCCTTTAAGCTGCACGCAAGCGCGAACACGCAGTCTAATTGAAGGTCCCCGTCCCGCGCAGCACAAATTCAGACCGCGCAGCCGCAGACGACGTGAAGGTAACCGGGCAGCGGTTTTACTGTGGCGGCCGGGGAGCAGAGCAGTGCGCCCGAGCTCGCCCATTGTGTGACAATAGCGAATGAAAATTCGCTATTGTCACACGGATCCTCCTCTTGGCCAATCAGGGAGCGGGTCCTCCCGCTTCCTGATTGGCCCGAAAGGCAAACCCCATGCCATTGGCCGAGGAGGAGGCGGGAGGACTGAGGAGATGCGGGGACTGAAGAGAAGCTGCCGTGAGGTAAGTGCACGGGTCTCGCGGGGGGAACGCTGGCATCTCTGCATTGATTGGGGGCAATGCTGTGGGCACTCTGCATTGATTGGGGGCAATGCTGTGGGAACTCTGCATTGATTGGGGGCAATGCTGTGAGCACTCTGCATTGATTGGGGGCAATGCTGTGGGCACTCTGCATTGATTGGGGGCAATGCTGTGGGCACTCTGCATTGATTGGGGGCAATATAAGATTTTTGATGAAATTGCTCAGTCTAAAGATTTGCGCTCAGAAATTTTTTTATTTGCTCAGCACAGTAAAAAATTAGAGGGAACGTTGCTCCTAAGGCAGACTCTGATGGCAACCCTAATGTAAGGGGGGGGACTGCTAAAGGCTAACTTTGCTTAAAGGCGGGCTCTGATGGGGACCCTGATGCAAGGGGAAGGAGGGGGGGGACATTGCTTTGTTTTAATTAAACTTTCACTTTTGTTCTGTATCATAACATACCGATAAAAAAAAAAAAGAGATCCATGTAATATTAATTCAAAATACATTTTTTCCAAATCAAATTTTTTTTTTTTTGGTCCACAAATATTTGTAAAATAAATTAAATATGTAACCCTCATACTGAAAGGTATGAAGAATTCTGGTTTAGACGTTTTATGTGTCATTCGTCTGAGGGTATCACCTTAATCTGTAGGGAATGTCTGAATGAAGATCTAATGTTTGCCTGTTCAAACATGTTGAAAAAGTCAACAATTTCCATGGGGTGTACTTATTTTTTTTCCATGGCTGTATGCCTGAGCCAATGAGCTGTCCCAGGACATACATGATGAAGGCTGCCAGCCAATGATCCTGGATACAACAGCTGTCATACGCAGGATTCCGGGCTGTGGTTACCTGTCCAGCTCGGGGTGATTGCTATGTATAGTCAACCGAGTCTGACTGCCAAATGAATGGCATTTCAGCTTCCAGCAGTCGGCCGCACTAAAAGACGAGTCTCTTCTTTCACCAAGGTCATGTGGTCTACACCGCTGACCGCACACCGCGATAATCAATCTGCACAGCATGCTGGGTGTCCCCAAATGAATGGGGAGTGCAATCAAAGGCAAAGCCAAATTCTCATTTATTTTATAATCAATTATTTTCAAATGGCAAAGAAGTTTTCAACAAAATGTTGGCGACCTTGCTGAGTGTACAGCCTGCGTTAGGGTCTCGGCACAGTATACTTATCCAAATCGCTATCAGCTTCTTGCAGTCCACTGTACAGCACAGCTTAGACTGGGAAAGAGAGAAGCAGCACAACGAGCCAATCAGTGCATGTACTGACAAGAAGCATGCTGATAGGAGGAGAAAGCAGAGTGACAGTTTAGCTCATCTCTGTACTGCCTTGTCCTTTCACTGTCCAGTCACAAGGTGGGGATAGACAGGGGACCTAAATATGTTACTCAATGTAGTAGAGAAAGATTAGGTCCCCTTCTCTGCCAGACTGTGTAAATCTCAAGCTTGGATGAACAGAATTACAAATCCATTAAAGTAGTTCCCTCATATTTAATTGCATCTGTGTAATTAGCTGTTTGCCCACAATTCAGCCTTCATTTATTGTCCGGTGTGCCCTCCTGTCCTGGTGAGGACTTTGCCCTGATTCTTATAATCGTGCCACAGGGACAGGAAGCAACTTCTCTAGTGCGGTCAGACAGACCGAATAGTACAATGATTTTTTTTTTTTTTAAGTTTTTCCAAGATTGGAAACATCTCCAATTTATCCTGTAACTCCTTTCAACCAGGGTGCCTTGAGGTTTTGTTCAGGGGTGCCTTGGCAAAATGCCTAAAAGTTGACCAAAAATTGTATACAAGTCGAAACATGGATGAAGCCTGCCTTATAGTTACATAAAGCCACAGGTTTTCATTGTGCAACTTTACAACCTTCTACCTGCCAGCATCCTAACAACCAATGACATCATCAGTTGATAAGGAGGATGTCAGTCGCCTGCACAGCATCCTTGTTTGACCCTCCCTTGTCTCTCTCCATCAACATTGGGGTCACACCGATGGAGAAAAAACTGAGGGAGAAGAGAAACATTGGAATACTAGTCAGTTTCACTTTTCAAAAGTGAATTTGCTTTGGAAGAATAAATCACCTCCAACGTTGGGTGTCCTACTTGTGTGGATGTTACTGCATTATGTAAAACTATTAGAATATTTTTACATTTTAGAATGGGGTGCCTAGAGACTGTCCATAATTTATAAAGGGTGCCTCGAGACTGTCCAGAATTATTAAAGGGTGCCTCGAGACTGTCCAGAATTTCTAAAGGGCGCCTCGAGGCTGTCCAGAATTTCTAAAGGGCGCCTCGAGGCTGTCCAGAATTTCTAAAGGGCGCCTCGAGGCTGTCCAGAATTTCTAAAGAGCGTCTCGAGACTGTCCAGAATTATTAAAGGGTGCCTCGAGACTGTCCATAATTAATAAAGGGTGCCTCGAGGCTGTCGAGAATTATTAAAGAGTGCCTCGAGACTGTCCATAATTAATAAAGGGTACCTCAAGACTGTCCAGAATTTCTAAAGGGCGCCTCAAGACTGTCCAGAATTTATAAAGGGTGCCTCGAGACTGTCCAGAATTATTAAAGGGTGCCTCGAGACTGTCCAGAATTATTAAAGGGTGCCTCGAGACTGTCCAGAATTATTAAAGGGTGCCTCGAGACTGTCCAGAATTTATAATGGGCTCCTTGATTGAAAAAAGGTTGAGAAACACTGCTGTAACTGACAAAATAACACTCTGGCCCTAAGCAGCAATACCCTCACTGGCCACCAGGGCGCTACTGTGAATAACCATGGCAGAGAACCTGATGAATTTTAGATGGGCTATAGAGTCAACAGCCTTGGCAGGCAGGTCGATAGTTGGATCTGATGTTCCTCTGGGATTTGGGGGGAGGGTACCTCTGATTCATCAGTTAAAAGATTTAATAAGTAAAACAAATGTGTACATTTTAATTAAATTAAAAGTGAAGTGTAAGAGATTGAAAATACATACATGTATATTTTACTTGACAATGGTAATGAATGGGGAGGGGGGTTGGGTTATTGGAATACAAGCATGATACCCAGGAGTAGAACTGAGAGACAGTGCATGATTATAATTGGATCTCACAGGTATGTTCATATCATACAATATCAGATCAATACTGTCTGTGCCAGCTCTGACATATGAGCTCTTGCCATGCAGCAAACCACAGATGTTTGAATTATACAGGGCACCGCGACCCACCATGACAGGCAAGCAGCAAAAAAAGGGCTGGTGGCTCTCTTGTCAGAAGTGACAGTAAAATATACCAGATAGTACATAAAAAGAGGACTAGGGGCTACTGTCCTGCCAGCTGGGCACTAGTACAGAGCAATGACAGCACAGTGCCCCATCAGTATGGAAGCTGGCCAGGAGCGCTCATGCCATAAAGAGGTACCAACTAGGACAACAAGGGGAAAGCCTACATCAGGAGCGTTAGGGTGATCTGGGGTTTGGAGGTTTCATGTAATTTAATGACTTAGGGGTACTAGGGCAAAATGTCAAGAGAGGTTATGTCAAGCTGTAGCGCCAAGTTCTTGGGGCAATCACATAAATTTGGAGATCTCATGGTGAGCAGTAAGTCAAGGCCACCTGGGAAACCAGGAGACAAAATGTCCCATACCACGCAGAGGATCAGAGCACAGGGGCATTCAGGAATCTGAATCTCCCATACAATGCTGACGGGGGGGGGGGGGGGCAAAAAGGACAGAGATTCTCCCAAATTTTGCAGGGGATCAGGGCACAGAGGTAATCAGGAGTCTGAATTTAGAATACCATGACAATGATGGGGGGCACTATGGACAATTGGGAATCAATGTCCCATACCATGCAGGGGGGATCTGGGCACAAGGGGGTATTCAGGTTTTAGAATGTCCCATACCATGCAGGGGATCTGGGCACAAGGGGGTATTCAAGAATCAGAATGTCCCATACCATGCAGGGGATCTGGGCACAAGGGGTATTCAAGAATCAGAATGTCCTACCATGCAGGGGATCTGGGCACAAGGGGTATTCAAGAATCAGAATGTCCCATACCATGCAGAGGATCTGGGCACAAGGGGTATTCAAGAATCAGAATGTCCCATACCATGCAGGGGATCTGGGCACAAGGGGTATTCAAGAATCAGAATGTCCCATACCATGCAGGGGATCTGGGCACAAGGGGTATTCAAGAATCAGAATGTCCCATACCATGCAGGGGATCTGGGCACAAGGGGTGTTCAAGAATCAGAATATCTCATACCATGCAAATGATAGGGAAGGGGGGTGACAAGGGAGACAATGAGGAGACAAATCAGGAATCTGAATCTTCCTTACCATGCAGACAATGGAGGGGCACAGGGATGATCAGGGGTTAAACTGTCCCATACCATGTGGGCACCAGGGCAATCAGGAACCAGAATTTCCTATACCAGGCTGGCCATGGGGAGCACAGGGACAATCAGGTGTCATAATGTCCCATACCATGCAGATGATGGGGGCATCAAGGCATTCAGAGTCACTAATACCACACAGTAAATCAGAGACACCAGTGGATCTTACCTTGGGGCAGGCGGAGGAACCCTTGCTGCTGGTGACAGTGGAGGTGGTTGGGGTGGGTACGCTGTGCCCGGTGGCCCCGTGCCTGCCCTGGAGGTGTGCCAGCTCTTTCCTCAGCAGCTGCTTCTGGTGGAAGCTGAAGGCCGGGTGATTGGTGGCCATGGTGAAGAGCAGCAGGAACTCATCCCCAGTGCGTCCATCGTTCAGTTGCAGGCCCAGGTTGTTGATGATGGAGTCCATGTGAGTAAGGGTCCGGCACAGCACCCCTGCCGCCTCCCGGTTTTCCGAGGCAAGCAGGGCCAGCGACACCAGCAGCTTGCTGCGAACAACCTCGTCACTCAGGTTGGTGAGGGCGGCCAGATCAGCCGAGTTGTTTGCTTTGATCTCCGAGTCACGCAATGAGTGGTAGTCTTTACGGGCCAGATCCTCCAGACAGGAGCCCAGAAAGCGCAGCTCCAGTGGTAGGCAAAGGTCCAGCAAGCCACACAGGAACTCAATCCGCTGCCAGGAGCTGAGCTCGGAGAACCAGCGGTACACTGTGTCCCTCTGCACAGGGCAGCGAGCTTTTTCCACCATGGTGACACGCCAGATCCAATTCTCCTCCGTGTAGGGGGTCACCGCCGCTGCTGCATCCTAGGCGATTCAATCATTGCACCTACCGGAACACAACACACACTGTTACAATGTAACACTGAAGAGAAATGACTGCCACCCCAGGAGAGAGCACCCTACACTGACCAGAAGAGGAGGTGACACCCCATCATTATCACAACATTGCCCTGGGAAGGGCTGACACCCCTTCATTTATCAAACACAATCCAGAGAAGAGGATGACACCCCGACATTATCCCGACACTGTCCAGGGGAGGGCCGACACCCCTTCATTTATCAAACACAATCCAGAGAAGAGGATGACACCCCGACATTATCCCAACACTGTCCAGGGGAGGGCTGACACCCCTTCATTTATCAAACACAATCCAGAGAAGAGGATGACACCCTGACATTATCCTAACACTGTCCAGGGGAGGGCTGACACCCCTTCATTTATCAAACACAATCCAGAGAAGAGGATGACACCCCGACATTATCCTAACACTGTCCAGGGGAGGGCTGACACCCCTTCATTTATCAAACACAATCCAGAGAAGAGGATGACACCCCGACATTATCCCAACACTGTCCAGGGGAGGGCTGACACCCCTTCATTTATCAAACACAATCCAGAGAAGAGGATGACACCCCGACATTATCCCGACACTGTCCAGGGGAGGGCTGACACCCATCATTTATCTTACCCTTTATTTAACATAGCTCAAAGGAGGTGGGGTGACACCCCATCATTTATCCCAACATCACCTTGGGGAAAAGCTGACAACTCATCATTTATCGTATACTGCCCAGTGGGGAGTTGACACCCCACCATTTACCCTACACAGCCCAGGGGAGGGAGGATGCCATCATTAACACCACCTGGAGAAAAGTCTGACAACCCATTATTTACCTTGCACAGCCCAAAGAAGGGGGAGACACCCCATATTTATTCAAACACCACCCAAGAGAAAGGCTGACACCACCTCATTTATCCAACTTTACCTGGAGGGGGCTGACACCCCACCATTTACTTGAAACAGCCCAGGGGAGGGGGGTAGCAGCCAACTTATCTCAACACCACCCAAGGGAAGGCCTGACACCCCATTCTTTATCATACACCCACCACTTCTCTGCACAGCCTAGAGGAGGGGGAGGCACCCCATCATTATCCCAAC